>NC_048599.1:16038043-16388412 GCF_003668045.3 Cricetulus griseus
GGGTATGTTTTCATGTATGTGTACATGTATGTCCATATGGAGGCCAGAGATTAATGAGTTAATGTTGGGTGTCTTCCTCAGTTGTTCTCCACCTTATTTTTTGAGGCAGGGTCTCTCACCGATCCTGGAGTTCACTGACTCTGCTACACTGGCTGCCAGCGAACCCTGGGAGTCTGCCCGTCTCTGCATCGGAGCTGGAGTTACAAAGGCACACCACTGCTCATGGCTGTGTATGTGGTGCTGGTGGTCTAAACCCAAGTCCTTAAGCTTGAATGGTGAACACTCTCACGGGGCCTTCTCCCCTCTGCCTACTTGCTGTCTTCTGTCCCCCTCAGGCAGGAAATACAAGGGCATTGCTCTTCCGGGTCTTAAATTGTAAATTCAATGTTTTTCATATATTATAAAATAAACAGTGGGTCATGCATGGCCAGCTTTTTTTTTTAAACTAGTGATTAAACATAGGTAGGCCCAGGATTCTTCATCTAGACCAAGTTGCCCTTAAACTTGCAAGGTTCTCCCTGCCTCCTTCTAAGTACTGAGATTACAGAGTAGTCTCCCACTGTATTCTTTATTGTAAATTTAACTCACTGATGCTTGCAATTTTATTGATTTTTGGCTCGACATTTGCTTCCATAGTCCACCTATGGTTTCTTTCTTCCTTCCTTTATTTCTTCCTTCCTTCCTTTCTTTCTTTCTTTCTTTCTTTTCTTTTTTTTTTTTTGTTTTTTGAGATAGGGTTTCTCTGTGGCTTTGGAGGCTGTCCTGGAACTAGCTCTTGTATACCAGGCTGGTCTTGAACTCACTGAGATCTTCCTGCCTCTGCCTCCCAAGTGCTGGGATTAAAGGCCTGCGCCACCAACACCTGGCCCCACTTATGTTTCAATTCAACTACACATTGACAAAGGGAGTTATGTCCCAATGAAAATAGTTGAAGACAAAAATAAAGCCCTGCTTTGTGGTACTTGCCAATTCCCTTAGTGTAAATACTCCCATTGTGGCTGATTTCAGGCTTCTTGTGTGACGTCACAGAAGTGGGAAGAGAGCAGAGACATAGCAGGCGGGCACAACAGAAGCAAGCGAGCTCAAGAACACAGATAGGCCAAGTGTGATGGCACACGCCTGTAATCCCAGCACCCAAGGACGAGGCAGAGACAGGAAGATGGTCACAGATTTGAAACCAGCTTTCTCTACATAGTGAGTTCCAGGCCAGCCAGGGCCGCATAATGAAATCCTGTCTCAGAATAGACAAACAAGAACATAAATAGTAATAAAAGGTAGTAAAATAATTAGAAAGTGATGGGTCTGAGCTTTTATCTTGATTTTAAGTGTTAGTTTCTGTAATACAGTGGCTAAGGAAGGACTCAAGGTTGGGAATCCCTGATTTGGACACCCAGGTTCACTGGCTAGCAGCTTCGCTGTGGGACAGAACCCAGTGACTGAGTCACTAGTACCTCATGTGAACTCCACCAAGCCTCAGCCCCCAGGATTTTCAGTCAACAACACAGTTGTTTTGTTATTACTTTTATTATTTGTGTGTGTGCATGTGTGTGTGTGTGTGTGTGTGTGTGTGTGTATGTGTGTGTGTGAACAGTTTATAGGAGTTGGTTCTTGCCTTCCACAATGGGGGTCCTAAGCATTGAACTCGGGTTATTGGGCTTGGCAGCAAGTGCCATTGTATGCTGTCTTAGTTAGGGTTTTTATTGCTGTGAAGAGACACCATGACCACAGCAACTCTTATAAAGGAAAACATTTAATTGGGGTGGCTTACACTTCAGGGGTTCAGTCTATTTTTATCATGGTCTGACATGGCAGTGCACAGGCAGACATGTGCTGGAGAGGTAGCTGAGAGTTCTGCATCTTGTATAGGCAACAGGAAGTGGTTTGAGACACTGGGCATGGCTTGAGCATATATGAGACCTCAAAGCCCACCCCCACACTGACACATTTCCTCTAACAAGGTCATACCTTCTCCAACAAAGCCACAACTCCTAATAGTGCCATTCTCTTTGAGCTTATAGAGGCTAATTACATTCAAACTACTACACATGCTTGAGCCGTGTCTCCAGAATCACTGTAGTGGTTTGAATGAAAATGGCCCCATAGACACATACATTTGAATACGTGGTCCCCAGTTGGTAGAACTATTTGGGGAAGATTAGAAAGTGTGGCCTTGGTAGAGGAGGTGTGATGTTTCAAAAACCCACCCATTCCCAGTTAGCTCTCTCTCTTCCCAGTCCCCCTTGCCTGGAGGTTGTGACTCAAGATGAGAGCTCTCAGATACACCCCAGCACCATGCCTGCAGCCTGCTGCCATGTTCCAGTGGGTGACTACCCACTGAAACTGTGAGCCCCTGTGGTAGTTTGAATAACAATGACCCCATAGGCTCTCATACCTTTGAATGCTCAGTCACAAGGGAGTGGAACTCTTTGACAGAAGGATTAGGAGGTGTGGCCTTGTTGGAGGAGGTACATCACTAGGAGTAGGCTATGCCAGGCTCAGTGACTCTCTCTCTTTGCCTGTGGATCAGGGTATAGCTCTCAACTACTTCTCCAGCACCGTGCCTCCCATGCCTCCCATGCCTGCTGCCTTGCTGCCCACCATGATGACGGTGGACTAAACCTCTGAACCTGAAAGCCAGCCCCAATTAAATGCTTTCTTTGATGAGTTGCATCCATCATGGTGTCTCTTCACAGCAACAGAACAATGACTACGATAGCCCCCGATAAATTCTTCTAGAAGTTGCCTTCACCATGGGGTCGCTTCACAGTAATAGAAAAATAACATCCACATTTTGAAAGTCAGACATCCACATTTTAAATACAAATACATTTATCAATTTAAAATTTAAGTTAAGTTCATGTGAGAGGCTGAGGCAAGAGGATTTCAGGAACTACAGAGTAAAATCCTGCCTCAAAAAAAAAAAGTAGTGCCAGGCATGGTGCCACACACCTTTAATACCAGCACTTAGGAGGCAGAGGCAGGTGGATCTCTTGAGTTCAAGGCCATCCTGGTCTACAGAGCGAGTGCCAGGACAGCCATGACTACACAGAGAAACCCTGTCTCTACAAAACAAAACCAAAGTTAATAAGATTTAAAGTTAGTGATTATTTTGTGGGATTACTTTACAATAAAGTTTATAAAACTAAGATCTCAAAACCCTGTATCTGAACCACCATAAGGAAGTCCCAAGTCCACAAACTAGCTCTTAAGAAAGATGGATCCCTTGTTTGTATTTTGCAGATAAGAAAAGCAAGAATCCCATGGAGGTGCGTCTATGAGAAACCAAATGATGCTCTGACGGCTGATCTAATTCCTACCGAACTACGTTTATTCTTCCCCAACCTCTAGCAAAAGCTCGCACAAGCAGGTTGCCCCGGCAAAACGCAGCCTGCAGTACTCACAGCGTGTCGCCTGGGGGCGCTCAGGTTGGAGAGGGAAGAGCGGCGCAGGTAGCTACAGACCTGCACTCTGCAGAGGCCACTCATGGCCACTAGAGGGAGCACGCGGCCCTCTGGGGGCGGAGCTTGCGGGTAGCACGCATGCGCCCGGAGGCAAGTGGTGGCGCTAGCCCGGGCGAAGGGCAAGACGGTGGCCGAGAGGGTTCCGGGAGGCGGACGGTGGCCGAGAAGGTCCGGCATGGAGCACCTGGAGCGCTGCGCGTGGTTTCTCCGCGGGACGCTGGTGAGGGCTGCGGTGCGGCGCTACCTGCCCTGGGTGCTGGTGGCCGCCATGCTGGCGGGCTCTGTCCTCAAGGAGCTGTCCCCGCTGCCCGAGTGCTACCTCAGCAACAAGCGCAACGTCCTCAACGTGTGAGTGCTCCAGACTCGGGGCCCCCGCTCCCCATGGAGCCGGCTCGCTGCCTGGGTGGGCGAGCCATCGGGAGGGATCCCTGTCCTGACAGCCGCGTCCGCGCGCGTGTGGCGACGCGGGGACCCTGGGAAAGCGAGTGACACTCGCGCCTTATGTTTGAGGATTCCGATGGGAGGGCCGAGGTGACGGGGTGGGTTGTCAGTGGCAGTGTGTACGGGGTGCGCTGGAGATGCTTACCACCACCACCCCCTCCCGCCACCCCAGTTAGGCGCTGGCCCCCGTACTGTTTGGGGAGATGTCACCTCCCTTCTGCGGGCTGGTCAGACAGCCCCCCACCACCCTGAGAGCTTTTCCCTGCCCGCCGTATATTAGGAGAAGAGTGAAGCCTTTGGTGCCCGTGACCTTTCTCCTGGATCTCCTTGGACTTTCTTAGTCATCTAAAGTGCATGGCAGTTGCCCAGGAAAGCAACCCCAGCGGACCTCTGTGGCACATCTCTCCAGCTCCACCCACTTCTTTCCCAGTCTTTTAAAATACTGACTTAGAAAGTTTATTGCACAAAACACCGTTGCAGCAATACAGGGAGTTTGGAAGCTGAAGCCGCTCCTTCGAGTGAGCCTAAGATTAGAGTTTCCAGCATGCCGAGAGTCTTAACTCTTGTTAGGTACCTGAAACCCTGTTTTCTTTTTTTGGCAGCTGGATCAGGTTTCTGGCAGACCTTAGCTTTGGCAAGGCTTTCCTTATCAATGCCAGTGAAGGCTTTAGTGACAGGCTCTTAGGTGGTGTCTGAGGAACTACTGGAACCTAGGGCAGAGGCTTCTGTCCTTGGCCCACCTTCATCCTTACCCACTTGGTGACTGGGCTAAGAATAGAGAGTGAGGGTGATAGTTGCCTCGGAGCTCTTTGTGTGTTTTCTGCAGCTCACCCCCAGGTCAGCCACCTTTTGTGAGCACAGGTCAGGCAGACATGGAAGCTGTTGTTTTATCTGGCCTGATGAACCAGGAGCCCAGCATGCTGGCACACTAGTCTGTTGTTTAGGGGTAGCCATGGATGCTAATTTTTGTTTCAAGACTTGGCGCTAATTAATGGGAGGGAACTGGCAGTGACTCATTGAATCTGGAAGAGATTTTGAAAACTCCTTGGGTGCTCTGGGCTTACGAGCTGAGGGAACTGGGTCCTGAAGATACAGTAACAAGTAGAGTCAGAGGCAGGATTGGAACCCTGGTCCTGTGGCTTAAAGCTCTTTCTTATAAGACTTACTAGCCTGTAGGAAAGAACGCTGGAGTGGTAGAGAAGGGCTTTGGGGTTGGGCAGAGTGTGTCTCAATGTGCATTTGCTGTTATGTGTGTGGCCCTGGCGAAGTACTCAGTTTTCTGAGCCCCCAGAGTCTGTCTGTAAAAAGGGACAGATGAGGGCTGGGGTACTACTCAGCTGACAGAGTAGTACCCCTAGCATGCACCCTGGGTTTGAGCCCCAACACCACATAAAACTGCCTGTGGTGAGACATACCTGTGATGGCACCACCAGAGAATGGGAAGCAGATGGGCTAGTTCAAGACCACCCTCAGCTCCACAGGCGGGGGAGCCAGCCTGGGCTGTACTTACAGACAAATGACCGTTTCCTCCTCAGCTAACTGTGAATTCAGTGTAAGAGAATGTGTGTGAGCACGTCTGCCATTTGATAGATGTTCAGTTATTGCTTTCCTGAGCAAATAGCACAACTAGAAAGTTGCAGGCCTTGGATTCGGACCCCAGGCCACCCCTTATCACCTCCACTTTGGCATGGTATATCTATATGGCTCCTTGTCACCTTACAGAGTTACAGATGAACTAATTTCACTACTTAGAAAATAAAGCATGTGTTAGCATGTTTTAAGGATTCAAACATGGTAGCCGTTTGGGTGGACAGCTCTGATCAATTTCATTTAACTTCCTTTGGGGTCTTAGATACTTGAAGCACAGTGACACTGTTTCCTATCTGATGTCTCCTCTTCACCTGAACTTTCCTCCTCCATCAGGTACTTTGTTAAAGTGGCCTGGGCCTGGACAGTCTGTCTCCTTCTGCCTTTCATTGCCCTCACCAACTACCACCTGACGGGCAAGGCCGGCCTGGTCCTGCGGCGGTTGAGCACCCTGCTGGTGGGCACAGCCATCTGGTATTTCTGCACGGCCCTCTTCTCCAACATTGAGCACTACACAGGCAGCTGCTACCAGTCCCCAGCCCTGGAGGGCATCAGACAGGAGCATCAGAGCAAGCAGCAATGCCACCGGGAAGGGGGCTTCTGGCACGGCTTTGACATCTCAGGCCACTCCTTCCTGCTGACCTTCTGTGCGCTCATGATCGTGGAGGAGATGGCCGTGTTGGATGAGGTGAAGACAGATCGCGGCCACCACCTCCACACTGCCATCACCACTCTGGTTGTCGCTCTAGGCTTTCTGACCTTAATCTGGGTCTGGATGTTTTTGTGCACAGCCGTTTATTTCCACAACTTGACTCAGAAGGTGTTCGGCACCTTTTTTGGTTTGCTGGGCTGGTATGGGACATATGGGTACTGGTACCTGAAGTCCTTCTCCCCAGGGCTTCCTCCCCAGAGCTCTAGTTTGACTCTGAAGCAAGATACTTACAAGAAATAAAAGAGAAACAAGTGGGGACAGGAGGACAGTGGCTGACAGATTTTTCCACCTACTGCGACTGGCTGAACTATGGGTCCCGCTTTGGAGAGGATGCTTACCAGACACTTCTGTAGTGGCTGGAGTCTGGGGAACACACTTAGTCCTCAGACTCCACTGGTGATGCCACCCTGTTGCCAGCACCACCATTCCTGTCAGACACTTCTCGTCTCTGGCAAGATGTGACCTAATCTGTTCCCAGAGGGAAAGCTAAGGCTCATCAGAGGGACAGTAGACAGCCTCATGGCATGGGTCAAGGGGAAACCAGAGCTACAGGACTCTCTCTGTTGTGATCTCCCTGGCTCTGGTTCTCTTGAGAGTTTAGTGACCACAGTAAGACTGTCCTTTTAACAGTGTTTCCCAATAGTTGATCCTAAGATGAGCATTTATCTCTAGCAGGTTCTTTATTAAACACTCCGATGCCTACAACACACTCTCTGGCTGTAGTTTCCACCTCCTCTTTGGAATATTGACAGCTGTACCTGGCTATGACCAGTTCCCAACAGGAGGCCGCAACCCTGCAGTGCCCAGATGATTTTTATGTAGTGAACAATGAAACGATTTTTCTGTCTGTGCTGTCTGTTGTTATGTGTCAGTTTTTGGAGCAGTAACGGAGAACTCCATTTCTCCCTCTTCTCCCATGAGTGAGTGCTGTATGGTTTTTAATTGTCACTATGACATTTGTTCTTTGTTGACAAAGCTCCAGGACTGCACTTTGGCATGTGTAAAAATTGTTCTGAGAGTTTTGCTTTGTTTTTGTTTTTTAGAACACTAACTTTTTATAAACCAAACTCCTGACTTATTGCATTAAATTCCACCTCATAGGAATGTCCCCCCTGTTAAGAGTAAAACTGGAGCCAGAGAGCATGGTGCTGCACGCCTTTAACCCCAGCACGGAGAAGGCAGAGGCAGGCAGAGCTCTGTGAGCGTGGGGCCAGTCTGGTCTATATATCTAGCTCCAGATCAGCCAGAGCTGCACAGTGAGATCCTGTCTCAAAAAAATAAAACAAAACAAATAACCAAAAAGCAAGACTAAAGCTGGAAATCAGACACTTCATTATTTAATGAATTTTGAGCTGAGCGAGCATTTCTGTAAAGTGCTTGTTGGTACTGAGGCTGTCCTGCCCCTCTGCTGGTCTGGTGGCAGACACAGAATAGGGTTCAGGGTCATAGGATCAAAGGACAAGTACCATAGACAAGGAATTTTTACCTTTGGAGAAGATTATGATAATTCAGAAGTGAAATGAATGTCTCCCTCTGATGCAAGAAACCAGCCATATTACATACTGCCGCCATGCAAAGTTGTCCGTATTACATAGTGGCATGACTTTGACCCCACCTCCTTTTCCTTGCCCCTTCAACAGAACAACTCTAAAAGGGGGCCATTCAAGAGTCGTGACATTCTCTTGGTAGCACTTCCCAGCTTCTAGCCTTGTCATTATGTGGCCTTCACTGAGACTGGCTGGGGCTAGAAGCCTTGTCTCCCATGTCCCATATGGCAAGCTTCCAGTCTCTGAGAAGAGGGCCCCTTTCCCTCCCAGGTGATCTCTTAAGCCTGTCACACTGAGCCCCGTCTTTTGGATGATCAGCCTTGTAGCTGCTTTGATGCCTCTTCCTCAGCAGAGCTGGGGAATGGCTGCCTGATAAGCTTTGGCCTGCCTGACCTGACTCCAGCTCAGGTTGTTAGGTGCGTAGTAAGTTAAGAATAATTCCTTTCTTTCTTTTAATTTATTTTTTTTATTTAATTAAAAACTTATTTTTTGAGTCAAGGTCTCAATATGCAGCCCTGGCTTTCCTGGAACTCACTGTGTGCGTCAGGCTGTTCCTAGACTCACAGAGATCTGCCTGCCTCTGTCTCCTTAGTGCTGAGATTAAACATGAGCTAATATTAAAGCTACCACATCTGGCTACTAAGTAATTTTTGTAATATAAGGACATATTTAAAATGCGTATTTCATAACCTGTTGAGCTACAGGTCAGCTTGACCATTGGTAGTGTAAGATGTGAGATGATGTTACCAAAAGGCAGGCAGGCAGTAAGGGGCCCTGCGCTGCACTGCGGGGCATTGATGAGTTGACAGTGGACTGAAAGGTGTTTCACCTTCTGGGGGTTTCCACCCATCCCCTCAGGGTAGGAATGGGCCCCGGGGGAGATGGTAGAGCTGGTCACGGATAGTCTTCAGGCTTCATGTCACAACGGAAGGGAGCAGCCATGGGGTGCACCGAGAAGTTCATTGTCACATTAAGGCCCTGGGCGTTTTTCTCACGGGGGGGGGGGGGGTATCTGACCAGGTTTAACTTTAAACTGACTACATGTGGGAACTCTTAGTTGCTCAGTGTTCTCTACATATTAGATGGATTGGCTTACATGTGTTCATTCTTAGTACTCCCTGCCTTTCCTCTCTCAGACCCAGAGATGGGAACCCAGGGTTTGTTACTGGGCAAACCATCTATGCCTGGGCTACACCCTGAGTTTTTGGGAACCCTTGCCTTCTCAGGAGTATGTCTTCCCTCCTATGTGAGGAAGCATGGCATGAGTGAGTGTTTGGGCTTGCACAACCATGAGATGTAGGTTTGAACGTTGGCATCACTCCCAATCTACCTGACCAGTGTGCAAGCCTTGCGATTCTTTTAGCATTAAAGGAAGTGACATGTAAGGTGCTGAGCATGTGTGCTAACCAGGCTATTATCTCCAAGTCTTTCTCTTGACAGCATTTAGAATGGTCCAGCTCTCCTAGAGAAAGCAGAGAAACTAACATCTTTTGGGAAGCACTCACGCACTTGGGTCTCACATTGAAATAATCTCATGTCATCTTTTAGAGTGTCTGTTATCCCTAGGTGTTAAGCATGAGGCTTTGGGGGCATCTGACCAGAGTTGTGCCACGCTGTCTTGTTTCCCTGTGTGGAGGTTTGCTCACTCACTCCCATGTGCATCTGTCATTGTCTGGGTACCAGATTGTATTTAGCGAATGGCTCATGCCACTGTTGTATACACACAGAACCTATGTGTAAACAAGCAAATTAAAGTATACTGGAGATAATGGAATCCTACATTATGGAGTTTGGTGTATTCCTTTCTGTATTTGTTTTTAATTTAGGTTTTTTTTTTTTAACTTTAACTTTTATGGGGACAGATTTCAGGACAGCTCTGGCTGTCCTGGAACTTGTTCTGTAGACCAGGCTGTCCTCAAACTCTCAGAGATCTGCCTGCCTCTGCCTCCCGAATGCTGGAATTAAAGCCACCACCTGGCTTAATTTTAACTTTTAAATTAAATTAAATTTGTGCATGTGTGTGTGAAATTTGTGCACACACAGGCACACACACACACACACACACACACACACACACATACACATGCACGCTGCTCAAATGCACTATGGCACACAGGTGAAGATCAGAGGACAACTTGCACGAGTTAATTCTCTCTCTTCTACCATGCAGGACTTTCAGGTCAAACTCAGGTTTGGGAGCAGGTGCCTTTCCCCAGGAGTCATCTTGTTGACTCTAGTTTTAAAACTTTATTTATTTATTATTATTATTGTGTGTGTGATGCGTCTGTTTGTGCACATGAGCCATAGCCTACATGTGGGGGTTAGAGGACAGCATTGTGGAGTTAGTTCTCTCCTGCTACTCGAACCTCGGGATCCAACCTAGCCCTTTAGATGTGGCATCAGGTGCTTTGCCCATGAGCCAAGTTGCTGGCCCAGACTCAGGCCACTTCTGTCCTTTCTTGAATTATGCTCACAGGAGGCATCTTATAGCTGGAGCGTCTCTGGCTGTTTCACATAAGTCCTTTGTCCTAAGTATCATTCAGCCTGCCTTACTCTTTTCTCTGTCATTGGATCCTGAGGTCTGGGTCAGCCAGGCCTGAGAGTTGTCCCCTTGGCAGAAGGAGAGAGGCAGACCTCACAGACAGAACACTGAAGAGCAGTGACAGTGTACTGGGTAAGGTCACTTTGCAGCCCTGGGACCCATTTTCACCGAGCAGAATAGCATGTTGTGCCTTTCCCCCATTCGCTGGCAGCCTGGCCTACTTGGCAACTCTACACAGTGTGTGTTGAAAGACTTTCAGATCCGAGATTAGAATCTCCTCACGCTGTTTGGTCCTACAGCAGCAGCCAACTCGACATTCTGCTGCAAGCTAGGTGCAGAGTAGTTCATCTCAGGAGGTTTGACTTGGAGTCATCCCTTCCTAGCTAAAGTGGTGTGCTGGGATTATAAAGATGACTGTGGTACAGGTGTGCACTTCAGGAAAGAGAGCCCCAGCCACCATCAAGTGTCCTGAGTGTTAGCACAAGGTCAGGACCTGGGAACATTGAACAGAGAACCTGCTTCCCTGGGGATCCAGAAACACATTCATAGAAGGTAACATTCCTTTTGGTCTGAAAGGATGGAGAAGAATTCGAACACTTCCACAGGAAAGGCTAGCCAAGGCAGGGATGGCACCCAAAGTCATATAGATAATTCCATGACTTCTGTCCAGAGGGGGAGCCTAATTTTCCTCATTTTCAAAAGCCCTGGAGACTGAAGAAAGACTTAGGCAGTTGGTGGAACCTGTAGTTATGCCCTGCTTTGATCCAAATGGTTCTGGGCTCTGTTAGATGCCTGGCTTGGGCAGGTTCCACCACTGCTTTTACTGCTCTTCTGTGATCTTGAACCAGCAACAGCATCTCTGGGCCTCAGTTTCCTCATCTGATAAGCAATGGGTAGCCTGGAGAACCTCGGTAACCCTGGGATCCGCTCTATTCTCTATTTCTCTGTTTTGCTCGGTGAAAAGTCCCTCCTGAGTTCATTAGGACTTATCTTAGGAAACTCCCACTTGGGTTGAGTGGCAGCTGGCTTCCCAGTGGGTGACAGAAGGAAAGTTTGGGCTGCAGCTGCTCACTGCCCACCTTCTATTTCTCCGTGTGAACATCTGGATGAGTGCTGACATGAGCACCTGGGCCCAGATGGGCCTTCTCAGCACAGGGAAGCAAACCTAATTCCTAGCTTAGGCACCGCTGGGAACTGTTCTAGTAACCTTGGGGCCATGTCTGGGGAATTTTACTGTTGAACACAGTGCAGAGCACGGATACTCTCCTGCCTTAGAAAGGGTGGCAGATCGGCACCACCTGAACAGATGATGACCAGGCTGTGTTCACACTTCATGCATGCAGGTCTAACCATCTCGAGGCAGGGGTTGTGCTGTGAGACACAGGAAGACTTCATGACAGCTGCCTGCAAAAATGTCAAGAACTCAGATGCTAATTAGTCACACAATGATTGTAGTTCCTTACTAATAATTGAATACAGCCACCAGGAAGAATGAATGATGTAGGTGATGTCAACTGTGAAGGTAGGAGGAGATCTGGGCTGTGTGTCCATGTTCAGGTCAACCTCTAAGCCAGTTTCTGGAGGTAACAGTGCCTGGTTTCACTCGGTGGACACAGGCTGGAAGGAGAGGAGCCTCGGTGTACTGAGATCCGCCAAGTACAGGGCGCACAGCATTAAGGCAGGGACATGGACATGCCTTCTGGGAGTGCTGTGACTGGACAGACAATGGAATGAGTGAACCCAACAGTGCATGAACCATCCAGAGCAGAGGGTTCCTCAGTTTAGGACAAATAACCAAGAAGAACTATTTTTTTTTGGGGGGGGTGTTTCGAGACAGGCTCTCATTTTGTATCTGTGGCTGGCAGAACTCAGGGAGATGTGTCTGCCTCTGCCTCCCAAGCGCTAGGTTTAAAGGTGTGTGCCACCACACCTGATTCGTCTTGGCTCCTGGCTGGCTCAGGTGGGGCTGGCTCTATTACTTTGGGCTGGAGGTAAGGCAGAACATTGCAGGCAGGAACATGTAGAAGAGGAGACAGCTTACCCCTGGCAGCCGAGAAGAGTACCCCGAGGGGGCCGTCCACGGCTGGGTGTGCTTGGACACATTTGTAATCCTAGCACTTGGTAAGTGGAATCAGAAAGAGGAAGGAGTTCAAGGTTGTCCTTAGATACATAGCAAGTTTGAGGCCAGCCTGAGCTACATGAAACCCTGTTTCAAAACAAAGGCACACCCTCTGGGATCTGATTGGAGGGTCCTCTAGGCCTCAACTTCCACGATCTGTTTAGATTTGGAGCCTATCAATGGACTAAACCATCAATAGGTCAAAGTGTACATGGTCTACTCCTCTTGGTGCTTTCCTCATCTCATAGGCATCTCCTGTTGGCTCAGGTTGACAGTCAGGGCTGACCATCCCACTGCCCTGGTGTCACCACTTAGTCCCATACACCCTGCCTAGAGCATTCACACACAAAGGAGTGAGGAATTTAGCCCAGAGCACCTGAGTTCATATCCTAGCTTCACCCGGCATGCTGGCTGTGTGATGGTGGGCTGGTTTCTGGACCTCTCTGTGCCCTGGTTTTCATAGGGCTATGGGGATGAATCAACACTGGAGAAGTCACTAGATGAGTGGCTCTGGATGCATGTCAAGTCCTAAGCTGTGCCGTTGTTGCCACCTCTACATAGGGAAGGTTTCAATTCTGATGGACTTCCAGGTAGGTTAGCTGTGCAGTGTAGATGTGGAGAGCCACGTCCCCAGGGTCTAGCTCTAGTCAGATGTCTGGGTTGACAAAGGATAGCAGAAAGCAGGGGAGCTGATTCCTAGGGCAGCTAACAGAAAAGGACATTGGGCATATGGTGTCCATGTAGCCAGGGCATACCTCAACTGTTGGGTGCCCCTGTGTCCCCCTTCAGGTATCACTCTGTCCCCCTCGGGTTCCCCTGCGCACCTGTGGGGCATCCTTGTGCACCACTGGGGTTCCCCTGTGCACCTGTGGGGTATCCCTGTGCACCCCTGGGGTTCCCCTATGCACCTGTGGGGTATCCCTGTGCACCCCTGGGGTTCCCCTGCGCACCTGTGGGGTATCCCTGTGCACCCCTGGGGTTCCCCTGTGCACCTGTGGGGTTTCCCTGTGCACCTGTGGGGTATCCCTGTGCTCCCCTGGGGTTCCCCTGCGCATCTGTGGGGTATCCCTGTGCACCCCTGGGGTTCCCCTGCGCACCTGTGGGGTATCCCTGTGCACCCGTGGGGTATCCCTGTGCTCCCCTGGGGTTCCCCTGCGCACCTGTGGGGTATCCCTGTGCACCCCTGGGGTTCCCCTGTGCACCTGTGGGGTATCCCTGTGCACCCCTGGGGTTCCCCTGCGCACCTGTGGGGTATCCCTGTGCACCCCTGGGGTTCCCCTGCGCACCTGTGGGGTATCCCTGTGCACCCCTGGGGTTCCCCTGCGCACCTGTGGGGTATCCCTGTGCACCCCTGGGGTTCCCCTGCGCACCTGTGGGGTATCCCTGTGCACCCCTGGGGTATCCCTGTGCTCCCCTGGGGTTCCCCTGTGCACCTGTGGGGTTTCCCTGTGCACCTGTGGGGTATCCCTGTGCACCCCTGGGGTTCCCCTGCGCACCTGTGGGGTATCCCTGTGCACCCCTGGAGTTCCCCTGTGCACCTGTGGGGTTCCCCTGCGCACCCCTGGGGTTCCCCTGTGCACCTGTGGGGTATCCCTGTGCACCCCTGGGGTTCCCCTGCGCACCTGTGGGGCATCCCTGTGCACCCCTGGGGTTCCCCTGCGCACCTGTGGGGTATCCCTGTGCACCCGTGGGGTTTCCCTGCGCACCCCTGGGGTTCCCCTGTGCACCTGTGGGGTTTCCCTGTGCTGTAGGAGCACAGCGGAGGAAGCAGGTGTCAGATGCTGATGTCCAGCTGATGCGATTAGAAGCACTGGGCCTGAGGACAAGCAGACAGCATTCAGATCCTATCAACTTCTCGGCTGTGTGGTCCTGGGCAGAACCTTTAGCCTCTCTGAGCCCGTTACTCCTCTGTGGGATGACTGTAGCACTTTCTGCTGCACTAGCCTTTGCTTGGCTTAATGCAATCATAGATGGGTAAACATAAGCTTTAAAATGTTGGGTACCTATGAGAACCACTTTTTATTGCCTAATGAATATCTTTCTTGGAAGCCCAGAGACTATAATGCCCAAATGTCCCCAATAACCCTAAGATCATTTCATGTCATCCATATATTAAACCATGCAACATTGAATAAGGCAAGCGACTGATAATTGTCATTTTTCTTGGGGGTGGGGAAAGGGACTCACTATGTAGCTCTGGCTGGCCTGCACTCTCTGTAGACCAGGCTGGCCTCAAACTCACAGACATCCATCTGCCTTTCAAGTGCTGGGATTAAAGGCGTGCATCACAGCATCCAGCTGTTCTTGTATTTTTTAGTCCAGTTCCCAACAGCTATTTTTCTTTACCTGCAGAAAGAAAATTAAAAACATTTTATTTTTATATTTAATTATGTGGATATATGTGTGGTTGTGCATATGGGTGCAGTACCTACAGAGACCAGGACAGAGCATTGGGTACCCTGGAGCTGGAGTTAACTAGGTATTGGGCACTGAGCTTGGGTCCCCTGTAAGAGAGCTATGTTCTCTTAACCACTGAGCCATCTCCAGCCCCAGAATCTGACATCTGACTGTATTGTATCACACCTGGTTCTTCGACACCTGGACCAAGAGCAAGGGCTCTAGTTCCTAACACATGTGGCTTTGTAGCTCGTCACTGCCACTGTGTAAGTCAGCTATTGCTGTACTGATGCTTGATAACAACTATCCCCAACGCCAGCAAACTCATTGGCTGACATTGAATTTGGCCAATGAACATCTACTTTCAGCAGCTTAGTCCCATTTCGGCTGGAGGTCTGTTGGGTTTATCTGTAGAACACACAATAGGCTCAGCTCTGTTGCCCTTGTTTTGTTCTGGTTCCAGGCTGAAGGGACAGCAACTGTCCGGGGCATGCTAATTTCAAAATGGTCACTGGAGCACCCACACCTGAGCCAACCACACATCGAATGTGAAGACCCTGCTCATGCCACACCCTTCAACTAACAGGCCTGCCATGGGTGGGGCTAGGGTAAAGCCCACCTCACGTGGGAAGAGCTTTGTTTTTTTGTAGCAAAGGCTGCTCATGCAATTCAAATCCAATCTACAGCTTGCTATGGGGGTACTTGGGCCCCAAACCTCAGTTTCTTCATCGAGGAAACAAAATGGAATGATTTTATATAAAATTATTTGTGTAAAATTCCTGATGTACAGATAAATTCTCAATGAATAGAGTTCTCATTGAATAGCAGCTCTGCCTGTCAGCACCCCGGATTTTCTTCATAATATTCCCAAAGGCAGAATGAGATAAGAGAAAGGGCTCTTGGCCTTAGCTCTCTCACAGTGGGATCATGAGCCAACGAAGCCCTAACCCGGGCTCCCCCCAGGCCCTGGCTTCCCCACTCCTCTCATTCTCACTTCTTTAGGCTGGAGTCAAAGCCTTCCCATTCTCCTCAGATGTTGGCTCTCCTATTCTCCTCAGCAGCTCTTCCCATTCCGCTATTCCTTATGTCAGAGGCTACTCTCTGCCCACCCAAATCTGTTCTCCCCTCCTGCAACATGAAGAACTGTCTGGAAGGGTCACAGCGTTTAGGAAGGTTGAGAACCACTGTTCTGGAGGATCTTGATCAGGTTTGTTTTCTCTGCCAGTTAAAGGGCTAAAAGGGGGTGGGGTAGCAGTGAAGAAATCTTGAACACAGCAAACAGAACCCAGTTGAAGAAAAGTGATTATTAGGGGATGAAGAAACTCCGCGCCCCCCCCCCCCCCCCACACACAGAAAAAGACCTTCAAACCAGAGCTGGCATTGGGAAGCTAATATCCACTCTCTTCTTCAGGGCTGGTTTTTTTTTTTTTTTTTTTTTTTTTTTTTTTTTTGTCTCTGAAGGCTTGTCGTCACCTAATTTGGGGTGAAGACAAGACAGGCTGGTTGATTGGCCCACAACCATTGTGAAACATGTCTTAATCTGGCCTTGAACCTGTTGAGCCAGTCCACCAGCAGGGGCCTACTGGCAGGAGAAAAAGTCTACAAAGCCTTTGTCTTAAGCTGCCAGGCTTTTGCTCCAGGGGAGGAAGGTGAGAAAGAAGCTGGCCATCTTGGAAGTTTGCCATCTTTTTCACCTAGCCATGGCCCCTCTGGCTATCCAGTTGACTGCCAGGGCGTGATTGACTTTTGGGGGTTTGTGGGATGGAATTCAGGGCCTTGCTGAGCTCGGCCTCCAGTGCCTGTGACTGAGTTTTGACCATACAGATAAAAGCCACGCAGTGGAAGACGGCAACAGCATGGACAGAGTGGGGGGCGGGGAGTGGAAGGTTGACTTCACAGCATTCTCCCTCATCTTGCTAGTGGGGTCTTTTTCTCGCCTGAGTCCCCGGGGTTGTGTCCGTCCCGTTAAAACACATGAGAATCACCCTCACAACTCAGTATTCTCCACCTCCTTCACTCACTCCTCCCAGCACCCACACTGTGCCTCACAGCACTCTGTGATACCAGTTCCAAAGGATGTGATGCCCTCTTGTGGCCTCTACAGGGACCAGGTGTGCAGGTGGTGCACAGACATTCATGCAAAACACCCACCATCCACGTAAGGAAAACAAAGACAGTCCCCCACAGACATGGCACAGCCTGACACTCCTTCACTGAGACGCTGCCCCCGTGATTCTAGGTTGTGCTAAGTTGATAATTAAAACTAACGCCACATTCCTCCTACTCCTGCCAGTGAGTCAGCACTTCTCCTATCCCAACAAGGAAGGCAAAGCCTTTACCTATAACTGCCACAGTGTTTCCCCTACTGCCCCAGAGTCCTGTGTGTGTGTTCCTTTGCAGCGCCCATGCTGGAAGCTCCCCTGGGCTGAGGACTAGGTCTCTTATTTATAGAGCATGGCCTAGAGTGTGCTCTGGGCATGTTTGTAGTGATTCTCCTCCTCTTCCTCCTCCTCCTGCCAGAGATCCTGAGCCCATAGCCGTGCTGCTCTTCTGCCCAGCGTGTCTTCCAGCAGATAGAGGAGGCTTACACATAGTCTCCTCCCCGGTCCAAATCCTCAGGCTCCCCCAAATGGTCATCTTTGCCTTCTCTCTGGAAGTGAAATGGTTAGAATATTCTTCTCAGAGCCCCATCCAAGTGAAAAGCCAGTTCCCCTTCCTACTGCTAAGAACAAGAAAGGGTTGTGTCTGGTTTGGGATCTGGAAGGCAGCACACACTGGTGTGCACTGCCAATGTTTACTGAGCAGCCAGAGCACTGCTGCTTTTGAACGAGCCCCAGAGCAGATTCAGGTTGCAGTTTAAGATGCTCTGCCAGGCGAGCTGCACCTCATGACCCCGCAGAGCCAATGCTGGTTAAGTTGTCTTGGAGGTAGGCATGCGCTGTGACACTCCCAGAAGACCTGAGTAGGAAAATGCCTGTATCCCACTATCACTTGGCACAAGGTCATGTCTTCCTCCAAAGGTAAGAATATCTTTTTGAGATGTAGCTTCTGGCAGGCCACTGGGCCCTGGAAGAGACTGCACACCTGTCTATGAGACACCAAGTAACTGCAACCCAAGCTCTTGGTCATGAACCGGTGTCAGCTGTTCTCGGTCTACCCTTCCAGGCCTGCTCATGGGCAACACTGCATCGTCAAGAGAAAGGGAGATGGCATCAGGAGTGACATCTATTTTGTAGCGTAGCTGCCTCTGCTTCATGCTACACCTGAGTTCTCACGGTGGATCCATTCCTTGTGCTCAGTTGATGGAGGAAGAAGGAACTCTGGCCTGACCCCAAGTGGAAGTAGCTGGTTGCAGCTCCAAAGATATTCCGTAGCAGGCATTGCAGGACACAGATGCTTCTAGAAGAGGGAATTCTAAGTACCACTCAGAAGGTGGTCCATTTCACTGAGATGGAGACAGAGGTCTAGAAATGTGGCCCCAACCTATGCATGAAATTGGTGGTTTGCCTGGAAGCTCAGGAAAATGTAAGAGCAAGACTAGAAGGTTGGAAACAAGTGTACACATGGGAGGGAACATGTGGGTGGCATTTTAACAATAAACACAGGATGGGAAGATGATCTGGTCCAGCAGAGGAGACCACTGTCTGTGACTATTGGACATGATGCTCTGTTTTGGAGATGTCAGGCATTCTCTTCCTCTAGCTACCCTTGTGCTCAGTCAGTTGCTCAGCCACAGACTGTCTCCATGGTTCTGAGTTACAGGTTGCAAATAGACATAACATGGCCTTCTTCTCATCAAAACTGATTTAAAGTTCCTGATGTGACCCCATTCACCACAGAAACCTGCCATCCAGATGACAGACGGGCTAAATTGAATATCTCCATCATGGAGGGAATAGTGCTTTTAGGTTCTTACTCTACCTACAGGTGGGTCTGCCTTCTCTGACCATTGACGGAATGGACTCATGAAAGCCCTGTTTCCAGTCTTGTTTCTCGCTAAAGATTTGATGATATAGCAAAAGAAATGTGATTGTGGTTGGCCCACATGGGGTGCTGCTCTGCCATGTGTTCTCTTAGCCAGAAGCTGGAGTTACAGGACACTGAAGTGGACCACTGAAGGCTGTGTTCCAGAGTAGCTGGGAGACACCAGAGTGCTGGAGTTCTGAGCTACAGGATGCAGCCAATCGTTGTGTGTGAGCCCCTGCAGTGGGACAGTGGGAAACCCCGAGTGCTGAGGCAGAAGTGGTAGTCTTTACTCCCATGTTTACTTGTATCCAAGTCACAAAACTGTTGCTTCCTGCGATGATTCCTCTTCACTGTCCGTTTGACTGGATTTAGAATCACCTAGGAGACACACCCCTGGGCCTGTCTGTGGTCTGTGGTAGTGTTTTCAGAAGGTGTAACTGAGTGTGGGTGGGTGGAACCATGTCATGGCTGGGGACCTGGACTGACTTAAAAAGAGAAAAAAGGGCTGGGCATTGGTGGCACCCACCTTTAATCCCATCACTCAGGAGGCAGAGGCAGGCGGATCTCTGTGAGTTTGAGACCAGCCTAGTCTACAGAACAAGTTCCAGGACAGGCTCCAAAACAATACAGAGAAACCCTGTCTTGGAAAAGAAAAGAAAAGAAAAGAAAAGAGAAAAAAGGAAGCCACTTCTCTCTCTCTCTCTCTCTCTCTCTCTCTCTCTCTCTCTCTCTCTCTCTCTCCTCTCCTCCTCCCTCCCTCCCTCTTCCCTCCCTCCCTCTCTGGATACAGTATGAGTAGCTGCCTCATGTTCCTGCTGCCATGCCTTCCTGCCACAACGGGTCTCAAACCATAAGCCCAAAATGAACCCTTCTTTAAGTTGATTTCTAGGTATTTTGTTATAGCAATATGAAAATTCCCAGCCTGAAATATGGTCTTTGATTATTTGAAAAAAAAATTATATTGAGGAGTGTTTTGTCTCAAGGAGGTGGGAAGAGGGCTTCTGCTCTCCTGAAACTGGAATTCCAGATGGTTGTGAGCAGGTATATGGGTGCTGGGAATCTAACCAGTGCTCTTAACTGCTAAGCCATCTCTCCAGCCCCATGGACTTCAATGATTTAGAGATTATAGGTCCAAGTGGAAGTATAACCATTGAATTAAACATTCAGAGTGGTTGTTTTGGGCTGACACCATTGGCACTCTAGGCAAAAACATGGTTTACTTTCCTGGCTGGCATATTGGTCCTGCCTGCTAAAGGCACACTGGGTTGCTGCTTCACCATGGCCGCACAGAAGATAATCTATGGAAAAGGGACTACTTTCATATCCAATCATAGAAGATCAATAGAAAACCACAGCCATCCAAGGACTACTGGGGTCTAAAGTAATTTTCCAGACAAAATATCCCAACTGGCTGAGGCACTGTTGGAAGCTATGGGAAAGAGAGAAGTCATAAAGATCAATGGCAGCCTGGGGGTCTTTTCAGAAACTGACATGAGGGTTTTCTTCCGTGTGTGTGTGTGTGTGTGTGTGTGTGTGTGTGTGTGTGTGAGAGAGAGAGAGAGAGAGAAAGAGAGAGAGAGAGAGAGAGAGAGAGAGAGAGAGAGAGAGACAGTGTGTGTGATGAGAGAGAGACAGTGTGTGTGTGAAGAGAGAGACAGTGTGTGTGTGAGAGAGAGAGAGCTAGTGTGCGTGAGAGTGAATGTGTGTATATGTGTGTGTGAGAAAGACAGTGTGTGTGTGAGAGAGAGACAATGTGTTGAGAGAGAGACAGTGTGTGTGTGTGTGTGTGTGTGTGTGTAGAAAGTGAGTGTATGTGTATATGTGTGTGTGTAAGTGTGTGTGTGTGTGTGTGTGTGTGTGTGTGTGTGGAGAAAGTGAGTGTGTGTATGAGAGTGTGTGTGTGTGTGTGTGTGTGTGTGTGTGTGTGTGTTGCAACTTGCAGACTGAATAGAAGGAGGCTGGCAACAGCTGCGCTTGCATCTAATTTACATGCTGCCGTGTGTGAAGGAGGGCTGTGAGCGCAGGAACTACAGGAGGCATGAGTAGAATCCAGCCTCCCACCTCCCCCTGAAACAAGACTTCTGGAAGGGCTCCAAGAGTCTCATTTTGGAGAGAGGAGCAGCATGTCCCCTTTGATCATGTGTTTAGCTCTCTGGGATCCATGTGTTATCCTTCACGAGCAGAACTTTCATTAGTACTGAGAAGGGTCTCTATAGATGTCTAGATAGACCAGTAGGGTAGGCAGTGCCAGGTAGTTTCTGTGCCTACAAATTGCACCCTTGCCCTGTCTTGGCCATGTCTATTTTTATGTATATGAATGTTCTGCATATCTACTGCCTGCAGAGGTCAGAGAGGGTTCCAATCCCTGCAGGTGGAGTCATAGATTTGTTGTGAGCCACCATGTGGGTGCTGGGAGTTGAACCTGGGTCCTCTATACGAAGGACATGTACTCTAAACTTGAAGCCATTGGATCCAGAGTTTTGAGTCAATGGCCTCAGAATCATTACCTGAGTGAAGGTGACCTTGAACTCGACCCTCCTGTCTCTATCCCAAGAGCTAGATTATAGGTGTGCACCGCCAGGCCCAGTTTATGCAGTGCTGGGGAATCAAACCGAGGACAGCTCCATGCATGCTAGGTAAGCAGTCTGCCAACTCAGCCACATCCCTAGCTCTACTTTTTCTTGTAACCTTTCTGAAAACATGCTAATTCTTATACTTTAAGTTTTGCAAAGTAAATAAAACCATGTTCTCTCTAAAACAAATTATGCTGTCAGTCTTAGCATTTTAATCTATTTCTCCTCCTTAGAGATTAGGATGGGAACCTGTGCCCTGGCCAACCTGTAAGAGGAGTGTAAACAAATGGATGCAAATGTACTCTACAAACTGTGAAGTCTGTGCCAAATGAAATGTTCTTGGGACAATGTCAGCAGCTTTCAATTGCATGTGAGGCTGCACTCTGTCCTTCCTCAGTGTCACAGTGCTGGGACAACAGGCAATTCCCACCTTGGTCTCCCGAAGAGCTGGATCCAAAACCTTGAACCTCCCCGCCAGTCCCCCGCCCCCCTGCCCGTCCTGACTTTGGAAATGAGAGTTGGGCATACCACACAGTTTACAAATGAAAAGCAATTGCTCCTCCTGGATGCTTTATTGGGGGCTCTAAGCATGAGTGGCAGTGACACCCAGACCCTTTCCCAACATGCAAAAGGCACAGGAAAGTGAGACGGGTACAGGGGTGGGGGGACAGTGTGGAGGAGAGACCCCACTTCATGCAGTATGGGGAGTTTCTGAAAAAAAGGAAAGGTGAGGTGTTGAGGGATGCACCCCTTCTTTAGAGCTGAGACTGACCTTCAGAGGGAAGGCCAACATGGCTTTTGCTGAAAAGTCCCACCTTGAAGGGTGGGAACTCAACTCAAGGTAGGAGTGGTGATGGCTGCTGCCTTTTGGGGATTTCTACTTAAGTGCCAAACTGCACCAACTGGTCAATGAGACAGGGGGTGAAGGGTGTGCCCATGGAGTTAGTTGGTCCCAGCCATGGATGGGTTTGGGGATGCCACTGCTTGGCTTGAGCCAGTGCTGTCCCACTCAGTCCTTGTCCAGGAGGAGAATGAGACCCCTTTGATCTTCAGAGGCCTCCCACAGGGACTCTGGCTCTCCAGTCCCAGACAGAGGTACTGGCTAGATGAGTTGAGTTTCCGTGTTGGCTTTGTCCTATAGAAGAGGTCCCTGCCAAGAGGGAAGGGGAGGCTGGGGTCAGGCTCTTGGAGTCCCCAGCACCTCCCAGAACCTGGGCCCTGCTGGGCAGAACGTCCTGGGACTCACCTCAGATCCTAACCAGTCCCCACAGTAACGTCTTGAGACCTTGAATCAGAAGCAAAGGCATTCGGGTTTCTTTTCTCTTGCTTTCTCTCTCCTCTGGTAGAGCCGTGGCCTCAAATCACGGCGTTGGCAATGTCTACTTCTAAACTATGAAATGTTGTCACACTGACAATAGAATTACTAGGGAGAAGGGGCAGGAAATTCTGTCCAGTGCTCATGGGACAGTGAGTTACTGAGAGGGAGTTGGGAAGCACACAGCACAGAGACACCGCCAATCACACACCAGGCCCCAGCCCAGCTCTAGATGTATTTTTTCTTGAGGTACCAGTAGGCAAAGTAGCCCATCCCACCCAAGGAGCCCATGAGGAAGGATGCCCCAAAGAATGATGGCGGCTTCCGCTTGACCAGTCGGAACGCATTGGGGATAACAGCTGACAGCAGTGTGGTGTGGATGTCACCCAGGACTTTCCGGAAGGCAAAGCGTCTCTGGACCCTCTCAAAGAAGGACTGCAGGTTGGGCCGGCTGCCATCTTCCCAATATTTCTTGGACAGTCCCAGGAACTTGAGGCGGTGCAGGGTGGCTCCCAGGAGGACATCCGCCAGGGTGAAGGCACAGCCACAGAGCCACAGCTCGCATTTCTGCCCTAGAGGGGGAGAGGACACCTGGCACTCAAGCCCTGGCTCTGATCTGCCTGCAGGTGTCTCTGGAGGTCATTCCTTCCTGAACCTCTTGAGGAGCTGCTGCCATACCCTCACCTATGTGGCCTTCACTCTTCCTGTAAGTTAACTGACGTGGAAATTGCAAAGATCTACCTTATTTTCCTTTCTTCTCTTCTCTTGTCTTTTCTTTTTTTAGGAGGAGGTTTCATGTAGCCCAGGCTGGCCTCTAATTCACTATGTAATGAAGATAACCTTGAACTTCTCATCCTTCTGTTCTGTAATGTAGCCTGTGTTAGAACTGTAGGCTTATAGCACTGTACCAAGTTTGTCCAGTGCTTGGGCGGGGCGGGGCCAGGGGTGGGGGTGGTCAAACCTAGAACTTCACGAAAGCCAGGCAAGCACTCTACCAGCTGAACCTCATTCCCCAGCCCTTTCTTTTTCTTTTCCTCTTCCTTTGCTTTTCTTTTTAATTTTGGAAACAGGATCGATAGACAAGACTCACCTTAAATTTGTGATCCTCCTGCCTCAACCTCCAGAGTGCTGGGAATGCAGGCTGCATCACCCCAAACTGCTGCTGGTCGATAGCTCCACCTACTGTCACTCCACATTCCAAGTGACACATGTCCAACGGGGAATTGGGGATTGATGCTCCCAAGTCCACCACACACACCCCATTGCCACAGTGTCTCTCTATCCTTCTATTCAGTACCAGAACCTTGGTGCCACCACAAGCTCTTTCTTCCATTGCCCCCATAGTCAGTGTGCCAGGACGTCTTACTAGCTTTGTCTTCAGAATATATCCAGACTCTAGTGTCTGTTTCCACCATCCCAGCCTGAACAACCAACCACCCTGTCCTACTCACACAATCACAGTAGTTGTTAAATGGTTCCCCTCGCCCCAGCTTCTGCCCCCTACAGTCCACCCTTAACACAGCAGCCAGAGGGCTGTTGTTAAGATCTAGGTGGGATCCTGTCAAAGCTGATGCCTCTTGGTCCTACCTGTGTGATCTACCCCCCTGCCTTCCTTCCAGGCCTCAGATTCTTCTTCCCCCTTCATTCTTGACCAACACATCTTGATCTCCTTGCAGATCCTCAAGCCAAGCCCGTTCTTACCTCAGGCCCTATGCCTTCCTTGGCTGTCTCCTCTGCCTAGAGTAGTGTTCTTTAGAAGTGATGGCTCAATTTATCTCCTTCATAGGCCTTGGCTGCCTTTTCAGGGGGCTTAATAGACTATTACTTTAAAACTGAAGGGCTGAGGGCATAGTTCAGTTCACTAACCCCTAGGTTTGGGCCCCTGGCCTGAATGAACGGGATATGGTAGAGCCTGCCTGCAATGCCAGCATTTGAGAGATGGGAGCAGGAACATCAGAAGTTTGAGGTCATTCTTTGCCGCAAGGTGAGTTCAGATGGCCCAGGCTACTGGATAATGGGGCAGAGTGGTGTGTGTGTGTGTATGGGGGGTGGGGCACCAGGCTAGGGTTGCTGCAAAGGTGTGGCTTGGGAGTAAAGCTGGCGTGTCAGGTCAGAGACCTGCTGTGCATCGGGAGGCACCCTAAGACATCCCCTTGCAGGGCCAGGTAAGACCATGGGTGCTAACAGCCACTACACCGTCCTTTTCACACACAGGAGTAACACATGCTACATGCTGCCCACCCTGAGTACTCTGAATGTCTCCGTCTCACAGTGTCTCAATAATTCTCTCACTCTGTGTATGGGAGACTGAGCGCTGGTGCAGGGAGAGACTTGCCAAGGCCACTGCTCCAGCCCTCGAACCTAGGACTGTGTGACCCTGGAATCTTTGGGAGAAAAAGGCTGGGGGTTGTCAGAATGGGTGGGGGAAGCAGATGGGCTGAACTCGTTACCCCAGCTATGATACCCACCCTCATTCTCCAGTTTCCTCTTCTCCAGCTCTGCCTCAATCTGATCAAGCACCATAGCCAGCTCCCCAAGGATCTTCTTCAGGTAGCTCACATCATCGTGCTCCAGGATCTTGGCCTACAGGCAGGAGAGGCAGCTGCTCAAGCAGGAGCTGATCTCAAGGGAGCCATGATATCCAGAGATGGAGTATTGCCTACCACCCCCTGCACAAGCCTGCCTTCAAATACCCTCTCCAGTATATGGCATGGCCCTCTGTTACAGTGCACCCTCCCCCAGGACCGAACCAATCCCATCATCTTGGCCACCTTGCCCACATTCCCTGGCACAAGGCTGGAGCAGTGCTGCCACTGCTGTGTGCTAGGTGACCAATGTTCTTTTCCCAGAGAATGTCTGTCTGCCAATGAGGAGCCATCTTGCTTAGAAGCACAAGGAAGATGATCCCCATCCCACCAGGTGGTCTGTAGTCAATGGCTACTGATATTGGGGTATTAAAGCATGGCCAGCTATAGGGTGCCTTTTACATTCCAGAGCTTTCTGTGGGGTCAGATGGAACTCAGCCAAATCCCCTTCCCTACCTCTCCCATGTCCTTGGGGGCACTCTGTCCATACTGTCTGATGCAAGGACCTGTGTTCAGGGCTCTGCTTGCAGAGACAATATAAACCAGAGGCTGTGGGGAGGTCTGTGGAGGGGAGTGGTGGCTTGCCGTGGCCACGATATGGTAGAGGAGATATGATTGGAGGATCAAACCACTTGTGTTTTCCAGGTCAAAGCATCTGCTGATCCTCCATTTAGAGCTTTCTTCCAGTAGGAGGGAGGGGACATAGGCAGGGCACTCACCATAGCTGTCCCTGTCTGTGAGAGGAGGGGATGTAGGCAGGCACTCACCATAAGTTTCTTCTGCTTGGAAAGATAGGGCTCAGAGAGCTGTGGTTCCTCCTCGTGGTCCAGTTTCATGAGGTCTGTAGTGGCATTGGCCAAATGTCCTGGAACAGAACACGAAAGGTCCTGTCTCCCTGCTCCCCAGGTCCTCTCCTTCCCACATGACCAGGAGAGGCCACCTGCCTGGGGCACAAAGGGCCAGGAAACCTTGCTGAAGAGGACGATGTTGCCTTGAGGAGGAGGAGAAGGAGGAAGAGGAGGAGAAGAGGTGATGCTGGAAATGTGTAGAACCTGAAACCCAGAGCTGTTCACCTCCCCAGAATCCCCTCCCCCAGATGAAGCCGGCCCAGCCTGGGGGTGTCCTCAGAGCCCCTCACCTCCAATCAGGCCGTGTAGGCTCTTCCTCCAGCACTGTCAGGCTTTTACATGTCTCATCCAGACCTCCATTGCTCAGCACACACCTTGGGTGAGTTTCACAGGGTTTCCTATGTAGCCCTAGCTGGCCTAGAACTTGCTGTATAGACCAGGCTGGCCTCAAACTTGTGGTGATCCTCCTGCCTCTGTCTCCTAAGTGTTGGACTAGAGGTTTGCATCACCGGCCCTTCTCACTCTCACCCTACCTCTTCCAAAGGGCTTCTGTGCCTGCCCCTGCCCCAGCTCATCCTGGGCCCCTTCAGATAGTACCCCAGCTCTCAGCTTACCTTCGGGAACCATGGGATCTACCTCTCTTCTCAGCTGCCCTGTCTCTCGTTGAGCTGCCCCCATAACCCTGTCCCCACAGGGTACATCTCAGACACTTAAATAATTTCCCATGTATCAGACCACTCTAAACCTTCTGGCCCTCATCTCATTCCCTGGAATAACCATGCCCTCTATTCTTCTTCTTTTTTTTTTTTCTAATAGGATTTATTTATTTCTCTATGTATGGGTGTTTTGCCTGAATGTATGTCTGTGCACATGTGTAATACTCTAAGAGTCCTGAAGAGGGCGTCAGAGCCCCTGGAACTGGAGTTACAGTTTTAACTACCATGTGGTTCTCAGAACAGAACTGGGGTGTTAAACATGTGCTGTTACCCACTGAGCCATCTCTGCAGCCCCCATGCCCTCTGTTTTTGAAAGCCTCTTTCCGACCCTGTGAAGGCCCCCTTATCTTCCACTTCTGACCTCAGGGCTTTTGTTCTGGTGTGCTCTGCAGACCTCTGCCAGGAGATGCAAGCCTACCAACCACCAACTGGGGCTGCCTCAGGACAACACTGCTCATCTGTGACCTCTGTGAAAAGCGGCCCTTGCACAGCCTGTATTGTTTGCCAGATGTGGTAATTTGGTGTTGGTGTGTTTATCTGTCCCATTGCCTCTGAGCTCATGCTCATCTGTAGCCTGATGAGACCCAGCCCAGGCCTGGAGAGCAGGACTCTGAGTGCGGAAGAAAGGAAGGGGATGAGCAAGAGTGTGAAAGCTACAGCCACCAGGTATCTGTCCTCTGAGGCCACCTACTTCCCACCATGGCCTGATGGTGTCCAGTAAACACTGTGAGCTCTTCCAGCTCTAGGCGGTATTAACTCTCATTGATGTTTTATGAATGTGAAGGCCAAGCCAATCTCTCTCCATGGCTGCCCTTGTGCCTGCCTTTAGACTATGGGGAAGACCTTGGAACACTTTCGTAGTCACTGCAGGCTGACTTTGCTTCTCAGCACCCCATGAGGTCTGCCCTTCCCCCTTCCCTGTGAAATCCTAAAATTATCTCTGCTTCCTCAAAGGGGTGAAAACTGGGTCCCCTCTGAACCCCACTACTGCCTTCCAGGTCCCCTGAGATGGCTCAGGACAAGATGAGGGCAGTATCCACAGCTCACCAGGCCATGTCACCACTCACTTAAATGATAGCCAAGGCCTCACACTTCCTCTCTCACGGACTCTGTCCATGGGAAATATAGCTGCTCATATCAAGGCCCATAACGGGTTCCCCATAAAGTGCCCCCCCACCTCCAAGCCTGCTCCCCAGAGTCACACGAGCCCCTGCCACTGACCCATGCTCCACTCTGCCCTACTGTACTTCCCTGTGGCTTTCCACATGCTGCACCTGTCTTCCCCACGGCCCGAATCATCTTCCTCCTCCTTTTTTATAAATGTTCCTACTTGTTCCTGGATGTTGCCACAATCCCAGGTCCTAGGACCAACACCTTGCGTGGCCCTAGGTCCTCTGTGTTGTCCTGATCTGGATATTGGAACTATATTTACATTTTTTAACTAATTGATTTGGCATAGGTTATACATACAGACTAAAAACTCAGGCGAAGGTAAAGGATGTGCAGTAAAAACAAATCTCTAGTCAGGTGTGGTGATGAACACATCTGCAATCCCAGCACTTGCTGGCAGGGGGATCAGAAGTTCAAGGTCATCCTCAACTACATAGTGAGTTCCAGACCAGATTGGGCCACATGAAACTGTCTCAAAAACCCCCAAAGCAAAGCAAAGCAAACCATAATTACCGCTCTATCTTCAGACTCTCAGCTCTGCTCCCTGGAGACTACCACTACTGCAGTTTCTAGCACACCTTTCCAGAAACATCCCTTGCACCAAGAGCCGAGGGGCATTCTTTGGTACTTGCCAGGGCAGATGACACACTACTGCTTGGTCCTCTCCCCTTTTTTGCCACTCATTGGCATATCTCTGAGAACAATCCATATGCCTGTTATTTTTCAGTAAAACAGCACCATAATGAATTTCCTCCATCTCCAACTTGTAGACACCAAAGTTGTTTTCAGCAATATTTCTCACCATAGTGTGGTGAGAAATTTGTATACACTTCTTGGTGCACAAGTTCAAGTGTTACTTTGGGATAATCTTCAAGGCATGAGCCTTTTCGGCATTTGGCACAGAGTACCCCCCCTCCCATCCCTGGCTGTCCAAGTCTCCTTTGCTTGCATTGTCATTATCTGAGCTTGCATTGTCATTACCTGACCTTGTCTGTGACCCTGGGGTGACAGAAGCTGTGTTTATCTTCATCTGTTGGCAGCCTCACCCAGGACTGATATTGCTGACTGAATGGGAGCAACAGTGTAGAGAAAGCTCCTTAGTCTTCCTCAAGGGATTCTACGAGTTAGGGCTGAGTTCCACAGCCTGACCCCTCCCCACCTTTGCACAACAGTAGGACAGAGGAGAATGGGAAGGGAAAGGAGGTGACCACTTACTGAGCATCTAGGACCTATTAGACATAGTCATGGCTCTTAAGCCTACAGGGCCACCTAATGCTATAACAGAATCTAGATTTAAATCCCCATGAGTAAACTCTTGATAGTCAGCTGACTGGATCTGATTTTCATCCATTGATTACCGATAGGATAGGCTGGTAGTCAGGAGAGTACATGGGTGACCTTGGATCAGAAAACAGAGACCTACTGGGTGGCAGCCTTCTGTAGAAACCTTAACCCTGATGTCACTCAGGGTTCTTGGCTACCTATGCAGGGTCCCTCCCCTTGACCCCAGGTGTCTGCAGGAGGTCTCACAGACCCGAGGAAGGAGCCACTGGCGGGCCATCTGTGCAGCTGTCTGAAGGGGCGGCAGCAGGGCAGTGTGCACAGGGAGGAAAGACAAATGGGAGAGACGGAGGAAAGGGAAGGGTGAAGAACAGCGAGACCCAGGGCTAGAGCATGAGGTGAGGAGGGAGGACCTTCCACAAGGCAGGGAGTAATGGAAGGAGGGCTCTGTGAGGCAGCACTCACTGCGGATCTCGGCCGTGGCATACTTGGGGATCATGGAATCCGTGGTGAGCTCCGGGTGCAGGATGCAGCCGTGTGTGTAGGCGTCCATGGGCAGTGCATCCAGCAGCTCCCGGTACTGCAGCACTCGGGCGTGTTGTGGGCTGCCTGCCTCAGGCATCAAGGCTACCACATGCTCTGTGGATACCACCAAGGGCTAGATCAGGGTCCATGCCTAGCCCCACTCATAAGAACCCAGACCCCCAAATGTCATGCCCAGAAATCCCAGACCTATCTCCCTGGGGCTTAGCCACTGGCTATTAGGATTCCTAGTGACCCAGTAGCTACTCTGGGTTTCACTAAGCTGTCCCTCGTGGGGCCAGCACCTCTCAGTGACAGACAGTAGCCAGGTGGGGGGTAAGTGCCCAATGCTGTCTGCTTTCCGTGGGCTGGAAAACACCATACTTAGAACTTCAGCCTCGCCGGCCATTGGTGGTGCACGCCTTTAATCCCAGCACTCGGTAGGCAGAGGCAGGGGGATCTCTGTGAGTTCCAGGCCATCCTGGTCTACAGAGTGAGTTCCAGGACAGCCTCCAAAACAATACAGAGAAACCCTGTCTCGAAAAACAAAAAACAAAACAAAACAAAAAACCAAGAACTTCAGCCTCCTTGACTTGCCAAATAATTATTCATATCCAGCCTTCTTTTTTGAGATGGAATCTCACTCAGTATGAATCCCAGCCAATTCTCAAACCGGAGATTCTCCTGCCTTAGCCTCCCAAGTACTGGAAGTAGAGGGCATGAATATATGCCACTATGCCCAGAAAATTTATATTCTTTTTTTAAAAAGTTGTTTTGAAGTTGGGTGTCATGGCACACACCTGTAATCCCAGCACCTGCGAGGCAGAGGCAGGGGGATTGCTGTCAGTCCCAGGCCAGCCTGGTCTGCATAGTGAGTGCTAGACCAGATAGAGCCTCGAGTTCTAGGCCAGATATAGTGAGACTCTTTCTCAAAGAAAAAAATGTACATTGTTTTGAGTTGAGATGGGTCTCATGTAGTCCAGCGTAGCCTCGAACTCTGCTATGTAACTGAGCCTGGCCTTGAATTCCTGATCCTCCAGCTTTCACCTTCACCTGTCACGATAGATCTTTCTGCCAAATGTCGCCTGAGTCCCACCGTCACGTGTGAGCTTTACGCAAGCTGCCCGCCCGAGTTAGGCCCAAATGAATACACAGAAACTTGTATTAGACTAAAAGGGGAATTGTAGGGGAAGCTGTAGCCAGTCCCTAAGTAGGTATGGCTACAGCTTCTCCTACATTCACCTCCTAAGTGCTGACATTACAGACATGTGCTACCATGTCATAATTGCAAATCCTTGTTCTTAAAAATAGTCCAAGCCCAGGCTCCGGGCCCACTGTCCCAGCTGCCTGAACCTCTGCCACAGGCGGCAAGCACCTGAGCCTTAGAGGCCAAAGGGAGGAAGAGGTAACAGAAGTTCTGGGGTGTCGTGCGTGTATCTTCAGGGTTCCAAGTTGCCTGAGAGCATGCCAATGGGGTTCCTGGGGGTCTGGACCTAACTATGCTTGGAAGGTTGTGGAGTACTGGGCCCTGAGAAACTTGATCCTGTCTTTGGGAGCCTGAGGAAATCCTGAGGGCCAGGGCTGAATCTGAATCTGCAAGAGGTCCTGGGGAAGGAAGGAACCCCAACTGACCTGGGTTATCTAGGTCATGCCCTTCCCTGGGTGTCGAGGAGATGTTCTGAGGGTATCTGAGCCCTGACTGTAGCCTGTGATTTCTTTGGGAGAACACTGAGTCCTGCCCACGGCTCAGTGGCTTGCTTAGGTTCAAAGATGGTGTCTGAGCCTCTGGGATCCCTGTTGCACACCCTGCCCACACCTATGGGGCATAGCATACCTCCTGTGAAGGTGCGTTCCACGTAGTCGATGATCTGGTCGTAGTCGCTGATAATGTTGTCTCGGTGGATAATGACTGGCACCTCTTCACCCAGGTTGAGCCGCATGAACCAGGGCTCCTTATGCTCGCTCTGTGGAAGGCTCACATCCCTCTCTTCGCAGACCAGGCCCTTCTCTGCGATCACCAGCCGCACCTGCAGGCGCCAGGGTCAGAGCGGGGGAAGGCGGGTGGACACAGGGGACACTCTGCCCGGGTGGGGGAGGCGTGCAGGAAAGGAGGTCAGAGGTCACACACAAGAGGGGACACTTGCTTGCAGCCCATTTTTTGGGCACTTGGGTAGGAGGTTATGGTTCAGGGTCATGTGCTTGGGGGTTGGAGAGAAATGCAGCCCTAGGCTGAAACACAGGGCAGTGCTACCTGGTTGCCATGGGGCTAACATGTTGGGCTAGGGTTCCAGCTGTGCAGATGTGGGCAAATTGCCTCGACCCCCAGGGCCAAATTTAAGTATTAATAGTTTCAAGTTTGTGTCTAGCACACAGATGGCGCTCAACTCATGTTTATTGTTACCGTGATGCAGACATTCAGGGAGTAGATTTGGCCAGGAAATTCACAGAAATTCCAAGTGTCACTATAACTGAGAGCTAAATGTCTCAGATGATTTGGGAACAAAGTGAGGTGGAAGGCAATGTGTCCATGTCTATACAGTCCCTGCATTGCTCCAAACACTGTCCCATCTCGATTTCCTGGTTGGATGCTGGCGACAGCAACCAGAGGAGGGCAGAACAGGGGGCAACTAAAGTCAAGGAGGGTAGGCATCGTGCCCCATGTCACACAGCCACGTGGCAGCCAGCTTAGAACTGGAAGCAATGGCTCTAGACCAGGGCCCTCTTTCTTGGTTTCCTCTAGGGAGTTGCTGGGGCTAGCCTCTCTTGAGTCTTCCCTTCTGTCTCTAGGAAGCCAGTGTGGCTGGGCACACTCCTGACCCAGGCTGTGTCTGGGAACTGGAAGATGCCTAAAGCTTTCTTAGCTCAGTTGCCCTCACATGTGGGGTGAGACTCAGGAAGGAGACAGTCTTGTCTAGATCACTGAAAAGGGAATGGTGTCAAGCCACTCCTTCACTGTCCTCCCATCTTTTGGCTCCATTCCAGGGCCAGGAGGCCACCACTGAAAGAGGCGGAGGCCATTCTTGAGCATCTGTATCCACCCACACCAGAGATGACAAGTCCTGGGCTGAGCACCCCGCCCCCTCCCAGATACCAGGTATCGGAAGAGGGGCCTAGGGTCAGATTCACAGGCTCGCTGTGGCAGCCCCAACCTGGGTGGCTTTAAAAGTCCCCTTGCTTCTGGAAGCCTCCTGCTGTAGGGGGTCCTACTGTGCTCCCTCAAAGGGCTGTGGGAAGAGTAAAAGCTCCATACTGTATGATGGTCTAGTATACCGTAGGGGTGACATGTCTTAGCTACTTGGATTAGACCAAATATTCTGGTTAGTGTTTTGTCAACTTGACACAAACTAGAGTCATTGGGAAGAGAGACTCTCAATTGAGAATACAAGAAAGTGCCTCTGTAAGAGCCAGCTGTAGCCAAGTCTGCAGTGTGCATTTTCTTGAATGCTGACTGATGTAGGCGGGCCCAGATCACTGTGGACAGCCATACCCTGGGCAGGTGGTCCTGAATAGTGTAAGAAAGCAGGCTGAGCAAGCCATGGGGGGTGGGGCAAGCTAGGAAGCAGTGCTCCTCTATGGCCTCTGCTTCAGTCCTTGCCTCCCAGTTCCTGCCTTACTTTCGTTCCTGCCCTGACTTCCTTCAGTGATGGACTGTTTGTTACCTGAGAGTTGTAAGCTGAAATAAACCCTTCAGTCATTGAGTTGCTTTTGGTCAGTTTTGTTTTTATTACAGCAATAGAAAACTAAGGCACCAGGTTTGGAAGACAGAAAGACTTGGAACTGAAGCCTCACCCTACTGGCTGTTTCTGTGTGGTCTGATAAGTCACTTAACCACTATGATCTCTGAGTATCCCTGGCTGTCCTGGAACTTGCTCTGTAGACCAGGCTGGCCTTGAACTCATGGAGATCTGAATGCCTCTGCCTTCTTAGTGCTGGGATTAAAGGCATTCACCATGACCACCCAGCTGAACACTCTGATCTCTGGTAGGGTACAGTTTATTTCTGTAAAGTATGGGCAGAGTCCCAGCACAGTTAATCCATGGTCCTAACAAGCGCTCGAGTGAACACACACACACACACACACACACACACACACACACACACACACACACACACACAGACACACAGACAACACACCACACTGCACCCCCATTTGGCGTCCTGGAGCCCTTCATGACCTACACTCACAGCTAATATAGACGCCTTTCCTTATGCTTGGTGGCTGTGCAGAGAGAGGTAATTCACCCTTGAACTTCCAACACTCACGCACAGCCTCATTTGCTCCATTGGCCCAAAGCTAGTTCTATAAGGGGTGGCCACCTCATAGAACTGGGCTAGACATAGGGACCTAGCTCATATTCCTGGCTCTGCTGTGTGGCCTCAGCTGTCACTGACCCTCTCTAGTTCCCCTCCCCCCCTTTCCCTCCCTCCCACCACTTCACTCTGGGGTGGTGAGAGGGTTTCAGGTTCTTCCAGGAGGAACCACTGCAGAGCGAATAGCCTGGGCAGCGTCTCTTTGCTCTAGGTGTAGGAGCGGGCAGCTGTGTGTGCATGTGTACAGTGCGTTTGTGTGAGTGTAAAGGCAGTGTGTGTACTCGGCCTGGTAGAGTGTGTGTGTGTGTGTGTGTGTGTGTGTGTGTGTGTGTGTGTGTGTGTGTGCTGTACTGTAGAGAAGCCCCTCAGCTTTGAGGTGGAGCTGGGAAAAACAAACTCCTGGTCACTTCCTCTTGTGTATCTCAATGGCCTTCGGCTCGGCCAAGCTGGGGGAGGGAGGCTCCTGGTCAACCTGGAACTTTCCGGTGGTTGGAAAGACCAAACAGGCCTTTGCCCTTGCCCTTGGCCTTCTACCCTGTCAGGGCACCTTTCCTAAGAAGCTACACTCTGGTCTGTGCTCTGAGGCTCCCTGGAGGGAGTCGGGTATGGGTTTCTGCCTCAGGAAAGACTATCTTTAGAGACACAGTAGCCCTGCTTGGAGCTGCCTCGGGTCACCCTGGCAGATGGTCGAGGAGACTTTCACCTTTAGTGGAGCTGAAGACCAGCGCCATGTGCCATCCTGCAGGAGAGGGAACCCAGGCTCAAGGGGAGGGGAACACAGCCACCACAGCCATCTGCCACTCAGTCTCCTGGAGAGTTGGCTAGACCCAGGGGGTCACCACTCTGTGTGTCCATCTCTGGGGAATCTATCTCCTTTGTGGGTACCTGGAAAGTGTTTCCTGGTGCTTCATTGGGGTGGCTCACAGTGGGGTGATCATGATGATCTGGGTTGGCTTTTCTACCTGGTAATGTGGTTGCTGTGTGACTTTGTAAAAGGCACTCAGAGTCTCTGAGCCTTTATTTTTCCAATGCCCCCTCCCCTTAATACTATGTATGAACAGCTGCTGGTTTACCGAAGCAAATATTTATTTTTAGACCAGATCTCCAGGCTGTGTTGTTGTTTTGCTTCAGCTTTGACTATGGCTGCAATGAAGCATGAGCCACGAAACTCAACAAACCCACATGGAGTTTACTGGGGGAAGGGAGCAAAGGGAGGGGACCTCTACCTCCCTAGATAGCCAAGAATGGCCTTGAACATCCACCCTCAGGCCTCTGTTTCCCCAGCGCTGGGGTTACCGGTGTGTGCCACTACACCTTGTTTATCAGACACCAGTGGCTTATCAATACATCACTTTCCAATACTGTTCATTGAGCACCTACAAGCTAAGTGCTGGAGGCCCTGCGGTGAACACAATCCGCTATTGTTGATGCTTGCATAGGACAGATGAACGGAAGATGTTAAGGCAACAGCTTCAAAGAGGATGGCGCGGCAGGCAGGCCTGTGAGCATCCTACAGGGTAATGGAGTGGTCCACATGAGGCCCCCTGGGCAAGGGAGCTCCAGAGGAAGAGAAAAGCAGCCATTGTAGAGGACTAAGAAGGACCATAGGGACAGTCTGAAGCAACAGGAAGCCAGTGTGGGTGGGTGAGGACCAGGAATGGAGTACAGGAAGGATTCTGTACGGGGGCTCAATGAGGACTCCCAGACTCAGGCAGAGGGGCGTGTGCAAATACATACATGGAGTCCTTGAGTGAGGACAGGAGCGACATTTGCTTTTCAGTGACAGAAACTACCTGGCTGCTAGCCTCTCTTCAAGGATGTAGGCAATAAAGTCTGGTGTGGGCGTGACTTCACAGTTGCAGTTACTCAAAATGTGTATATACTCACTGGGACTTGAACACGACCTGCCGCCTGATCGTGTTAGCTAGTGGGCTAGTGCAGAAAGACAAGTCATTGCATAAAATAGTAGTATTAAAAGCATTTCCACAGTTGACCTTGAAAATGACTAGTTCCCTTTCTGCTCTAACAAGCCTACCGTGGCACATTAGTCAACTGAAAGCAGTTTGCAGAGAAGTGTCCATGGGCTTTCTGTAGCTTTATCCTGACTCCCAACCAGGTTAGGATTCTTGGGGCCATTGTGAGGACTCTGGGTCTCTTCTGGAGGGAGTAGGGAACTACTGTGAGCGCCTGAGCAGGATTTGTGCTGATCTTGCAGCAGGTAGGTTGGTAGGAAGTGCCCAGGAGTTTGAAAGACAAAGTAGTCAGTTGCCCTTCCAGTTCCTGCATGGTGTCAGCACTGGTCTCTGGCAGGATCCAGACCTAAGACTTTTAACCCTGGGAGATGAAGGCCATGATATGGGTTTCTTATAGGTGGTGGCAGTGCCCATGAGGATGTGGTGGAGGGACCTTGAGTCAGGTATGTTGGCGTGGTGTGTGTGTGTGGGGGGAGGATGATCTGAGAGTCACTCTCATAGGAATAGGAAAATCGTCACCAGGCCACCACTCTCTTATATCCTTCTGCTGTGCCAGGTGCTGTTCTGAGAGCCTTATGTGAACTGAATGGCATGCTCCCCACAGGTCCTCAGGGATATGGTACCAGACAGTACCCATGAGAGTACCACAGCACTGCCAACAGCCAACCTCACAAGAGGAGACAAACACAGAGACTATGAGTGACCTGGCAAAGCTACTCAATACCAAGCTTAGTTTGTTTGGTTTTTTTTTTTTTAAAGAGGGCAGGTATAAGGGTGTGTGTGTGTGTGTGTGTGTGTGTGTGTGTGTGTGTGTGTGTAGAAGGCAGAGACCACTGAGGAGGGAAAGCCTATTCTTTCTGCATGGGGAAGGAAGGATCCTGGCAGGATGTAGCTTATAGTTTTCCTATTGAGGAAACTGAGGACCAGAGAGGACCAAGGGCGTTTTCAGTTAGTGGAACTGTGGTCCTCTGACTCCCTGATTTTTGCCCCTCTCAGCCCTGCTCCTGTCCTGAGAGGCAGAGGAAGCTGGAGAAGGAACATCCGGGGAACCATGCTTACGTTCCCCATATGCGATCACGGCTTCTCCTGAGCGCCATGGCCTCCAACCGTCACTCATGACAGTGCCTTAGCATTCCCTATCGCTGTGCAGCTGCTCCATGTGTGGCCATGCATAACATCTTTCATTCCTCACACCCTCAGATGGAGGTGCTATTGTTGCCCACAAAAAACCAAACAAAGTGAAACCTAGAGAGGTTATGATACCCACAGGGCCACGTGGCTGAGAGGGACAAGGACCTCAAATTTGGCTCATGGCACCACTGGTGTCTTCATGGCAGTCAAGGATGACAGAATCCTTGTCATATGCTTCCTAGGTGGTACCCAGAAGTCCATGCACTGCCCCTCTTAATGACCTTTACCCCCCGGTTTACCAAATGCAAAACTAAGACATCAGAGTCACAGTAATGTATACAAATTATCCTGCTGGTTAGGGGCATCCTGGCGGTCTGGGCCCAGAGTCTATGCTTTGGGCTCCTTGGGATCTGCTACAGTCCCCAGTGCCCACAGGGGTTGCTGCCACTCTCTGAAGTAGGCCATTTCTGCAAGTAACAGCTCAGTACCACCAAGGATGGGTTTCCCAGAGACATCTGTGGGAAGAGTCTGCTGCAAGCATGGCCTCAGGGCCAAAAGGGACGATGGAATGCACCTGCTGAGTTCCAACTGCATGCCAGGCTCTTGATGTATGCCTGTGTTCTAGAAATCCCCCAGGAGATCTCCAGGGGCTAGAGAGAAGGTCCTGTTTGCAGGCGACAATGTTGAGTCACAGCCAGGTGAAATGACTTGCCCAGAGTCACTCAGTAGTAGGCGGCCAAGAGATGAGCCAGCCATATGATTGCCAAGCCCATCCTCTTCCTGTGTGCCCTGGTGGAGGAGGCAGGAGGATGTCTGTGCTAGCTTGAAAGACACTCAGCCTAAAGGAATGCTGCTGTGCTCAATCCCTTCCCTAACTCCAGCCACCTATGCCCCGTGCTCAGGCCGAATAGGAGTCTTCCCTGATGGAACAGCAGGAAACCCTCTCGAGAGACAGGAGGGGAATGCCTCTTCCTGCCCCACGTTGCGTCCCAGTCACTAAGGCCTGCTTCCTGAAGGTCTAGCTTGGAGTGGTTCTGGGATCTGGAGGTCAGTCTGACCCATCTCCAAATCCCCTGTGCCTGATATAACCTAGGGCATACTCAGCAAGCAAGTAGTTGCTTGGTAAGCACATACAAAGCGCACGGGCAGGTCTCAGATTGACCTTGGCTAACTCTGACTTTTCATTATCTAGCATTTTTTTCCCTCGATGCTGAGACCTGGACCAGGAGCCTCATGCCTGTTAGGCACCAGCTCTCCCACAGATCTGATCTCCACCTCGTCCCCAGCAGTTTAACAAACCTCACACCCTTATCATCAGACCCCCCATCCCTCCCCAGACACCAACATCAACACTCTGTGCGCAAGCTCACGTCATCTTCACAGTGGCCCTCTGCGGAAGCGACAGATCACTTTGGAGAGGCAAACGGGGGCATCCAGAGCTCCATGGTGGGGCACTGAAGAAGATGGCTCTCTCACTAGGCTCTACCTGGCCTCAGACTAAAGGACTCTAAACGAAATGACCAAACAGTGGTCATCTTCTCAGCATCACCCATTTGGGCCTGCCTCTAGACTAACCGAGCCATCTGGGGCAGAGTCCAGCAGTCTGTGTCTGAGCCAGGATCACGAAGTGATTTCAAGGCTCAGTGGGGTGTGAGTAGAGCCAGCCTGGAATACTGTTGTGTCACCCCTTAAACAGCCCTTCCAGCAACTCTACCAGGGGACTGAAGTTCCTGGTGGCTATTGTTACCACTATCATTATCCCATTTTCCAGGTTATAAAACTGAGTCTGGGCCACAACACAAATCCAAGTCTGTTTCCAAAGCATTTATCTTCGGCAACCCCCACCCCCACGTGTGAAATAAATGCATGGAATGAGGGGAGGGGCTGAGTCAGGTTACAGCACTGCCTTGGCTCTGGCGGGACCCAGCTCTGGGCTCTGGCCATGGTGCTGAACCCACAGGACTGCTTCCCAGAGTGAGAGACTGAGTCCCTTAGTGCTGGGTGTTGGGGTGCAGTGTCTGGTCTCACTCCCACAAAGCGGGAAACCCAGTGACAGCACCAGGGTGTACTTGCTCTTACCCCAGCAAGTCGGGAAAGGGTCTAAGGGGACAGAACAGTCTGTGCCTTTAAGAGCAAAACACAGATCTGATGGGCAAACCAACTGCTCTGAGGGGATAGATTAACTCCTTCCTTCTCAGCTCAAGAGAAAAGGGTGACAGCTGGGGACCGACTTTCCAAGCCCCAGATTGAAGAAGACCCTCGCCAGAATCAAGGGCCTAGGAGCTCACGGTGTTTGGGACAGCGGGTGGGAGGGAAGGCTGGCCCAAAGTGGGGCTTCCTCTGTTCAGCCCCATCAGACCGCTAGCCAGCAGGGTCGGTCTGTCCCCGGCCTTTGTCTCTCTGTTCAGGTGTCCCCAGGAGGGAACGAGGCCTAAGGAAATTCTCCTGGAATCGGGGCTGGGCTCTGCGGCCGGGCGGGCAGGACAGTCCCCTCCGGGGAACCCTGGTGCCACCTGCCCCTCGCGACGGTCCCCTCCCAGCCTCCTGTCCGCACCCTGCGCCCCCTCTACCTTCTGCGAACTGAAGGACTGGGTCCAGTGGTACAGAACCAGGCTCTCCTTGGGCCAATGGGCGGGGCTGGCTGCCTCGGGCGCGTCGGGGGCCTCCACTGGCTTGGCCGCATCGCTTTCCAGCGCCGAGATGGGCCACCAGCTGCAGTTGGTGGGGGTCAGGTTGTTGGGGGTCGCCATGACAGCCCGCGATCGGAGGAGGAAGGAGGCGGCTCGGCAGCGGCTCGCTGGCGCCCAGCATCACATGGCCTCGCCGAGCCTGCCCCTCTTCCTCCTCCCCCTCCTCGCGATGTCATTACTCACTGGGTGCAAGGGGGAGGGGCAAGGGGATCCCGGGGCTCGTTCCTCCTCCTCCTAGCTGTGGGTCCTCCCCGAGGGCCCCAGGGAGGGAAGGATGCGGGGAATCTGGCCGAGTGGGCCGCGCCCCCCAGAGCACTCACAGCTGGCCAGTCCCCTGCCATAGACTCCACCATCATAACACATTTGTGTCTCTCAATCTTGCGAGAGCACCTCTTAGTTTAGATAAATGACAGTATAGAGGTCTATTTAACCCCTTTCACGAGTAATGTCTGGAGATAGCTCTATCTGAACCTGCCGTTCTCTGACTTTTCCCCGCCTAAAGGGCTCCCGACAGCAGAAGGGAATGAACAGCCATTTATTATCCACACGGGCACGTACTCTTTACCCAGGCACCACACCAAGGGTTTTACGGCTGTCTACCCCTTTGGCCTGTTTTACGGAGGAAGGCTCTGAGGAGAAGTGACCTTGCTCAAGGTGACCGTTGCTAACTGGTGGAGCTGAGATTCAAACTCAAGGCTGATTGTACGCAGGACAGGACCAGCTGGTGAGTTAGTGGCCCTGCAAATAGCAACTCTGGCCGGTTAAAGGAATCATGTGTCTTAGCTATGTGAACATGACTTTCCCAGATGAGAAGGGAGAGCCGCCATTAATGGAATCCTGGGTCATACCTTTACCCCAAGAGATGTCTAAGGACAGCCCCTGTGCCTCTTCTGTAGGCACCTTGAATGTTCTTTGGAACTTTGTGTAAATAAAGTTTCTTAGCGCACCCATGGCTTTTCTTGGAGAATCTTTTATCTTTTTCTTTTTTAGTTTTATTTATTTATTTATTTATTTATTTATTTATATTTACGGGTATGGGTGTTTTTGTCTGCATGTATCTGTCTGTGTGCCTTATGCATGCCTGATACCCTCAGATGCCAGAAGAGGGTGTCAGATCCCCTGGAAATGGAGTTACAGATAGTTGTGAGCCACCATGTGGATTTGAACACCAGTCCTCTGGAAGAACAGCCAGCGCTCTTCACTGCTGAGCCACTTCTTAAGTCCCAGGATGATATGTCTTAATTTGCCTTTGAGAACAGTAGATGAAAGTACAGTTGCTGACCCCTTAGGGAAGGGCAAAACTACATCCTTGGCAATTCCTGCAAATGCTGGTCACAGAGTGAACTTACATAAACCAGTTTTACTGAGAGCCCCGTTATCTTATGAGTTGATGTAACTGGGAGAGTAGGCTTCTCCGTTTGCGACTTGAGCCTCCCAGGTACATCACCCCACAGACCATAAGTGTATGTTTAAGAAGTGGGTTTCTTCCTTCTACTGGCAAGCAAATTTGTGCGGCTTCCGTTTTTCTCTTTATGCCATGGCTGCCGGGAAGCTTGGAGCAGCATTTCTAAGTCTTGCTACTTTAGCCTCCCTGTTCAGGAAATTTCTTGTTGTGTTCTGTGATTTTTGTCCTCCCCTTTGTCTTTGAGTGTCTTGCTCACAGTTTGATTCTGCAAAGGAAGATGCAGAAGTGACGGAATGAGTGCACATCATAAAGGAGCGTGTGTCAGATTGCTTACACAGACAGGCTGGGTACTCTAGTATGCTGTGCACGCTGGAGAGCCTGGGAACCCAGGCGCTGCTTAGTCCGTGAGGTTGGGTGTTTCGGCAGTTCTGACTGGGTGCTGAAGGCCTGAGGGACTCTTGGAGACCCCCTCCCTGGTCTTTATGTTAGAAGGCCAAAGAAGCCGGGTTCTGACACCAGTGAAGGGCGGCCACTGCAGCAGCAGAGTAGATGCACTCTCCAGTAGGGCACAGAGGCAGGCAGGCCAAAAGGAGCATTGGTTTTCATTTAGATCTCCTTCTATGGGCCCCCAGTGGAAGGGTCTATGGTAGGGGAGGGGGCAGCCTTTCTCCTTCAGTTGTTTCTTCTAGGAAATACCCTCTGTGCTAGTCAGGGTTACTGTTGCTGTGATGAAACACCTTGACTTAAAAGTAACTTGGGGGACGAAAAGGTTTATCTAGAGTACATATCCTGATTTACAGTCCACGGAGGGAGGCCAAGACAGGAACTCAAACCAGGCAGGAACATGGAGGCAGGAGCTGATGCAGAGGCCATGGAGGAGGGCTGCTTAATGGCTTTCACCCCATGGTTTGCTCAGTCTTTCTTACAAAACCCACAATGGGCTGGGTCCTCCCATTAATGAAGAAAATTCCCTACAGTCCTATCTTATGGAAGTATTTTCTCAGTTGAAGTTCCCTTCCTCTGAGATGCCTATGGTTGCATCAACTTGACATTAAACTAGCCACATCCTTGCAGATACAATAAGGCGCTTGTCTCTTAGTTGATCCCAGGCCCAATCAAACTGACAATCAAAACTGGTGCATCTTGTGGAGAACAGTGAAGTAATTGTGAATTTAAGGAAATATAACCCTAGCTGTTTGAAAATATGGAGCATCTGCCTCTCCATAATGAATCTATTGTATCCAGAGAACCTGAAGCACAGAGGTTATGTTCAAATGTGTACAGACCCTCAGCTAATGAGTGGTTCATGTGTACCAGGACCCTGACTAGGCCCCCAGAGACTCAGTGACATAGCAGGCCCTGGCTTGCCTTTGTATCATTCTCTTAGCAGTTCATCTAGAAGCCCAGCAGCACAGAGCATCTAGCTGACACTTCACAGCACTTTCTGTGTGGACAGACCACAAACTTGTATTTTGCAACTCTTGTTGATGAATGCATGTGCTGCTCCAAGTCCTTTGTTCTAGAAGAGAAAAATCTTGGAGTCTTCTTCATGTGGACATAGAAATGACAGCATCATCTACATGGTAAGGTCCAGAAACAGCCTTGTGAGATCAAAGAATACACCTTTATCAAAGCCCCCAGGTGCTTTCCCCACTCATGACCCACCACGAGGTGGGTATCCTCCTGCATCCTGGACACACTGCAGACTTATGTGAGTTCCATTGCATCCTGAGCCCCGCTATTGGACCAGGTTCTAGGAGTGAATGTAATTAGGAGGGTTCACTGCTCAGTTTTTTCCTAGGGACCCCTCTCTTTCTATGGGAATCTATAGGCAAAAGATGAAAACATACTTTAAGCATTTTGCTTTGCTCATTTTGTTTTCACTTTTTAAACATGAAAAAAGGGCAAATGAAGGAAGAAAGAAAGGAAGGAAGAAAGGAAGGGAATAGCTCAGTGGACATTTGTACATTCATCACTAGACACGATTGTCATTAAAACCTCGTTCCTCTGCCATTCCTGTTTAACTGAGAGCAGGAGTACTTGGAGTAAATTATAGATACAGTATTTCTCAAACGAACTACTTCAGTGTGAGAGACGGTGGTGGTTTGAATGTAATTGGCCCCCATAATCTCACAGGGAGTGGCGCTACTAGGAGGTGTGGCTTTCTTGGAGGAAGTGCGTCACTGTGGGGGCGGGCTTTGAGGCTTCCTATGCTCAGGCTACCACCCAGTGTCTCAGTCAACTTCCTGATGCCTGCAAGATGTAGAACTCTCAGCTCCTCCTCCAGGACCATGTGTGCCAGCACTGCCATGCTCCTCATCATGATAATGGACTGAATTTCTGAAACTGTGAGCTACCACCTTCTAAGAGTTGTAAATGTTTCCTTCTAAGAGTTGCCATGGGCGGGGCGGTGGTGGCACAAGCCTTTAATCCCAGCACTCAGGAGGCAGAGGCAGAGGGATCCCTGTGAGTTGGAGGCCAGCCTGGTCTACAGAGCAAGTGCTAAGATAGGCTCCAAAACTACAGAGAAACCATGTCTAGAAAAACAAACAAAGAACGACAGTAAGAATTGTCATGGAAGCAGAGCGATGGTGGCACACGACTTTAATCTCAACACCTGGGAGGCAGAGGCAGCAGATCTCTGTGAGTTCAAGGCCAGCCTGGTCTACAAAGTGAGTTGCAGGACAGCTAGGGTTGTTTCACATAGAAACCCTGTCTCAAAAAAAACAAGACAAGAGCCTGGCATTGGTGGTGCACACCTTTAATCCCAGCACTCGAGAGGTAGAGGCAGGTGGATCTCTGTGAGTTTGAGACCAGCCTGGTCTACAAGAGCTAGTTCCAGTATTTCCTCACTATGCTCCCTTCCCTATGATTTGGAATGGTAATATATATCCTGTGCCATTATATGTTGGAAATATGTGATCTGCTTTTTGATTTTCCAGGAGATTGCACTTAAGAGATTGCATGAATCTCAGAAGAGACTTTGGGCTTTGAAACAAGTTTTGAACTATTATAGACTATGGGGACTTTTGTAGTTGTACTAAATGCATTTGAATTATGATATTGTTTATAGGGGGCCAGGGAGTGGAATGAGGTAGTTTGTTGTGTTGGATGCTCAGTTCATGAGAGTCCCTGGAATAAACAGTCACTCTAGGATGATTTTTAGCCTTTATAGCCACAGGGGAAGTCAGCTTCTGGTGAACTGACTGTAGCTTTGCAAAAGGCTTTCATATCAAGTCAGTTTCCCCATACCTAAACCTCTTATCTGAAGCTCCCCAAAGAGACAAATGCCAAAGCAATTCTCAGCCACGTAACTTGTCAGTTTTTATTTTCCAGTTCTTCTGCAACCAAGTTTTGCATAGGCTTTGAAACTTTTAGGAAGCACTTAGGTAAGATTTACATACTTCACACAGAAGGCAGAGGACACAAAAGGCAGATCAAATCCAGGTGCTAACACTCTGGAATCAAACCAGCTGCAAGGCTCTTCAGGAACTACAGTAGCTTGAATGTAAGTGGCCTCCATAAACTCATAGGGAGTGGCACTATTAGGGGGTGTGGACTTGTTGGAGGAAGTGTGTCACCATTGGGGTGGGCTTTGAGGTCTCCTTGGCTCAAGTTACTTCCAGTGTGACAATCAAATTCCTGTTGCCTCCAAGATGTAGGATACTCACCTATTTCTTCAGCACATGTCCACCTGCATGCCACCATGCTCCCTGCCATGATGATAATGAGCTGAACCTCTGAAGTGTAAGCCAGACACCACAATTGAATGTTGTCCTATATAAGAGTTGCTGTGGGCATGATGTCTCCTCACAACAATAGGAAACCTAACTAAGACAGAGACTTAGTTTTTTTCCCTTTGCTATTTGCTTTCTTAAATTTTATTTTATTTTCAACATCTGCGCCGTTTTAATATTGTGATAAAATTAAATTTGTTCCACAAAAATAAGGAAAGCAACAGGCAACTAATGATCAATAAACATGTAATACTTTCTAACACAAAGGCATAAATGGTAGGAATAACAGAAAGGTTAAAAGAGAAACGACAAATCTCAAAAGCAACTTCAATCAAGATGACTTCCCCATGGACAAGCCGGTGGAGAAGTACATAAATTCTAACCATTATCACCCCATGGCCTGTTTTCCTTTGGTCATGAACTATTCCACAAAGATTCAGTGTGATAATGCCACGGACCACCCCAGCCAGGTATGGGAGTCCCTGGGATGAGGGTCCTCGAAGAATAAGTGAGTAAGGATTCAGCAGTGACAAACAGAAACAAACACAGAGGCAGTTTGAATCTGAGTGTATTTTGCAGTTCGCAAGCAAGGTTTTTTATAGAGATATTTTCTCAGGGGATGTTTTTGTTAAGCAAACCCAAACATATGACATTATTCTTACTTGGCATAGTGACGTAGCAATCCAAAACATGAAATCATTCAGAGTTAATCAAAACACAAAATTGTCCTTGGTTAATCAAAACATAGGACCGTCCTTGACTATCATAGGATCACCTAAGGCTAACCACAGATTTCTTAAATCAAATTAATATATTTTATAATCAGTTATTGTTTAACATTTATTACCTAGTTCTTGTGAGTTTTTGAAATATTGAGCTATTTTTAACTATTTTAACTCTTTCTTATTAAAAGCTTTCTTTACCAGACACTTAAGCCCCATCTCAGTGACCCCATCTCAAGGGATGGTTTCTTATCTATTTCTTTTGTTTAAAATATCAGCATAGGCTTTTAGGAACATTTCGTTAATGTGAAAAAAAAAAGGAATAGAAGAACAAACAGAAATTGCCATGAGAATCACAGCCCAATGTTTATCTCCGGCTGAGAGTTCCACAACCGTTTCCAGGAGACCTCCTTTTTTTGAAGTTATCGCCTCAGTCTGTGGAACTTGTCGCACAGAATCTACTGGATTTGGTGTGGTATGATAACTTTTAATTTGGAGTTCCAACACTGAAGGCATTAAGTTAAATTGCTCTTAGAAAAAAATATGCAGAGTTAAACATAAAAACAATCTCAAAACTTGGAAGAAAAAGCTCAAATGAGAAAAGTGTGGGTCATGCCAAACACTTTTGAGCACCAGGATGGCTCATTATGCTCACAGGAAGTGAATGCCATGCTTTCTTAAACTTTTATGTGTCTGGGTGTTTTGCCTGCATGTCTGTCTGTATACCATTTATGCACCTGGTGGCCAGAAGAGGGTGTCAGTCCCCTGGGAACTAGAGTTACAGATGATTGTGAATTGCCATGCTGGGAACTGAACCTGGGTCTTCAGCAAGAACAGGTGTTCTTAACCACTAAGGCACCTCTCCAGCTCCCTATTTGCGTTTTGAAAGAAGGTCTTATTCTCTGTAGTCTAACCTGGCCTGGAACTCTGTGTAGTCTTCCTGCCTCGGCTTTCTAGTGCTGAGATGACAGGTGTGAGCTACCATGACCAGCCTAGATACTTCATAAAGTCATAGATACCGCATATCTTGCATAGGCTGTTACCTGTGTGCTCAAGTTTACATGTGTGAAAGGGTGTGAGTCCCATATGCAGGTGGAGGCCAGAGGCTGATGGCTGGTCATTAACAGTGAGTTAACTTTCCCACCTTCAAATTTCTAATAGATTTTCAATTTCTTTCTCAGTGAATTTGTTTCTGTGGGGACCTTACCAATCATAGCACAGTGTGGCAAGTGTTGTTACAAGAAAAAAGAAAGGGTTGAGGGATACCAGGGAGAAGCAAACTGAAGAAGAACCCATCCTTATCTATGGGGAGAACACTTAATTTATAAAAAGCATTTCTCAATAAATCTTTTTTGTTTGTTTTGGAGATAGGGTTTCACTGTGTGTCCATAACTGGCCTGGAACTCACCATATAGACCAGGCTGGTCTTGAACTCACAGTTTCTGCACAGACATGCCCAGAGGCTTGTCTCTTGAGTGATTCCAGATCCCATCAGGTTGACAGCATTAACCAACACAGTCTTTGTTTATGCCACTCTCTGTGAAGACTGATGTCTGATAGTGAGGTGCTGCCATGACCTGCCTGGGAATGACATGTCATATGCAGGACAATCATGTGTTCCCTTCCTACAATTCCATGAAGTCTGAATCCCAAGACTCACCCCAGAAAAGATACAGTGAATGAACCGAGTCTTCTAGGAAATGAATTTGGCAGAATTAAGCAAGTCTTTTGAAGGTGTCTGACGTCTGAAGGATTCATCCTTGAAATCACTGGTTAACTCCTGACTCAGCCTTATCTTAGACCAGATGGAACCAAACCGCAGGCCAGCCAGACTCGTAGGAGGTCAGCCACATTTGAGGGGGTGGGGTGGGGCTCTGCTCTAAGACACAGGCATACAGGCTCTTACCGGGAAGACAGTATTAAGTCTTCCAACTAGAGCTGTCCCTACCCCTCCCCACAAACCTGTGGAAGCTGCTGAGCCTTTCCTAGTGTCACCAGCACAATTTGTCCTCAAAGGTCTGGGCCTTGTTGCCCCCATGCTGTGGGCCATCTGTTCTTGGGTACTCTGATAGAAGGTCTGGGCATGTGCTGGACTTGATGAATCAACAGGAAGCCCGCAGGTTCTTGTGTCAGAAGACTGGAAAAGTAGATCCTAAGACAGCCTTGCCCAAAGATCTCAAGGCTTGATAGATAGTTGGTTTTTATCTTGGATTGTAGAAAGTCAATGATAGACTTGCTTTGTGAGGTTCTGGGCCAGTCAGAAAAAAAAAAAAAAAAAAAAAAAAAAAAAAAAAAAAAAACCCTGGGATGGAAGTTACAGCTGAATCAGGAAATAGTTTCAAGCTAGCAGGAAAGGGTGGAGACGGGGGAGAGTGAGCTTTCTGGATGACCGTCACTGTGGCAGTCAGGTGCTGGATATGAACCTGAAGGAGGCCTCCACTGAGCCTGCAACATGGAGCCATCTCAAGGCAGGGTGGCTGGGTTGCATGATGAGAGGAAAGTCATCCATGTGCTTCCTCCTGTGGCTACTTAGACAAAGCCTTTGTGAATGGAGACGTGCCTGGGTTGCTCTCTCCTTATTCCGAAGCTCTAGGTCAGTGTCTGCTGTTGAGTCCCTAGAATAATGTTAAAGAGTAGCTATCCAATTGATAGCTGTTTACTTAAATGTAATTGGCTGAAAATGAGTGTTAATCCCTTAATAGTTTCCGATTTGTTATTCTTGCAAATAGCAAAGTACTTTGGCATCCTTCTGTGCCTTTTAAAAAGCATTTTTGTTAAGTGTTCATATTTCCAGTGGTTTTCTTCTTGTTTTCTCATACTCTTCATCTGGCTTCCCTCTGTACTACAAAAGCAACTAAAATATTCTAAATGACCCACAAACGGTGTAGTTAAATTAGGCTCAGGTAAGTAATGTTTGAACAAGCTTTTGTTTTAAGAAAACAGGTTTGCTAACTACAAGGGACTGTAGCTCAGATAACAGAGCGCCTGCCTAGCATGCATGAAGCCTGGGTTCCGTTCCGTCCTCAGCACCTAAGCTGAGTGTGGTAGCACATGCGTATCTCCAGCTTTCTGCCAGTGGAGGCAGGAGGATCAGAAATGCATCATCATTGTCAGCTCCAAAGTGCCTTTGAGGCCAGCCTGCTCTACAACGAGACCCTGCTTCAAAAGAGAAATAACAATAAACAAATTCACACATTATATTGTTAGTCAATTTTTAGTATCACAATGAAATTCCTGGGAAAAGAACTTAGGATTTGTGTCCGTCTGCTCACAGTTTCAGAGGTCTCAGCCCATCTTAGTCCACTCTATTGTTTTTGGGCCTGTGGTGAGGCAGAAGCCATGGCAGGAGGAGGTGGCACAGAGCTGCTTACTTTGTGGCCACCGGGAAGTAGAAAGTCAGGAAGGGGCTGGAAGTGGCCCACTTCCTTGATCTGGGCCATGCTTCCTGTGTAACAAAGCCATATTATGAATCATCGTTGATTAATCCATTGATTAGGTCAGAGTCTTCAGAATCCAAATCACTTCCCCAAAGTTTGTACTAGCAACTAAAGCTTTAACACAAGAGCCTTTCAGATTCAAACCCTAAGAGCAAGTGAAACAGCAGGTTCCCAAGCAGTTTTATGGTAGGAACCTGTAACGTTTTGTTTGTTTGTTTTTGAGACAGAGTATGTTTATGAAGCCGTGACTGGCCTGGAACTCAGAGAGATCTGAAAGTGCTGGGATTAAAGGTATGGCCTGGCTCATAAAATACATTTTTAAATGTGCCTAGAAAAAACGTTAAAGCAACCGGTTTTGCTGGAGGTGGTGGCGCATGCCTTTCATCCCAGCATGCAGGAGGGGAGGCAGAGGCAGCTGGATCACTGTGAGTTGGAGGCTCGCCTGGTCTACAGGGCAAGTTCCAAGATAATCAGAGCTACACAGAAAAACTCAGTCTTGAAAAACCAAAAACCAAACCAAACCAAACCAAACCAACCAACCAACCAACAAAACCCCCAACAGGTTTCATTTAGAGGAGAATTTGGAAACTGAGTGGAAGGGCAGCAACCCCAAGCTCACAATATTGGTGGGTCCTGGGGCTCCGTAAGTCCTCTCTACAGTCTAGGTTAAGAACCAACTATCAGGACACCTATCTGGAAGGGTCCACCAAGACGCCAGTGGTAGGGTGCTCTTTAAGAACTTGCTGCAGAGCCGGGCGGTGGTGGCGCACGCCTTTAATCCCCAGCACTCTGGAGGCAGAGGCAGGCTGATCTATGTGAGTTCAAGACCAGCCTGGTCTACAGAGCGAGTGCGGGCCAGGATAGGCTCCAAAGACAGAGAAACCCTGTCTCAAAAAAACAAACAAAACAAAAAAACAAAACAAAACTTGCTGCAGGGTTTTTCTGCAGTAAGTGCTCCAGCACCAGCACCAGAATAAAGGAGAGCTTCTTCAAAGGCCTTTGTCCTGGGTCCAGTTCACATTTTTGAAACAGAATATGGTAGAGAATACCAATTATTAGATATTGACTTCATTGGTTTGTTTAGTAATTTACTGACCGCACTGCTTGTCCTGCCCATTTCCCAAGCCTGACTTCACTTGCTACCTGAGCAGAAGAATGTGAAGCAACAGCTGAAACAATGGACCATTGCCCTTAACAACCTGCTGACTGCCATGCTTCTGTGAAATCTTGCTGCCTCACCTTGCGGTTTTAGAGCATAAAATGAGAATACAAACTGGAGCTGGAACTGAAGCCTTCCATGGGCTATCCTGGGCTATCCTACCACCAGTGGCATCTCCTCTCTCCCTCTCTCATTGGCATCAGTGTGCCAGCTCCAGAGTAACATTCACATCTTATGTCCTAAAACCACAAGGTGGTGTGAGCAAACAGGCGAGATTTTACATGGCAACCAGCAGGTTGTTTTTAAAAGCATATATTAAAGTTGACAGGTGTAAACTTTTGTGGTCAGGTTGTTAAGGGCAATGGCCCATTATTTCAGCTATTTCTCCAGGTCATTCTGTTCCAGGTGGCAAGTGAAGCCATGCTTAGAAGTGAGTAGCACAGTGCACATGGTCCATTAAGCAAATCAGTAAATAAACCAATAAATCACTGTCTAATACCTGGTATTTTCTACCAAATTCTTAGTGGCATCTACTGTTCAGAACACCTACTACTTAACAAATAAGTAACACCAACAAATAGGAACTGGAATTGTTCCAAACACTAAATCTCTAATGAATCTTAGGCATCTTGATCTCATTGGTAGTGTTTTTGAGAAAAGCAGGATGGAAAAAGTGAAGAACCATGGCCTAAGGAGGCCCAGTGATGTATCCAGGGTGGGGCAGGAAGGAGGCAGGACCAGAGCTCAGGCCCTTCCTCACTTTCCAGGTTCTTTCTCTTCCCACCTGAGCCTCTCACCACTCGCCCATCTCTGAGTCAGCAGGATGTACTGTTGGAGGCACCTGTGGCCTTGCAGCTTGGACACTGCCTTCCACTGGCTTGGGTTTTGTCTGGACTTGAGAGTGGAGGGAGCCAGTGGTCCAGACAGCATCCACATCCCTTTGATGTACTGGAAATGAACGCTGGGCTGTACTTAAAACACAGAACTCTTGTCTCCAGCATTAGGGCTAGGAGCATCTGCACACTGTGAAAGTCTGCTCCTGGGTGGTTCCTCTCCATACCCGTCACAAAGGCTGCAGGCCAGTCTACCACATTTCTGCTGCATGGAACATTTTCTCGGGAATATCTAGGTTAGACTACAAAGTCTTCCAAGGACACTTCCTCCAGGCTGGCTCTGGCCTGTTCTGAAGTGGGTGGAAGGAGCGAAACACTGCCCAGGAGCTCTTGCCACACTGGGTAGGAGTGTAGTCTGGGATCCACTCCATCTACATTCTAATGTGACCTGAGGTGAGCCTGTTCATGCTCCAGCTAAGCCTGTGCCAGCGGTTCAGGCTCTACATGTGCATTCCGAGTCTGTGTCTGTGTGGTGGTGGTGGTGGCGGGGGTGGGGGCGGGTGAGAACACCATTGGCTCAGCTGCGAAGGCCCTGGAAATTTACTAAGTGGATGGACCCTGAGAAAAGAAAAGTGTATTTCTTCTGGTGTCTGGGTAGACTCGCCCTTGGTGGATATTCTAGTTTGGAGTCCTGGTCTCTGCTGAGGCTAACTGGTTCTGGGAGGCAGCTCCTGGTTCCGGATGTGCACTAAGAGGAGGTGCTTGGGAAGAGGAGAAGAGAGTATCTGAAGGTCAGAGGAAGGGAGTTTGTGATGTAAAAGCTGCATTGGCTTCTCCAGGGGCTTCCACTGGGGACCTCTTCCCTTTCAGACCATGCCCTTCCCTCTACACCAAATACAGACAATTGTGCTACTAATCTCACTTCAAAAATAAGTTTAAAAGCATTTAAATTTAGTTGAGAAGCACTGCATCCTTGGCAATATTTTAATGTTTAATGACATTAGAAGGTAATTGCCTAATACACCTATAAAATGCCCAGAATCAGAATTAGGTAGCTCGCATATAGAAAGGTTGGCAAGTTAGAATGACAAAGGGAAATGTGAGGTGCAAGAATGGTGGGTGACATTTACAACAGTAAAGAACAAAACCGTAGGAACAGGGGGCATGCAGTGTATGCATTGACATTCAATAGATACAGACATGTGTTTGCCATTTGAGTTTTTTTGCTTATTAATTTGTTTGGGACAGAGTTTCACTTGCTGGCCTTAAACTTGGGATCTTCCCACCTCAGCCTCCCAGCTGCTGAGATTAGAGGTATACACTTTTTTAAGACCCAGAAGGATGTGTGCTAAGCCACAGTGGTGCTCTCTGTAGAGTGGGAGGGAGGGGCAGAGGAGCATAGGCAAGCTTTTCCCTTCTGTAAGCACCCCAGCACCACCCCCAGCACCTTCCCCGAACACTGTTCAATGACCAGTAGAAAAGGAAGGAGGCATAGAGCAGAAACCTTACTCAAGTCTAGCCTGCTGCCCCCACCCCCAACAGATCCATCCTGAGGGGTTCCTGGAGTAGCAGACTTTAAGGTTCCCAAGCCAGATAGCATCATTCAAACCCCAGTACCAGGTCTTCAAAGCAATTCTCCAGTCAGCAGACAGGGTGGTATTTCAGCTTATAAGGGTCTGAGCAGACACTAAAGACAGTGCAGTGGCTCGATCAGGGTCTCATAGGAAGTGGTAACTGAAGATTGGAAGGAACCCAGCTTTTCCCAGTGCGCACCCCCAGTCCTTCTGTTGCCTCCTGAGGTAGTTAGGGCAGATCCTCCAGGAGGCTTGTGGACCCACTGGCCCCACACCTACTCGGTTGGAGGGCTCGTCAACATCTCTCTGATGCAGTGTGTATCTTCAGGCACTCATTCCTTTCTGCAGGAGGCATGCTTTAGAGAGTTAGAATTGCCACTGGACACAAGTACTCCCAGCAGCATAGGCAGCCTCACTTCCTGGGCTCACCTGTGTCCTAGATAAACGTGTCTGTCCTCGACTTCATAGGTGTGCACATGTGTGAGTGAGCAGCACAATAAATACAATGTACTTGACAGCTGAGGGTGATTTTAGGCTTACAAATTGAACCACCACTTCTCTTTCTGGGAAATTAGAATAACACCATCAAAATGTCTGCAAAGGAGATGCCGTTGATAGAGATCTCCAATTGCAGGAGACACAGTTGTTGGGAAAGGCTCCATGGAGTTCAGAAACGGGCTAGCTCAGATCAGCTGGTATTCGCCTTGGTTTAATTTTGGTAGGTCCTGTGTCTAGGAACTTAGCCATTTCTTCTAGATTTTTCAGTTTTTATAATATAACTTTTCAAAGTAGAACCCGAAGGATCACCTATGTTTCACTGAAACCTATTATGTACCTTCCTTACATCTCTAATTTTAAAGATTTATTTACATGTGTGCACATATTTGGTGTCCACAGAGGCCAGAAGGGTGTGGGATCCTCTGGAGCTGGAGTTACAGGCCATTGGGTCACGTCCTACATGGGTTCTGGGACCTGAACTCCAGCCCTCTAGAAGAACAGAAGTGTTCTTAACTCCTGAGGCATTTCCCCAGTCCCCATTCACTAATTTTAATTTGGGTCTTCTCTTTTGATTAGTTTGGCTAGAGGTTTGTTGATCTTATTTATCTTTTCAAATGCCCAACTCTATACCTCAGTTATTATTTGTATTACTCCTTTAGTCTACCAAAAATAATCAGGAGGAAGCCATGTCCAGTGTCAGACATGCCCAGACTTCAACCGAGACTACTGTACTCATCAACACAAGAGTACTCAGGACGCTGGCAAGACGCGCAGGAAGACATAGGTAAGTAAATAGGTAGGTAGATAGATATATAGATAGAAGGCAAGATATGCAGGAAGAGATGGCTAGACAGAAGACAGACAGACAGTGAGTGAGTGAGTGTAAGCAGAGATGCTGACTAAGGCTCTGAAGGGAAAAAGGACAGAAACTTCAGAGGGAAGCGGATAGAAGGGGGCTTTCTGAGTTTGCGTCTTGGTTTTGTTTTTCCATTTTGTTTTGGAGTTTTAAAAGGTGAAAGGGGGCATTCTGAACTCTTTTTGGTCTGGACTGCTACTCAATTTTAAAGGTACAAATAAAGCCAATTAAGACTAAAACTAAAACAACAGTGGCAAGTCAAACCCAAAAGTCGAGAAAAGACATGGTGTAGGAAGCTGTTTGCAGAGAAAGTATGGAATGTGGGGGCCTGAGGACTACTAGGGCAGGGCTGGTGTCAGAAGAGTTCATACAGACATAGGAAACGGACACAGAACAAGGTCTCCATCCACCCACTCTGAGGAGATAGGCAAACCTCTCTTGTGAATCCTGCCCCCCCCAAACAGTTAGATGTGTAGATAGCTAGACTTTTAGTTTTGATTTCATCAAATTAACAGGGCTGTTCATCCCAGAGTTCAACCAGCAATGCATGAATGGGCCTGCTACCCAATACCCACTTACTCCTCCATCTCCATCTGATAAGAGAGACACCAGCAAATTGTAGACTTCTGTAAACCTAATGGGTTGAAAATGGTCTTCAGCACACTGTTAATAAACATTTATCTCACTGGGCAGTGGTGGCACATGCTTTTAATCCCAGCATTCAGGAGGCAGAGGCAGGCAGATCCCAGTAAGTTTGAGGCCAGCCTGATCTACAGAGCTAGTTCCAGAACAGGCAGGGCTACACACAAAAATGCTGTCTTGAAAAAAAAAACCCAATAAAATAAATAAATAAAATAATTTTAAAAACCTCTGAAAGACTGAAGCTTAGAGGAAAACCCACAACCACCACTTTACTAAACGGGGAAAACTGGGAAGTACACTCTAGATATTTGTCCTTATACTCATCAAGTGCAGTCTTCACTTCTCATCAAGAAAACTTCCCTTTGCAACAGACAGAGACCATTACTGACAAGCACAACCAATCAAAATGCAGCGTTGTGGAACTCAGTCCCAATGGATACATCTACAGGACAACTCCTGTACCTAAAGCTCAGGGAACATTGTGGGAGAAGGGGCAGAGTGTAATTGGAGGACCAAGAAGTCTGCAGTTGCAGTGAGACCGTTTCTCCTAGTGATGTCGGAAGCTACACTCATAGTCTCACCAACATGACCCAAACAAAGCTGAACAAAGACTGCAACAGACATTCCAAAGTGAATGCGGGAAGTCTCAACACCAAAGAATTGCAGGCTGCCAGGCATTGGTGGCGCACACCTTTAATCCCAAAACTCAGGAGGCAGAGGCAGAGGCAGAGGCAGAAGATCTCTGTGAGCTTGAGGACACCCTGGTCTACAGAGAGAGTTCCAGGACAGACAGGGCTATATAGAGAAAAACAAACAAACAACTACAGACAACTAAGGAATGCTGAAAATGGAAGATTGTCTTCCCTGGAGAAGAGCACACTCACTGGTTATCCAATTCCAAATGGTTGGCTCTGAAAACATAATCTAAGTAACATGATACAGACTGAGCAGTAACAGTGTATATATGTATGTATACACACATATGTGCATAACAACGATTGATGGGTGAAGGGACTGTGAATTTGAAAGAGAGCAAGGGGGGATATATGGGAATGTTAGGAGGAAGAAGAAGGGGGGGGGAGAAATGATGAAATACTATCTCAAAAAAATGATGGAAGTTGAGCATCTTTTCCTCTTGAGGTAAGCATCTTTTTATATGCTTCTGAGCCACCTGGAACCTTTCCTGGGCACTACTGTGTCTCTTACTTGTGTTCTCCATTGTTGCTGCAGCTCTCAAGTGGGCTTTGTGGTTTGCTCAGGGGTCTCATGACCCAGTCAAAGTTAAAAACTATAGTGATGAAAGACATCTTACCCTAACCCAATATTCATTAACCACATTGCAAACATATTTATTTTTATTACATTGTGTGTGTGTGTGTGTGTGTGTGTGTGTGTGTGTGTGTGTGTAAATGTATGTCACTATGCATATTGGAGGTCGCAGGAAAACTTTCAGGAGTCTGTTTCTACCATGTTGGTTCCAGGATCAAACTTGGCTTGTCAGGCTTGGTGGCAAGTGCATTTACCCACTGAGTCATCTTGCTGGCCTAAAGGTTTGTTGATGCTGTTTTTTTTTTAGATTCTGGAATTATATTAGATTTAAATAATCAAGAAATATTCAAATATATATCTTTATGTACTTTTACAGGTTGAACGCATTTCTGTAACTAGTATCAGATCAAGAAATATTGTTTGAGAAGTTCAGAAGTCCCTTGCCTCATCATCACTTTTTCCAGCAGTGTTACTAATTGATCCCATTTTTCCATTTAAACCTGCCTGATGTCACAACACGATTTAAACTGTAAAATCCAAATGACAGAGGCCAGCTAGTCACTCACCTGGGGTCTTTCAAACTTAGAAAGCCTTTAACAAGAGTAGCCGAGAAGCGGTCACCCCACGCCCTCTGCTGGCCAGAAGTAGCTATTAGGAAACGGTCTCACTGCTAGTGAGGAAATCCAGAAGCTCAGGCTGTAGACAATTTACCAGGAGCCAGGAGAGGCGACCTGAGTCAGTCAGGTTGTTCATAATGCATCACTATAGTAGTCCTTTCACTCCCTATTCTCTTCCCCAACATCTGAGGGAAGCAACTGCCTCAGTAACAGAGTAGGGCAGCTCTGGAGCCTACAAAGAGGTCAGAAAGAACAGTCAATCTCTACCTACCCAACCATGCCTATTCCCTCAAATAAGTGTGTGCTGAAAAAGCCCCATTGCTCAGATCAAAGGCTGAAGGGACCAGCTGTCACTAGTTGTCGTTCTAAAATGCCAATAAGCAGCCTAAAGTCTTTGTTGAGATGACTGATGGATGGCTCCACAAGCTTGCTCATTCATTCAATACAATGGCAGGCCTGTACACGACATGGGGACATACAATTTGACCACAGAGGACCATTGAGCACCAGTACAAGGGCATTAAACCACACAGGTACAAGTGGGATGGCAGGAGCTGAGGGCAGAAAATGGAGCAGGTGCTTCTTGCATTCAGAAACTCAGAATACAGTTGACAAGGAAGACATGTCAGGGTGTCCCAGTTAGTTTAGTTTTGTTTTTGTCAACTTGACATAAGAGTTACCTGGGAAGAAGGTCAATTGAGAAAAATGCCTGTATCAGACTGCCTATAGGCAAGCCTATGGGATGCTGTCATGATTGATTGGGCAGGGCCCAGGCCACTGTCAGTGCCATTCCTGGGCAAGTGACCCTGTGATGTGTAAGCAAGGATCAAGCTTGTAAGCAATCTTCCTCCAGGTCTGTTTCGGTTTCTGCCTTTTGGCTCCTGATTTGAGTTCCTCCTTCCCTCAGTGAACAGGAACCTAGCCTATGTAAACCAAATAAAGCCTTTTTCCCCCAAGTCAGTTTTGATCATGGTGCTTTTATCACAGGATAGAAATCTAACCAAGACACTAGGTAAAAGGTAACTGAAAGAGGTAGGCCCCTGAACCTGAGTGGAGTGTCATGGGAGTACTGGAGGTGGGGAAGAGACCTACAGTGGGCAGGTGACAGGCAGAGGCTTGAAGACAGTAGGGCAGGTCACACCCATTTAGGGAAAGTCCTGAAGGTTGTGGTCAGGACCCAGATCAAATCAGGACTGACTCCACATATCTGACTGGTGTTCTATATACCAGATGCCCACTGATGAACACACAGAATGTATCTTTCATTAGCCGATTTCTGCTTTCACCTGGAGTTCCTTATGGCCCAAACCCCACTTCTAAAGCCTGGTCCTCCTGGATTCCCTCAGTGAACTGGGTCACCTTCTGGTTTCAACTAGTCAGGAGTTTGTTCAGTGCCCTTGAAGTCTAGTCCCTCCAGAACTCTCCAGCCTGTAGCCCTTATTTCTCCTAGCCTCACCATCTTCTCACCTGCTTTTTCAGGTGATACAAACTACTAACTGGCACAGTGCCACCATGGAAATAACTCGAGTCATTCCAGACAAAGTCCAGACTCTTTAACAGTATTCTTGCTTACACTAGGTTGGCCTCACCCATAACTGGTTTCTTGGCTCCCCTTCCCTTTGCCCAGGCAGGGCCGCCTTTTGAGCCTCAAGAATACCTCTCCAAAGAGGGTTGGGTAACTTTCTACCATGCACAAATCACACTCACTATGCTTCTGGTTGTGTGGCTCTCTAAGGAGTCCAGGAACTTACTTCTCAAGGGCTTCTGCCCAGCAGTGGGCAAGCAGCTGGCGCTCACTCAGTGAGGTCTGTGCAAGGAGTAACTGAGAAGAGGCACCCTGCCAGGCTGTGCAAACTGAACAGTTTTCTTTGCCCTTCTGGTTTTCTCAAACAATTACTATGCACCCATTCTCCGCCCCTCCCCCAATACTCTGGCAACAGGAAATATTTTCAGGTAGTTTTTTAGATTCAAATTGCCACAGTGAACATTTAGCATGTTTGGCAGGTAATTACTAACTTCAAGGTTTGTAAAGACTTTAGGCCTTGGGATACATCATATTTTCAACTCTAAATTATCTCTTCCCCCTTTTATTTCAGGCATCAAGGGAACTCAGGTAGTTGTGCATGCTGGACAGGTACTCCACCAGTGAGTTATCGTCCCAGCCCAAGTTATCATTTTAAAGACAACATTTATTAGAGGTGCAATTAAGAAAGAAAAAAAAGACTTAATTAACAAGTAGTGATAAAGACAAACCTTTGTCTTCAGGGTAGTTCTGTGTAAGCAGTGGTAAATTTCTATAGTAAAAGTACATTGAAATGTCATAGAGGTTATTAAAGGAAAAATGAATAGTGAAAAGGAATTTGGGAGTGAAGGAGACTGCTGAAGTAGTCATGGAGGCCCCTCTGGGGAAAGGGTTTGAGCAGAGACCTGAATGACGACATGACATGGTAAATAATGTTCTCGTAGAGGTACATTTGAAGATATGAGAGAGAAATTCCTTGTAGGTTCAAGTCACACAAGGTGAGGACAGTTGGAAGTGTCCCAGATCTGGGCAGTCAACTTCCTCAGGCCCACAGAGGTGCTGCCTGGCATAGTTACGAGTGCATTTGGTATTGAAGTGGGGAGGTTAAAAACAGTAACAGCTCAGGAGGGAGGGTGTAGCCAGAATGTTCCTTACTTCCAAGTACCCCAGGCAGGGTGAGGAGTCACATTCCCAGAAAGTGTCTAAGTTAATGGAGTTGTGCTTACACAAAATGGTGTTTTTACTTTTCAGTACTTAACTATCACATAGGTAAATCGAGGTTGTCAGAACTGTACTGACCATCTACAAACTCTCAAGAACTGTGCTCTGCTCGATAGGAACTCTTAGTGACCCAGAGGTCCTCCTTCCAGGGGATCTGCAGAGATTTTACCAACAATGCTTTGAAATGGTAGCTTAGAAACACCTATTTGGTCTTGATGCAAATCATCTGACAATGTCTGAGGGAGAAATTCAATTTTCCTTTATCATTTAGTATTATTTCCAGGTGTTGAGGAGAGCAGCTGTGGATAAACAGGTTTGTTATACACTGTAACGCAATAAAAATATTTTTTGTTCTTATTTATGCATTACTGGTATGTGTGTGTGTGGGGGGCACACATGTGAAGAAAGGTTGCAACTTGATGGAGCTGGTTCTCATCTTTCCATGGATGATTCCAGGGACCAGGCTCAGGTCATCAGGCTCTGTGAGCACTGTGTAACACAGGACAAGTTAAGCTAATAAGGCAGGTTATCTTAGCTGCCTGAATCCCATCTTCCCTATTTGTAAGATGTGTAAAATCAGGAATATTAAACTTGAGAAAAAGCACATAACTGCTGATTAGTACAGAGTAGCTACTGTTATTCGCACCATTGAGTTACAAGAGGGTTTTTTTTGTTGTTGTTGTTTTTTTTCATTGTGGATGAGTGCGGTACAGAGAGAATTTAAGTGTTTTATTCAGGAACCATCACATGCTTTATGCTTAACAGCCCTATACAGATATTCCTGCACTTATAAAGGGGACACATCCTCCTTAGCAGATCACTAGAGGAACACATAAGCCCCAAACACACTTAATGCTGAACACCAGAGCACAGCAACAGAGCCCTAGGAACACCAGCTGGCCCTTGTGATTCCCATGGCTGAATGGGAGCTGCAGCCCCTTCTGCTGGCCAGCAATCGGGGCATCACAGGGTATATTTTTAGCTTGGAAAACACCAAAATTCAAAATCTGCATTATAAAGTTTAAATAACAAAAGTCCTACACTGGGCGTGGATATGCTCCTGACTTCAGCACTAGGGAGGCTGAGGCATAAGGATCACAAGTTCCAGGCCAGTCTGAGCAATAAAGCAGGCCCGGGCTTAAAAAAAAGAAAAGAAAAACACAAGCCAACCATCCGAAGACGGGGGCTGTCTGTCCAGCGAAGTGTAGACTCCATTCTCCATGGGTTAAGCTGGACATAGCTATCCTTTCCAGCAGCCTGGCCAGCTAGCGATCACATTTATAGGAGGACCCAGTTTGGGTTCAGGGGAAAGCCCACTAGAGTTTAGTTGCCGGAACCAACTCTACCTACGAAAGCTGTCTTTTCGTCCAAGGATTTGAGAAGTGGAACTTGGGAGTGACAGGCGAGCGGGAAGCTGGCGATGGCGGCGGGGGTGTGGGTGGTGATGGTGTCTTACACAGCTCATACCTTGCCCGACTGCCATCTGAACAACTGTCAGAGCCTTCAAAAGGATCATTAAAGCCGGGCGTTGGTGGCGCACGCCTTTAATCCCAGCACACAGGAGGCAGAGGCAGGCGGATCTCTGTGAGTTCCAGACCAGCCTGGTCTACAAGAGCTAGTTCCAGGACAGCCTCCAAAGCCACAGAGAAACCCTGTCTTGAAAAACAAAACAAGGATCACTAAAAATCAGAAACAGGTAAGTTGTTTAATACCGTACGTGTATTTCCCACCAGATGCTCCCAAATTATGCTTGGAATGAAACAACCTACCAAAATGCCTTGAGTGGTACCGTTCAATTTCCAGACGAAGTAACCGAAGCCCAGAGAGGCAACAGCTGCTTCTAGTTATCAAGAGATACGTCAAGAGTGAAGGCATGGAAGGCTGAGGCAGGGGATCAATCCGAGTTTCAGGCTAGCCTAACCTATACAGATGAGATCCTGTGTTTTACAGAGGGCCTAAAACATTTCCATTTCAATTCCGGGCTAGCATTCACCGCCTGGGCCTTGTCCAATTAATACCTTCTTGGCGTCTCTGCGGACCTAAAGAGATTAGCGGTGGCGAGGGTCGCGGCCCGAGTGCAAGCCCCCCGATTCTATCAGGTAGGAAACTCGGCCGAGCGTCCCCGAAGGCCTCGGCAGGCGCAAACACTCCCGCAGCCCGCCGGACCCCGTGGCCTCGGCGTGACTTCAAGTGGTGAAGAAGGAACCGGGCGGCGCCTTGCAAGGCAGCCGTAGCTCGACAGCTGCAAAGTAAGCAGCCCGGTCACTCACGTGATAAAGAGGAAGTGGGCACGCCCAAAAGCCTGCCGGGAGCGAACCCAAGCCAGGGGGCGGAGGGAGCGAAAAGAATAACAGGAAATGACTTAAGACGCACGTGCTTCGGAGAGGGGTTGGAGCAGAGCCTTCGAGAGGCGGGGCCGCCGCCGTACGCCTGCGCAGTTGCCTCTGGCCGCGCTGCCGAGTCACTGGGGTGGGAGGGGCGTGAGCAGTGGGCGGGGCGCGAGCCTCCGTGGCGCAGGCGCAGTGCGACTCCGAAGGCGCGGGCCGCCTTATCTGCGGGGTTTGGATCCGGGTCAGTCAGCCGCGGCGGTCGCGGACAGACGCTTCGAACCGACGGGGCCGGGTCCCCGGGAGCACCCCAGCTGAGAGGAGGTGAGTGGCCTGACGTGCCGGGCCTTCCCTTCTCGGCAGGCGGAGTCCCGACCTCCAGTCCGGTCGCGGCGTCTCCCTGCGCCTACTGCCTGGCCGGGCCTGGCCCTCGTCCGCCGCGGCCTGGAGTGCGGAGCTGCGCGGCCTTCGCTTCCCGCCTTCTGCGTTCCCGCGGCACCCGGGTCGCGCCGGCCGCAGCTTCCCCTTTCGTCCTTCTTGCCGCCCTTCGCCCCTTCCCGCCTTTTCCCGCCCTGCGAGCCGCCTTCCTCTCCGCTCGCCTCCTGTGCCTGCGCTCGCGTCTCCTCCCGCGTCGTCTGCGCCGCGGCTCCACTCGAGCCTCCTCTCCCGGTCCGTGGTTGGCTGGGCCGAGCAGGGCCCAAGCCGTGACTGCTCCCGGCTCGGGTCGTCCCCGGGTTCTGACCTCTCCCCGCCGACCCTGTTTAATCGCGACGGACCCAAGTTCGGTAAAAAAAAAAAAAAAAAAAAAAAAGGAACGAACTTGTTGCTTTGCCTGTAGTCCTGCGACTTGAGGGCTTGAGTGGGTGTGCCCAGAGAGTGAGTTTTTGTCCCGGGGTCGTTCTCCTGGAGGGTTGCAGGATAGGACTTTTCTCGGAGGGAGATCGATGTTTCCTAGAGGTCAGGGAAATTTTTCTTCCCTTTAACTTTACGAGGACGCATGCAGGTCTCTTACTGATTGTTTTCAGGTTCCTGAAAACAGGAATTCAACTTGAAACTTACGGAGGACGTTAGTTAAAGAGTGAATAAGATTGTACATGGGCTATTTGTGGAAAGAGAAACTGGCGTATGATTTGACTTAAAACCATGCAAAGTAACTTCTTACAGGCCTTTTGCGAGTCGGAGCTCTTTGCGGGATTCGTGGAGAAGTCAGTGCAGTGAAGGGGTAATAAGTTTGTCTCCCACAAATGTAATGTTGCTGAAGATAGGCAAATCAGTCTCCTGATAAATAGAGTTGTTGAGCTGATGTTTGTGAATGGAAAGCTAGGGACGTAGGGGAGCTTAATAAAACTTTTGTTATAACAAGCGAATGCCGTGCTCTCCCGAGGTTAAGTCTAAGACTATTCATCTTTGCTCTGGTGTAAAGTAAGGAAGATGATGAGCAGTCACCGTGCTGGAAGTGTGGAAGCAGTTTAGGCAATACTTTATTTATCCTCGAAGTTTTGGTTTGTGGCCAGATTTTTATTTTGGGTAGTTTTGGTGGCGTTTTTTTGTTGTTGTTTTGTTTTTTTGAGACAGGGTTTCTCTGTGTAGCTTTGGAGCCTATCCTGGCACTCGCTCTGGAGACCAGGCTGGCCTCGAACTCTCAGAGATCCGTCTGCCTCCCCACTGCTGGGATTAAAGGCGTGCACCATCAATGCCCGGCTGGGCTGTTTTGATTTTTAATGATACATGTTAGTGTCTGAACAAAAATGCCAACTTTCGCCAGTCGGGCCCAGCACTTGGCAGGCAAAGGCAGGCGGATCTCTGTGAGTCCCAGGCCAGCCTGGTCTACTGAGCGAGTTCTAGGACAGCATCCAAAGTCACAGAAAAATCCTGTCTCGAAAAATAAACAAAAGCTAAGTTTGTATTAACATCTAGGGTGGTCATCTGCCATACTGTTATGCCAATGCCGTGTAATTAGAAGTTTCGAGGCTCAGCTGCAAAGCTTCTTTAGCCAGGATCCTGGAAGGCGGGAGGGAGACACCATCCCTACTGAAATGGTTTTTCCAGGGCCCCTGTATTTAGTTCAGCCTCTGTTGTGGCATCCAGCTTAAAGAAATGGACTTCTGCCTGAGATGTTCAGCAGTGTACATGTAGCTTGATGTGTGTTTAAAATATTGACTGATTGCCACAGATGTCAGGTTGAGAGAACTATAAGATACCACACTTTATTAAATTTTTTACATGTATTATGTGTGTGAGAGTGTTGCATATATGAAGGGCAGAGGGCAACTTGGGGAGTTGTTTTCTTCCTTTACTGGAGTTATAGAAAACAAACCCAGGTGGTCAGGCTTACCAGCATGCATCCTTACTGTTTGAGCCATCTCACCAGTTCCTATAAATCCACTCTTTAAGCCACCTTCCCACCAGTTCCTATAAATCTACCTTTGAGCCATCTCATTGGTCCTTACAATCCAGCTTTAATGGAGTTGTGCTAGCAAAAAAAAAAGGGGGGCCTTTTGTCCCAGCAATTGGGAGGCAGAGGTAGGTGAATCTCTGAGTTCGAGGCTAGCCTGGTCTACAAAGTAAGTTCCAGAAAAGCCAGGGCTGTTACATAGAGAAACCCTGTCTCAAAAAAAAACTAAAACACAAAGCAAAAAAAAAAAAAAAACACTTTCTAGCCTGGTGCTGGACTTTAATTCCAGTACTCAGGAAGTAGAGGCAGGCAGAGCTCTGTGAATTGAGGCCAGCCTAATACACAGAACAGAGCGAGTTCCAGGACAGCCAAAGCTACACAGAAAACCCTGTCTTGAAAAAACCAAAACCAACCAAACAAAACACAACAAAAACTTGTTTATAGCCTGTGATAGACCTTCGTAGATGTGTGGAGCTCCAGATATTGCCAGAACTCAGCCCTCTGCCTAGTATATAGAATATTGTGTGTTTGGAGGAACACTCCAGTGAACAACTCCAGTGAAGCTTGCAGTCATGTGAATGAGGATTCCTCCTGTTATGACCTGGTTAAGTAAACAAAAATATGTGGAGAGAATTTATGTTGACTTCTGATGTTTTGAAGGGAAAATGAAAACTAAGTTCTTTTGAGGTTGAACATACACATAAATGTCAAACATTGTGACATCTTAACCTTTGGAATATTAGAGGTCTCACAATAACATAAACCCACTTCTGGGAAATAAGCTGATCTAGAGTCAGAATACCCAAGGATCCATAGAGAGAGAGGCACTGCTCTCTGAGTGCCTGGGTTGGGGGGTGGGGGGGGGGTAGGGGGGGTAGGGGGTACCAGGTTAGAAATAAAGGTAAAGTATATCCTTATCTTAAAAAAAATTCTCTTTTTTTTTTAGTTTTTTTTTCTTCCCTCTCCCCATTTGGATACTGGTATATTCATTTGTTCAAGATTTAGTATTTTGGTAATTTGAAGATTAGATTTGAGAATTTATTAAGATTTATTTGTGTTTCTTGCTGCTTTAGTTGATGATCCTTTTTCTTTTTTTCTTTGTTTAAATGGAAAATCAGAGGAGCAGAAATTGAGAATTTCAAATAGTCAAACTAGTTGGTTAAGAAGAGAACACAGAGTCATATCTGAAGAACAGTGTTCTTTGTAAACCCCCCACACACACACACTTGTAACTAAAAAGAACCTCTGCTTTCTTCTTTTTACCTGTTTTTCAGTACAGATTTCATTTTTTGTTTAATGACTGTGGCACTCAATGGTAACAAACACCAAATAAGTAGAGTATAAAATAACCAGGGATGACTAAGTCTCTACTCCTGCTCTAACAACAGTAGCATCTTGTTTTTCATGTATGTTGATACATTGGTTAAAATTGCTTTTTACAAATGCTATGGTGTGTCATAAAATCAGAATTACGTTGTTAGGGTCAGACTAGGCAGATACCCGATGGCATTTTAATTGATCAGACAGTGTTGCAATTTGAGCTTCTGTCTCTGATGGTAATTTTGTTGATGGGGAACTTTTCTCCCCTAATTTAACAGCCTGAAACATAGTTTTTATATTTTGTTTCCAACACTGTAAGAAGATGTTGGCAGCAACTATATAGGTGGTTTGAATTCTGTGGTAGTTCATATATATTTTTATATTATTTCATTTATTAAGAAGTAAGCCCTATAGTCTGGTTATGTAAACTGTAGCTTACAAATAAAAAGATGTTTTTCTCCTAACAGTAACTGTATAAGGAAATATACTCTGTTTTTGTTTTTGTTTTTTTTGTTTTCTCTGTAGCTTTGGAGCCTATCCTGCCTCCCTGAGTGCTGGGATGAAAGGCGTGCAACACCACCACCTGGTGGAAATATACTCTTGATTCTACCAATTTTTACTTTTCTTATTTTTCTTTTTAGTATTAACGGGAACATCCATAGGAGTGCAGAAACTTTCACAATGAAATCTGAAGCCAAGGATGGAGAGGAGGAGAGCCTACAAACTGCCTTCAAGAAATTAAGAGTGGATGCATCAGGGTAATTGAATATGTAATGTGTGATTTGGGATTAATTTTACTGGATTTAATAGTCCTTTTGGTTAAAATGTTTCTCTTCTGACTTCTTTATTGATCCTAGGGTAAATAAATGGTAATACTTGACATATTCTTTGTAAATACTTGATTGCATTTGAAAGCCGTAGTTTTTACTCTTAAAGTTGTTTCGGCTTTCTTAACTCTGAGGTAGTCCCTCTTCCCTAATTTAATCAAACCTTAAATCAAGTAGTATCACACCAGGGATTTCTCATATACCCCAAAAGGGAATCACAGTTGTTTTTTGTTTTTTGATTTTTTTTAAAACTAAAAGTGAACTGGCCCAATAAAGGTCTATGAAGATATTCTTGATTTCACAGCTTGTAATTGCTGAATCTCTCAGGGGAAACCTGCATTCAGTAGGGTGTCTGTCCCAAGATCAAGGGCTCAGAGCCTTCGACCAAATTAATTGGAGCGCCTACAGACCAGCTGCTAAGTATTAGTATTTCACTCTTTACAGAGTTTGTGTGCAGATCTCTTATAGTAGTTCTTCTGGCCCCAAGCCCAATAAAATCTCAAGTGCTGATGGTTTTTCATAGTCCTGTTACTACATTTGAACATGGTAGTAATAGTCTAGTCACCGGCTCACTCTTTCCCTCAGTACTGAGGAAGTACTTGGAGCACATCTAACCTTCTACTGTCTTAGTAGATAGACAACTGCTGTTTGAGACAAGGTCTCACTGTGTTTCTCAGGCTGGCCTTCAAATCATAATCCTCCTTTCTCAGTCTCGTGAGTGCTGGAATTATGTCGGTGTGCCATTGCACCCATCTTTTTGTTGGTATCATTATCTTTTTTTTTGTTTTTGATGTGGGTGCTCTGTCCTGGGGATAGAACTCAGGGCCTTGCTCATGGTAAGTGTGTGCTATGCTACTGAGCTATATCCCTTAGTGTTTGGTAAGCCTTTTTGAGAAAAGGAAATAAAGTGGGAAAGCATAATACTAGATTGTGGTTTTAGTTAGCATATTCTTTGTGATTTGGGGTGTGGCTTTTTTAAATTAAAAACTAGAAATATCCACATAATGCATATAAATCCTCTTGTGTATAAACCTTTAAGTAGCTCTTCATATGCAGACATTTCCCCAATGTTTTAAGAAATTGAAATGTAAGCTCCGTGTTGTGGCATACACAACTTTAATCCCAGCATTCAGGAGGCAGGCAGATCTCTGTGTACTAAGACTAGCCTTGTCTACAAAGGGAGTTCTAAGACAACTGGGACTACATAAAAGAGACCCTGCTTCAGGAAGAAAAAGGAAACTGGAATGTAAAATTAAGCCAGAGAAGTTACTTAGACCATTATAAAATATCTTGCAAAATATCCATGCAGTTTATGGTTGTAAATTACATTTTGGGGGGTTGGAGGCAGAGCTCAGTGGTGAAAAGCACATACTGCTCTTGCAGAGGACCACAGTTCAATTCCTAGCACCTGTGCTGTAGCTGTAACTGCAGCTCCAAGGAGATCTATGCCTCTGGCCTCTGCAGACAGCTGCATTCAAAAGCGCATTTCCTGTTCTCATGTATAAACATGCCAAATTCACGGATTCAAATTATAGATAATAAATACTACTTTTAATAATATATTTGTAAATATGATACACTTTTATTAAGATTATAGAAAGAAGGAACAATATTTGAGAAAACCAAGAGCAGAAGGGGTGAATCATTAGCGTGACTAAGCAAAACAAGACTTGTAGTCTGTGTAGCATATGTTTCTGATTGTTTCATACTGTTGTCATACACCCTGCTGAAGGGACTGCTGAGGACTGACTCATTAAGCTTTGCCAGGAATTTAGCATGATCCTGTTAAACAGGTTTTGATTTTCAGTGGTATTTGTCTTACAGGACCAGTGTCTTTGTATTTGTTACAAAACAATAAACCTTTTAATATGACTATAAAATAATTTTAGAAAAATTAATAAAGGGGTAAGAAATAAGAATCACAATAATCTCTAGATCATTCATATATAGTGATTATATATATATATATATATATATATATATATATATATATATATATATATGTTTTGTTGTTTGTGTACTGTTGTTCTTCTGAGACATGGACAAGATCTGGCAGTTTAGCCCAGTCTGATTTCAAGCTGTGATCTTCTTCGGCCTCCTGAGTGCTGGGATTGCAGGCATAGTGCTTTAGATCACAATGCCCATGGGCACTTATCATAGTGTCTCTTATGATAATCCAAATGTGCTCTGTGTTATTAAAGTGCTTTTAGGGACGAGGTTGGGACAGGGTCTTACTAGATAGCCCAGGCTGACCTTCACTTTTCTATATATGTAGCCTAGGCTGGACTTGAACTTCTGCAATTTTCTTGCCTCTTCCTCAAGAGTTGTAATCAAGTACTACCATGCTCGGCTCTTTCTTTCTGTGACTACATTGTGGAATGTTATTCCGTGGGTTATTCCATCTGTTTTTGTTTGCTTTTTAAGACAAAATATCTCAATAGCCTGGAGCTTGCCAAGTAGGCTAGGTTGACTGGTTGGTGAGCCCCCAGATCTTGTCTTCCCCTACCCAGCCCTGTTAATACAAGCACGGACCACTACACCTGGGGATCAAACTGAGGTTCCTGTGCTCTATGTACTTTGGAAAGTACATAGAAGATTGGTGTTGGTAGTCTGGGTATAGATGGTTCTCTTTTACTTTTTTGTTTTTTAATGTTCTTCATTAGGAACCCATAGTACTTGTGTACTTTTAAAGTAAAGATTTAACTCTGAGTAATATTTCAGGTTTACTTGTTGCAAAAATAAGAAAATTTTTCTAAAAGTTGTGAAACACTTCAGAGTGGGATCGTTTGTTAGTTAACTGTTACAGAGATAGGCTCTTGATCTTAGTTCCTTTGGCTTCAGCCTTGTAGGTAAAAGTTGTCATTGTCACTAACATTTTCCCTGAAATATATAAGACTTGATCTACCCCAGATAAACACCCCACTTCTGCTTACACATAGAGATCATTCTCTTGCTTATGATTTTGCATGGGCTTTTAGGGATCTTTACAGTTTGATTTTGGAGGAAAATTTACATTAAAAGCTAAACACTTGGAAAGTGTAAACTAGGAAAAAAAAAATCAAAGTTGTGTTATCGTTAGTGAGGGTAGAAAGTTATCCTTGTGTTATAGTTTTCCATCATGGTAAACTTTGTTCTTGTCCTCAGGTCCATCTCATCTCTGTCTGTTGGAGAAGGCACAAGTGGCAGAGCATCAGTCAGAACAGCAGCAGATGACATGAAACCTAAAACCACGTGTGCGTCTAAGGACAGTTGGCATGGGTAAGAGAGCCTCTCCGATAAATTACAGTGATTTGTTTGGGGTGTGATACCTGCCAGGGAGTGTGTATAGAATTCAAAGGACAACTTGTAAGAGTTGATTTTTCCTCCCCCAACTCGGGTTGTCAGGCTTGGTTTAAGCATCTTTATTCTAAGCCATCTCCTCTTCATAGAGAAAGTGGTTTTTGTTTTGGAGTTTTTTTTTTTTTTTTTTTTTTTTTTTTTTTTTTTATTAACATTTCTGCTGTGTTTGTTTGGGCTTGTTTGTATGTGCAGGCCAGAGACAGTGTTGGAATCCCTGGAACTGGAGTTAGAAGGCAGGTATAGGTATGAGCCATTTGATATGGATTCTCTGTGAGAGCAGCAAACACTCTTAACCACTGAGCTATCTCAGCCCCCACCCTTAGAGACTAATCCCAGTTACTTTTCTGTTGCTGTGAAGAGACACCATGGCCAAGGCAACTCATAGAGTTTATTTGGGACTCATTGTTTGAGAGGGTCCGAGTTCAGGCCCATCACAGCAGGGAGTGAGCATGGCAGGCATACAAGCATGCTGCCGGAGCAGTAGCTGAGAATTCATGTCTTGAGAGACAGTCATGAGGAAGAGACACTAGGAATGGTGTGGCCTTTTCAAACCTCAGAGCCCACCCCCAGTGACACACCTCTGACAAGACCAAACTAGAGAATCGCCTGCCTCTGCCTCCCCAATGCTGGAATTAAAGGCTACCACTACTACCTGGCTGATAATGGTGCATTTGCACGTCTTCCTTTTTTATATATATATAATTTTTAAAAAATATTTTATTTTTGAATCATGAAATCTCACTATAGCCCAGGCTAGTCTAAAATTCACTGTGTAGCCCAGGCTGGCTTTGAATTCCTGGGCAGTCCTCCCTTCTTTACCTTTTAGGGACCATGCCCAGTGGTGTTAAGGCTTTTTTTGTTTTCCTTCCTTTATTTACTTTCCCTTCCTCTCCGACTTTAAAAAAATGATTTGAAAAAATTTTGTTTTATCTCCACTCATTTAGTAGGTATTCATTTTTTTTTAAGTAGTTGGCTTTGAAATTTTATGATCAAACTTTTGATAAAAAGATCAGAGTTAATACTACAAGTCACGTTGGTACGCTGTCTTCTGTGATGTGGTTATTCAATATGTCAATCCAGTTCTACTTTTAATCTCACAGGTTAGATTTCTTGTTATTACCAGTGTTAATTTGCCTATATTTGCATTTTTAGTTTCTTTGCTCACAGTGCTTGTATTCTAGACCCTGCCACATATGACCTCATTTTCTTGGTGAAAGTCTGTTGGTTAAATAAGGCTTTGCATTGCTCTGTGTAGAGTACATTTGAATGATTCCCACTGGGCTGTCTTAATAGCTCAGTGGTGGGTGGGGTGTTTGCCTAGAGTGTGAGAAGCCTGTCCTTCCTCAGCCCTGCACATGAAGTTATGAATGGTTACCTCTGGAATTACATGACATTGTGTTCTGATGCTAAATACTTTGCCCTTCTTCCCAATGTGGCCACCTGGAGTAAATCTCATTTTCTGCTGTTTATAATTGATTTGCCTGTTTTAATTGGCTTCTTAAGGACAGAACCTGCCCTCTTGGGCACAGATCGTGATCCCAAGTTTGGTAACAAATACATTTCGCTTTATCTGAGAATATATTTGTTTCATCCTTGTTTGGAAGGATAGATGGCTGTGTCTGAAGTCATTGTTTCTTTGTCGGCAGGGTTAGCACGTGCAGGGTTTGTTGTCTTCTGACTCAATTGTCTTCTGTACTGCTGTTGAAAGGCCTCCATCTGCCTTCAGTGTGTTTTGCTCTTAAGATCTTAGCCATGATCTTCTAAATCATGTCTTCTTCTATTGTCTGTTCCCTCTGTGGCACTGAGGGTTGGTTGGATCTAGGGCACTCCGTGGCTAGTGGCTAGGTGGGCACTCCACGGCTAAGCCATGATGCCTGGTCTTCTCTGTGCTCTCTGTATTCTTAAAACAGACTCTAGATTTAGTCCTCTTCTGTTGTCAGTCAACCTTTATATGACATTTTTTCCTTTTCTCTAGTACTTTTTAGGCCATGGGTTAGCAGACCTTTTGTAGAGTGATATGGTAAATAAGTACAACTGTAATTCCAGCACTTGAGAGGCTGAGAAAGAACTTCCAGATTGAGACCTGCCTTGACCTACAGTGAGGCACTATCCCAAAAACTAGGGTGGAGGAGGTCAGGGAGGGAGGGAGGGACGGACGGACGATAGACAGATAGACTCAATAAATATTTTTGGATTTGGAGGCCAAGAGGCTAAAGCTCAGGATATTGTGTAGGAGTTTACAGGTGGAGAATGCTGCTCACTGTGCTGTTGTAGTCATCCTGGTTGGCTCTTCTTGATTAGTTGCTGAGGCAGTTTCAGGATGATGTGGTCAGCCTGATGGGCTTCTGCTGGAGTGGGTGGTGAAGGGCAGCTCCAGAGTCAGTTTACTCTTTGAAATAAACACATCTCCTAGTGTATTCTCCTATCCCTCAGATTTCATGGTGCTGTTGAAATTAAAATTTTGTTTATTTCTTTATTTAGTGTGTGTGTTTGTGCAGATGTGGTCATGTACCACAGCACACATAATGGAAGTCACAGGACAATTCTGGGGAGTTGGTTTTCTGTGTCCATGCGGATTCTAGGGATTGAACTCAGGCTGTTTGTTATAGGTTTGTGACACAATCACACTATCCACCAAGTCATCTCCCCTGTCCTGATTGTATTCTTAAACTACGATATCTCTCACTGCCCAGCAGGTCCCAACCAAAGGGTGGGAGAGAAGAAAACAGGGGAGAAGAGTGAAGGGGTCACCCCAGCCGCATCTCCATGGCTCACAGTTGTAGACCACTGGAGAGCAGAGTACATGCTGAGCATGTATGAGGAGGCTCTGTGTTGACCCAAGCACCCTCGCCTAACAGGAATCAAGTAGAGGGACAGATTTATTTTGTTTGTTTTATTTATTAATGTTCTGTCTGCATGCCAGAAGAGGGCACCAGTTCCCATTATAGATGGTTGTGAGTTACCGTGTGGTTGCTGGGAATTGAACTCAGGACCTCTGAAAGAGCAGCCAGTGCTCTTAACCTCTGAGCCATCTCTCCAGCCCAGCAGAGGGACAGATTTAAATAGCCCTACAGGTTGCAATTTGCTGACCCTTGTTATAAATAGATATATCTTCCTGTTCATAGTTTTCAGAGCAGTATTTTATTTAGCCTGTTTAATTTAATTCCAGCTACAATTTTATCTTCCTTTCTCTTCCTTTTTTTTTTTTTTTTTTTTTTTTGGATACAGGGTCTCACTGTAACTCAGGCTGGCCTTGAGCTTACAGTCCACTTCCTGGGGGCTGGGGTCACAGATGTGTGCTTCCTGTCCAGTTGATACTCTCCAACCCCTCTATCTCTCCGTCAGCCCTCCTTTCCCCCTATCCCCACTCCCTCCAAACTCCCCTTGAGACAAGGTCTGTTTATGTAGTCCTAGCTGTTCTGTAATTCACTATTTAGACCAGATTGGCCTCAAACTGCCAGCCTGCCTGCCTCCCTGAGTGCTGGGATTAAATATGTGTGCTGCCACACCCAGTTTGATTTTTATTTCTCCAAGTTCTGTGTCAGGGCTATGAAGATGACTTAGTAAAGGTGCTTCAGCACTGCCAAGCCTGAAGCTCTGAGTTCAGTTTTCTGGGATCTACTTGGTGGAAGGAGAGAACCAACTCCCAAAAGATTGTTCATGTGTGTACCCTGGTAGAAAGGTGCCACCTCCTCCCTCAAATACATAAAATACATAAAAGTTTTTTTCTCCTTTTAAACGCCATTTATAAGTCCTGCTGGGTTTTTTCTAATTTTGCTTGGCAGTTTTAAGTTTTTTTTCATTTTTTTTATTGAAATGTAGCTATATAGTAGCTATTTAGTGTCTAATAATTCTCAGTTTTTGAAATCTCAGGGACATCAAATCCTAGGGTGGGAAAGAGGGAGAAGAGAGTGTTTGTACTTGTGTGCGCACTCAGTACACGTGAAAGCCAGAGGTTAATACTATTTGTCTTCCTCAATTGCTCTCCCCCTGCTTTTTTTTGAGGTAAGGTCTCTAAATCTGGAGCTCCCCCACTTGGCTGGATAAGTCCCAGGGATCTTCCTGTCTTCCTAGCACTGGAGTTACAGGTGCATGCTACTGCACCCAGCTTATTTACATGGGGCTAGTGTGGCAAGCGCTTTACTGACTGAGCCAGCTCTCCAGCTCTGTGTTACTTTTGTTTGTTTTTGTTGGCTGTTGCCAGTGATAGAAGTGATTTGTAATGTTGATGCCCTGTTTGATAGTATTGGCTCAGTGGCTTTTGTAGCATTAGCCTTGGTATTGGAACCACATTCAGGCTGAAGAGACTATCAATTTTTATCTGCTTCTTCTATTCCCACAAGCCAAAGTAGAAGACAGTAGTGTCTGGTCTGGGTGGTTGTGTTATCTGACTTGTTTCTATAGATTGCTAATGAGGGATGCTGAACTTTTTGAGACACAAAGACTTAAGGCAGCTTGAAAATGGAGCCATTCATGACCTTACACCCAGAGATATGTTTCCAGCTGTCATATGGCCTCTCTCAGGAGGGCTCTGTATCTCCACATCTTTTTGTGTGTTTGTTTCTTTTAGGTCTACAAGGAAGTCTTCACGAGGAGCAGTGAGAACCCAGCGTCGTCGACGCTCCAAGTCTCCTGTCCTTCATCCTCCCAAGTTCATACATTGCAGCACCACAGCATCTCCTCCCAGCAGCCAGCTCAAGCACAGAAGCCAGACTGAGCCACCCGACGGCAGCAGTGGGCTGGGAATTTCAAGCCCCAAAGAGTTCAACACAGGAGAGACCTCTACTTCTCTTGATGTTAATCACACAGGGGCAGTCATTGAGCCTCTGAGAAGTTCAGTTCCAAGGCTCCCGTCAGAGAGTAAAACAGAAGAGCCCTCTGATGCTACCCAAGTCTCCCAAGAAAGTCTTACAGCCAGTGATCTCTCTGACTTTCGATCTGTTTCCAAGCTAAGCCAGGGCAAGCCATGTGCGTGTGTAGGCAAGGAGTGCCAGTGCAAGAGATGGCATGATATGGAAGTGTATTCCTTTTCAGGTCTGCAGAATGTCCCTCCTTTGGCCCCAGAACGAAGGTCACTTGAGGACTGCTCTCCATCACTGCACACCAGAACTCTGTCTGGCTCCCCTCGATCCTGTTCCGAGCAAGCTCGTGTCTATGTGGATGATGTGACCATTGAGGACCTGTCAGGCTACATGGAGTATTACTTGTATATCCCTAAGAAAATGTCCCACATGGCAGAGATGATGTACACCTGATAATGAGAAGTGGATTCGTGTGCTTTAAACTAATGCAAGGTTGTCAGAGGGTTAGTTAACGGCAGACCTGGTGGCCACTCTGTGAGAAGACATCTCTTTCTGCTCACTGTGCTTGCAATAAAAACTTCTCTTGGCATCTCAGTTAATCTTCATTCTGTCAGTTTACTGAGTTCTTACGTACCCATTAAGGCAAGCAGGTCAAAGAAAACCTAAAAATGTTCTGAGGGCTGAAGAAACATGATGACTGGAGACTGGCATCGGTGGGGTGTGTGGGATTCTTGTAAGACAGCATATATCAGACCTGCTTAGGATGTGACAGCCAAGAAACTGCAATGTGCTTTTGTAACTGAACTGAACACTGTCATGTTGTAGATGCCAGCCCACTAGTAGTGGAGCTTCTCAAACTCACTTAAACTGTCTTTGGTTTAACTCGGGTTTATGTCATTAAAGGTTTCTTACGTTATTGTTGAGTCAGAGATCTAAGGTTTAGATTCAGTTTTATTAAACCAGGTGGCTTGTCCCATGTTGTTTGAGGAAGTCATTAACCTTACTATTACTAAATAAACCCCTGCTGGTGCTGTTATCCAGAGGTATGGTGTGGTGTTTGTTTCTCAAGCTGTTTAAAGTGCTGCTGCTAAGCATTTGAGGTATGTGTGAATGTTATGTTGTCTCCCTCTGGTGTTTATGTGATGTGTTTCTTGCAGTCAGTTAATACAAGAGGATTTTATAGCTATCCTAATACACTCTGGTGGATGAATCATTGTAAAAATCCCCTCCAAAGATTGGTTAAAGGGTCTGAGCTCACAAATTGGGAGGGTGAAGCCTTACCTTTCCCAGGTGACTTGGTTCCTTTTTTCCTTCCCCGAGACAGGGTTTTTCTATGTAGCTCTGGCTATCTTGGTACTTCCTCTGTAGACCAGGCTGGCCTCAGACTCAGAGATCTGCCTGCTTCTGTCTCCTGAGTGCTGGGATCAAAGTGTGAAACCAAAGCGTGTGCCTTATAGCTTTATTTTAATTCACATTATGAACACCAACCAATTGTGAAAATGTCCAGTCATGGGAAGATAATAGGAAGTTTGTTTCATTTTGATTTGCAGGGAAAGACTTTACTGTTCACTAAAGTGCCTCTTTGGTCCTAGAGTTGACTCAGGGTAGTGGATCTGTACTTTACAAATGAGTCATTTGCACTTGGGAGAAGTGGGAAACATACTAGAAAAGTCTAGAATCTAAGCTTTGGGAGACGGCGACTAGCTCAGTATGCATCTAGTAGGGAGAAGGTTATCAGCAAGGAGCAAAATGTTACCATGGCACTAAACACTGTAAGTGACAGAAAGTGTGCTGTTTTGTGCTTTTTTTGTTTTTGTTAGTTTTGTGAGACAGGGTTTCTCTGTGTAGCTTTAGAGTGTCCTAGAACTCTCTCTGTAGACCAGGCTGGCCTCAAACTCACATAGATCTGTTTGTCTCTGCCTCCGAGTACTGAGATTAAAGGTGTGTGCCACCACCGCCTGACTGTTTCCTACGTCTTAAAGGCAGCTTTTCCAAGGGCAGAATAGTTTGTTTCACACATCTCTATATTGTTGGAATTTGAGAACATCTGCTGTGTGTATTCTGTCAGGAGACCACAAATGAGGTGATCACCAGTCTTATGTCTCAGTGCCATGAAAACTGATCTTTCAGATTTCTCGAAAGGTCAGACTCCTGGGCTTCCCAGACTACAGAGAGCCACTTACAGAGGGTGTTTCAGTGTAAGGGTTCCATTCCAACAACTAGTATTTTTGTCTTACTGTGGGGAAAGTATTTGTAGTTAGTTAAAAAGCTGCTGAAAGTGAATTCAGATGCATTACTAAGCTTTCTTAAGTATGTTTTATAAAGGACAGAGTTTAACTGACCTAGTAACTTCTTGAAGGGGTCAGATTAGAGCTTAGAAATTTCAGATTGTGGGAATAAGCCATACATTATTTGTATTCCACTCAGAATCTTCCTCAAAACCGTTTTTCTGGGGTGTTGTCTCACACACTTGTAATTACAACTGGGGAGGCAGGAACAGGAGGAGTCAGAGTTCAGGGCCAGCCTGGGCTACAAGCCAAGACCCTGTCTCAAAACAGCAAACACAAACATGAATCCTGAGGTTAAAAATTATCCTGGTCACATCCAATTGAGGAAATTTCAACTTAATGTCCTTCATGAGAGCATTTGACCCTTGTGGATGTGACTCATCACACTTGATCTTTGCCAAAGGGCCTAGGGGTCTTGTAGGTGTGGTTTCCAAACTAATTTGATATGTCCCGAGAAATGGATTCTGTGATGACTGAGGTGAGTGCATGGACTCATTCTGAAGGAACCTCCTAGTTTCTATGTGCCTTTATTTTGGTACTCTAAGCAGTCACTGTGGGCATTTCTTGTTTGTAGGAAAGCAGTGCACAGTGTACCACGGGCTGGGAATACAGCAGTAGGCAGACAATGTGCTTGTCAGTGGAGAATATAAGTGGTTATAGACCGGAAAGGATTAGGAGATAGGAAGGGTTGGGTTAGGGAGGTGAGATTTCGGTTGCATTTCAGGCCCAGAAGTGTTTGTGATAAAGTGGCATTGGACCTGAAGGAATCAGTGAGCCATGTGGACAGTTGAGGAAGAGTACTCATGAGAGACAGAACGACTAGAATCTAAAGGTTGCTCGAGCAAGTGAGGTCAGAGGTGTAGGGTGGGGTCAGTTTGTGGTTAGTCAGTGGGTAGTTTAAAAAGTTTTGGCTCCTAGTGAGTAAGGTAGCTATTATTGGGTATGTAAAGGAAAGACATGAAATGATAAGGTTGGTGCAGATGTGGGAGGAGGGATTGGGAATTTGGTTTTTTTTTCTTGTCTGATGCTTATTAGCTATGTAGAGCAGCTGAGTGCGTGCTTGCAACATTACTGAAATCAGGAGAGGCACAGCTGGATAGCTAAATTTAGGAGCTATCAGCGTATGGATTTTTAAATGATGCTCATAGAAGATTTTAATAGAAGAAATTGGGGGGAGTTTGTGTGAATGATGTGCTTTCTGCTCATTTTTTTGGACCTGAAACTGCCAGAAACACTTATTTGAAATAAACAATTTACTTTAAAAAAACAATGTTTTTTGCTGGGTGGTGGTGCACACAACTTTAACCCCAGCTCCAGGAAGACAGAAGTAAGTGGATCTCTGAGTTTGAGGACCCCCTGGTCAACCGAGTTCTAGGATAGTCAGGGCTAAACAAAGAAACCCCGTCTCAAAAAGCAAAAGTTTTTAAAGGCATAAGAAGAGAACACTTAGGCTTTGAGTATATCAGGAGCAGGCAAGATGGCTTGGGGTAAAGACCTTTGCCACCATGGCAAAAGACCCAAATGAAGTCCTTGGGACCCATATGGTGGAAGGAGAGAACTATCTCCTGAAAGTTACCCTCTGGCCACCTGCATTGTGCCATACACACGTGTACACACAAAGAAATAGGTGCAATTTAAAAATTGACAAACGGGCTTGGGGGTTTAGTTAAGCTGTAAAGCACAGGTGTGAGTGAACACACACACAGTCGAGTAATTGTTAGGCACAGTACTGGACAACTGAAGTGTCTGCAACTCAGGAGGCTGAGGCAGGAGGATAGTTTGAGCCCAGGATTTTGATCAGCCTGGGCAACGTTGTGAAATCTTGTCTCGAATAAGGAATGTTCCAGGACATTCCAGGGACAGTGGTCAGGGAACAGGCAGGGGCCTATTGAGGCAGTGGGCTAACCAAAGAGGAGTACTCAAAGTCAACTGGAAAAGCAGTTTTAAACAGGGAGGTCTCAGCTGCACACATGGAAGAGACAGGAGCACCTACTGCAGGCATGGGTGGACCAGTGTAGAGCACACACACAACATGGCTAGTATTTATACAATAAAACAAAGATATTCCTTGCATTGCACAGGGGTCTGGGAGGAACCAGACTGTGGGGAGGGTGCTGACCCACATGCTACGCAAAAAGGTTCCAGAGAGTGCTGGGCTCCCCAGGAGGCGGCCCAATGTGAAAACGAGAAGGAAGTCGAGGAAAAGGGTGACTGCCTCTGATGACAGCCAGGCAGTGGCAAAACCCCTGGGAAGACAGACTTTTCCCCCAAATATTAATGTGTATAAATGTTTTGTCTGTGTGTATGTCCATATACCACACACATGCAGTGCCTGAGGGATCAGACCCTCTGGAATTGGAGTTACAGGGATGGTGTGAGGTGGATGCCAGGACTTGAAACTAGGTCCTTTGCAGGAGCAATCAAACTGGTTTTAAAGCTGTAATATTTCCAACACCATACAGCTTTAAAAGCAGTTTGGTTTGAAAAACTTTGTTCACCTATGAAAGTCTGTAATACTACATAACCACAAGAGAGCGTGCTTTCCCTGCCAGAATTCACAGGATTTTTTTTTTTTTTTTGAAAAATAAAACTAAACAAAAGCAGCCACCACTTGCCTAAAAGCTCAGCTATGGCTGAGTGCCAAATAAAGCTAGTGCCAAATTCTGCAATCTGAATTTTTTTTTTAACAAAATCAAAGTGTTTCTCTCCTAGTGATATGTTCTAGCAGTAACAAAACCACAGGGTGATGCTGAAGGAACAGATAGAACGCTTCAAAGTTAAGGTATTTAATAGCTAGATTTCAGGTGATTCTTCTGGAAGGGTTCCGTCACAGGGAGCAAGTAGGGGTGAAAAGGGCTAAATGAATGTGGACGGAACCCCTCCTGGAATACACCTAACCTTAGCTCATCATTACAGTGACTGGTGGACACGGGGGCACCCCACACTGCTCTCCATTTGAATGCTCATTCCTCTTCCCATGATGGCCAAGCTGGAAAGAATTTGGGAAAGAAATGGGGAAAGTGTTCTTAGTGGAGAATTGCCTGAACAGGCTGAAGATCTACCTGGGCCCGGTGCCAGCCACCTGGCTAAGACGACATTTTGTGTAGGCACCAAAGGGACTCTGTAAGGTCAGTGGCTATGCACATGAGATCACAATAACCAGCAATTAGCGGGCACCGAGTCATAAGAATGGGTTATCAGTAGCGAGGAAGGCAGAGAACACATTCTGCCCAGTGAACTCTGCAGGAAATATCTGCAGTGACGTTCAGTGGCCAAAGTCATCATGGGACTTGGAAATATGTCAGACAGACATGGTTGAGTCAGGCAACAGTCTAATGCTCTCTTGGGCCTTAGGTTTTTTTGTTTTTTGTTTTATATTTCTAACCTTCCATTCTAGTCATGCTATGAACACATGCACACTTCCACGCTGCTCTCTCTCTCTCTCTCTCTCTCTCTCTCTCTCTCTCTCTCTCTCTCTCTCTCACACACACACACACACACACACACACATACACACTTTCAAATTCTTTCTTGCTGGTGTTTGCCTTTCCCAGAATCATTCCTGTTCACCCTGGACCCTGGCTTACAGTGTCTTCCTTGCCCTTGGACATTTATTTCTTATTAGAGGTTTTTGGAAACCAAGGTGCTGGAAAACCATACAAGTCCTTTGCTCCTGCCCCAAGAGCCTTATGAAGCCTGGCCTCACGGGCTCTTAGGATGCTGGAACAGAAGCAAACTTGGGAAGGGGGTATTGCAAAAATAATGATCTTGAGTATTTATAAGTGACTCTCATTCCACCACAGCCCACAGCCTGGTCAGGAGAACAGGTCATGCCATGGAAGTGTGTGTGTTCCAGAGACATGGGAAAGGACTCTGTGCGCGCGGGTGCGTGCGCGTGTGTGTGTGTGTGTGTGTGTGTGTGTGTGTGTAGGCTAAACGTCAATTTTGGGTGTTATTCCTTAGAGACCCCCCCCCCTTTTTAAAAAAAAAAAAAACATTGTCTTTCATTAGCCTGTAGCTAACCAATTGGTTATAGGCTATATTGTCCAGCTAGTGATCCCCAGGGACCAGCCAGTCTCCACATCCCCAGTTCTGGGATTAAGCTCATGTCACCTGACTCAAGTCCTTAAGCTTCGGTGGCAGGTACTTCACCAACTGAGCCATCTCCCCAGCCTCCCGAACTGACTCCTTCTATCAGGGTTCTTTCCCCAGGTTCCTGGGCTGGGTGTGGGGTCGGATGGGAACATGAGCACAGGACTCCGACTTTCTCGAGTTTCAGACTGTGTGGCTAGACCCTCTCCTCTCTGAGGTCCACTCTGATTTCAAAGGCATATGTGCAACCGTTCCCCCATTCTTTCAATCCCCTGGATTCTTCATTGGGGTTGGCGAGTGGTACTGAAACCCCAGGTCCTGTCAAAACATGCTAGAAGCTGTAGGGCCCCATGTCTGTCACCCTGCTGACCCTGAGGGCTCCCAGATGGAGGCGCTCAGACCCACAAAAAGGCTAGCCACCAAGTGGCGCAGCTGTCCACACTTGGTTCTCAGATTTCCTGCTCAGCCCTCAGCCACTGCCTGGGTCTGCAGGCCCAGCGGATTGGAAGCCCCCCTCCCTCCGGCTCTGAAGGAGGCTGGGCCAGCCAGGGGGTTATTTTGGGAGCAGCTTCTGAGATCCAATGGCCTTGTTAGGGCAACACTGACCTTTCTATCCTGGGAGGAAGGCAGGGCTGGAGAAGGGGCGGGGCAGCCGGGAGATCTGAGCCTCACGCCCACTGGGGTGGATGAGAAGGGGGCCAGCGGCTGCTTCAGGGTGGGCAGCAGGAATTCAGCCTTGGCTAGGCTGCTAACTCGCAAATTGCTCCTCTTTGAAAAGACAGGACTCCTCTACTTCTTTCACTTCTCTTCTTAAAGAGGGCACACCGGATTCCATGGAAGCTGGACCTGGGACGCTTTGTGGGAACTTGGAGCCTCTTCTGTCGGCTTCCTTTCCAGTTGCAGCCTTGCTGGGATGACTGAGGGGGCCTCCCAGCCATGGCACTGACCAGGGCCCCCACTGCTGACTTGGTCGTTGGTCTCTTTCAACCTCTACAAGCATCTTGCTTTTTCCCCCTTTCTGGAGCCCAGTGGTGAATCTAGGGACTCTCAGCCTGAAGGTGCCTGGAGAGCACCAGGTATCCCAACGGCCCAAGCTGGAGGACCGGGCCGGTGTCAGGAGTGAGGATGAGATGAGCGGGGGCCGCTTTGACTTTGACGATGGTGGAGCGTACTGTGGGGGCTGGGAAGGGGGGAAGGCACATGGGCACGGACTGTGCACCGGCCCCAAGGGCCAGGGTGAATACTCGGGCTCCTGGAATTTTGGCTTTGAAGTGGCGGGCGTCTACACCTGGCCCAGTGGGAATACCTTTGAGGGATACTGGAGCCAGGGCAAACGACATGGGCTTGGCATAGAGACCAAGGGGCGCTGGCTTTACAAGGGGGAGTGGACACATGGCTTCAAGGGGCGCTACGGAATCCGGCAGAGCACGAGCAGCGGTGCCAAGTATGAGGGCACTTGGAACAATGGCCTACAGGACGGCTATGGCACGGAGACCTATGCAGATGGAGGTGAGCCCGGTTCAGCCTGTAAAGCTTGAAGGGGGTCCAGAAGGGGCAGTGGGAAAGGATAGGGTAGTTGGCGAAGAAACAGATGGTCTAGGGTGATATTTGCTGTGTGGTTTTGGGTAAGCGACTCTGCCTCTCTGGATCTTTTTTGTTTTTTTCAAGACAGGGTTTCTCTACATAGCTCTGGCTGTCCTGGAACTCACTTTGTAGATCAGGATGGCCTCAAGCTCACAGAGGTTTCCCTGCTTCTGCCACCTGAGTGCTGGGATTAAAGCCCTGTGATACCACACCCAACTGTTTCTATTTTCTTACCAGTAAAGGTTGGACAATCAAAGGGTTATTGAGAAGACTGGCAGAAATGATTAGTACAAGGCTGTCATGTAAATATACACTCATCAGACACTTGATAAGATATAATAGTTTTTTTACTTTTGGAGTATGCAAACAGCTAGATTTTTGCTTGGGTTTTAGCAGAACTGGGGGTTGGCCTCAACTTTGCTATGAAAATTCCGTTCGCAGGATATATCCTAAGAGTGTCTGTTCATTCATTTCTCCATCTATCCATCCACCAGCCCACACATCCAACCACCCACCATTCTTTCACCATCTACACATCTGCTATTCACCCACCCATCTATCCACCAACTCATCCACCCATTCACCCACTCATCCATCCACCAACCCAGACATCTAACCAGCTATCATCTCTTCCCCAATATATCCACCCACACATCCATCCACTTACACTATCCATTCACCTATCCATCCACCAACTCATCCATCCCTCCATCCATCCACCCAGATGCTATTCACCTGTCCATCCATCCATCCATCCATCCATCCATCCATCCATCCACTCAATATAGTCTTTCATCCAACACATATTTCTAGGCAAATGATCTCCATCCCCAGCTTTTCCAGTGTGTATTTTGGTGGCACCTCCTATTTGTCAGTCATTACACCAATGATTGAATACAAAGAGGACTAGGACACAGACTCTGGCTTCAAGGATAGTCAGGCAGGCAGGCAAGCAGGCAAGCATTATACACAAACATGTCAGAGACTGGTGGCAGAAAAGAGTGGCGAGGGCAGGCTTTCAGGACAATTCCTGAGCTAGATTTTGGTGGGAGTGCTATGATTATGAGAGTAGGAGTTGGGGACTGTGCCAGCAGAGACGGGGCGTGAAGAGGCTCAGAGTGCATAATGGTTCAAGAAAATATAGAGGAGTTTTCCGAGGCAAAAGAGCACTGGGGAATGTCAGTGCAGATACCTCACTTCACCTGCAGGGTGTGACTTGGACACGTAGTTTACCTGAGCCTTCGTTACATCATCCACATAACGGAGCACTCAGGACGCTGATACTCAAAATGTGGGCGAAGCACAGACAACACCAGCTTCTACCCTCAGGCAAAGGTGCAAGTTCAGGGCTCACCAGAACTTCTGTGAGCAACAAAGGCTGCTTTAACTCGCTCACTGTTGGGTATTCCCATGATACTTTCCTGCTGTGGGGTGTGACTCAAAACTGTGGCACTTTAGAAGATAATTATACTTGGCATGAGAAACCACTTGTAGGATTTATTCCTCTTTGTGACAGAATGTGGGAAAAGGGCATTCTGAGTGTGGCGAGAGGAAGCAGGGCCAAGCAGCAGCAGCAGCGTCCTGGGAGAGTTTGCTCAGGCTGAGACGAGATTGAGCACACAACTTGAGGTGCAGGATAGGGCCACGCCTGGGTGAGGAGCTGCCTTCAACTCTGTCCCTCCAGCTTCTTAGAACATCTCTGTAGAACTGATGGAACTGGATTGAACTGAGGACAAATTCTGGTGACCCTGAGTCATTCATTAAGCCTCCAACTCAGTGTGGTTCGGCTCCACAGACGTTTATGTTGTGCATGGCACTAGGCACCCGAGGCTCGGCAGAGAGCAAATGTCAGTTTCCCAGCAATAAAATGGACACAGGCCTTGAGTACGTATAGAGTGTCAATCATCTGTGTGAAAAGGTGCATGGTGGCATGTGCCCAATGTCCTTTCCTGTATCTCTTCTCTCTTTCCAAGGATGTGAAACACAGGGCTACATATTGCTGGGGTGGGGTGAGCACAGGGTATGATGGGCTGCTCTGCCAATATGTCTTAAAGAAGGAAGCCGATTCATCCCTGCAGTCAAAGGCACTAACCACTGGTATTGTGGCATACCAAGTGCTAGGGACTGGATTAGGGAGCAGACACGATCCTCCAGAAGCTGGTTTAGTGAAGGAGACAGAAGTAAACCAAGAAATACACTGCCTTCTCTCTCTCTCTCTCTCTCTCTCTCTCTCTCTCTCTCTCTCTCTCTCTTTCTCTCTCTCTCAAGGTTATCATTAGAGAAGGAAGAAGGTGGTTGCACGAAGTGGTCTCAGAAGCAGGTTGGGGTGGGGAGGACTAGAGAGGAGAGCCTTTCAATCAGGGAGTGGAGATGCAGAGGCCCTGAGGTGGGGCCAGGCTCTGCTCAGCGTGTCTGAAGAACCAGGAGGCTGAGGCAGAAGTGCCGACTGGAATGGCAGACATAGGCTGGATGACCCGAGTTTGGGGTTTGAGAGTTTGTGGGTCTTGGGGTTTGAGCCCAGGTATGTCTTGGAGCTCTTGAGGCCCAGGTGGTCCAAAGGCCAGCCGCTCTGCTTTGCCCAGCCTTCTCCTCCCCAGGGAGACGGCCCCACATCCAGGGACCCGGGAAACCTTTCAGGTTCTCTCTCTGAAGCCACACGCAAGGCGTAACCCTCCAAATTTAGATGTGGCTGCTGCTTCGGAAAATGTCTTTAATCAACCTGTCATCAGTCCCCTGAGGGTTTGCTAAGGACTTGCCCCTTGCCCTCTCCTGGGTGGCACCAAGAGGAATGAGGACAAATAAGATCCTAAGATTAGGAGCAGGTGGGGGCAAAACAAGTCCCAGGTTATGACCCTGCCTCAAGGGATTATTTCCAAGCCTTGGTTTCCTCATCCATGAATGAACCACTCCTAATCTCTCCTATGATTTAAAAATATTATGATTACATTTATTTGGGGGGTGGCAAAGTAATTGTGATCACCTCAGCATGTATGGAGGTCAGAGGACAACTTGTGAGAGTTGGTTTTCTCTCTCCATGACATATGACCTGGAGAGTGAACTCGAGTTAACAGTTTCAGAAGCAAGTGCTTTTACCTGCTGAGTCAGCTAGCTAGCCCTCTTATCTATGTCACACGAGAAAAATGACAGAATTCAGTAAATGGTAGTTATTGTTGTTGTTATTAAGAGTATCAATTCAAGCTGGGTGTTAGTGGCTCATGCCTTTAATCCCAGCACTCGGGAGGCAGGAGCAGGCAGATCTCTGTGAATTCGAGGCCAGCCTGGTCTACAGAGCAAGTTCCAGGACAACCTCCAAAGCAATATAGAGAAACTCTGTCTTGAAAACAACAACAACAAAACACACACACACACACACACAAAACCCTAAAACAAACAAACAAAAAGATTATCAATTCATTCAATAAGCATATATTGTATTTTGCAAAGCAAGCACTACACTTTACTGAGAAGTGTAGAAAGGACAGAATGATTGAGCCAGGAATGTAACAGGAGCCACTTATCACAGTGGCCAGTGCTAGGCAGGGCCAGGTGAGGGACTAGAGCAAGGGGCTGGGACTTCAGCATTGGGATGACTTTCTGGAGTAAGCGGTGAGCTAAGCCCCATCGCAGGTTCATTAGTGGGCTGGACCACTCTTGGTTGAAAGGACAGAGTCCACAAATGCCTGGAGGCCCAAAGCTTGCTCCTCAGTCTCCACAGACAGTTGAAACTTGCACCTTGTCTGGTTTATTGAGAAGCTGCCTTGCCTTGCAGTTAGCTGTGACTAAACCCAAGCAAACCTCAGCTTTCCAGACTGGAGGTGATGGTTTGTTGGTTTGTTGGTAGACAGATCAATCTAGTGGGTCAGGGCCTACATTTTTTGGGTTGAAAGCCTGGTAGGTTTAGAACAGAAACTATTGGAGCCTTTCATTGAGAACAAGATGAAGCATGATTTCCTGAAAAAAGTTTAATTGAGGTTATATATGTACACATTCATGTTCATAATGTATAAACACATATTTGTATCATGTGTATCTTTAAAAAATTATGTTTATTTGGGTCATGTTGTAAAAGTGTTTGTTACTGTAGGGAATGGCCAAAAAGGTTGAAAGCTCCTGTTCTAAAGCAATTTGCCCAGCACCTTCTTTGAAGGCCCTACCATTCCCACCTCCACCCAGCTGCCCCCTCTCCCCAGCTTTGCTTTGATGGAAGGTTAAGTTCTTCAACTCTGGCATAGGAAGGGGTGGGGGTGGGGAAGGCCCCTGGACTAGAGCCTCTTGGCGCCCTCCCCCTGCTATAGCCCTCATTCCTTCCCTGGCCATATAAAGTGAAGCTAAAAATAGCTGCTGACTTAAAGCCGGTTCACATACCCCAGCCCTGAAGAAGTAACTCACTGCCTGACTACCTGGCTGCCCCCACCGGGAGACCCACAGACTCCAGTCTTTGAAGGACTGTTTGTAACCCTGACTTTCCCTTTTCTTTTCTTTTTCCTCCTTCTCCTCCTCTTCCTTTTCCTCCTCTTCCTCCTTCTCTTCCTCCTCTTTCTTCTCCTCCTCTTCTTCCTCCTCCTTCTCTTCCTCTTCCTCCTCTTCCTACTTCTCCTCTTCCTCCTTCTCCTCTTCCTCCTCCTCCTTTTCCTCTTCTTCCTTTTTCTCCTCCCCCTCCTCCTCTCCCCTCTCCATTCCTTCCCTGTCTCTGTTTTGGAGATAAGTCTCACTCTGAAGCCCTCAGCCTCCCAAGTGCTGATTACAGATGAAAGGCACCCACTGGGCTGTGATCCTTGCTTTCTGAAACTCTTGATCTGGGACCACTACCTTGGCCTCAGAGGTCTGTAAATACCCTGCATTTGGAGGGTGTGTACACACTCAGCAATGGACAAACTATACTTTCCCTGGGAGAGGTTTCCTCAGATAATATCAGATTCTGAAAGTAATCTCATGCACAAGTAAGTTCAGTAATCAAAATGTGCCCTAGAGCCGGATTCATGTCTGCAGTGCCAGACTCAGGAGGATCAGGAGTTCAAGGCTATCCTTAGCTATATAACTAGTTAGAGGCCAGCCTGGGCTACATGAGGCCCTATCTCAAACAAGCAAAGTATGTAGTGGAAAGACTGGTCCAAGGTTTATTGTTTTCCATAAAACTGACAATAATAATAATAATAGTTAGCCATTTTGCAGTGCTTACCATGTGCCAAGTACTGTCCTGGGCACTTGACATGGCCATGCTACTTTATGGGAAATATTGATATTACCCCATTTTGCAGATGAGGAAACTGAGAAAGGTCCAGGATCTCTGGTTAATGAGAAGTAGAGATGAGGCTTGATCATATCAAGTAAGAATGAGATACTCTGGGCCAGTGTGATGGAGGGGTAAATGTACACAAGTTGTCCTCTGCCCTCCTTGCACAGGCTGTGCCATACACCTAAAGTAAATAGGTAAATGAAATGCAATTTACTCTAAAAAATGACATGTTATTCAAAAGCATTTTAATAGATGACAGACAATGACACAAAATAGGACCACTAACAGTGACTGGTGGACGCCAGGCAAGTGTAAGTGTGGAGCCCCATGTTACCCACTTTCGTGTCTCGGTGACTACGGTATCTAACAGAAGCAGCTTAGGGAGAAGCAGTTGACTTCGGTGCACAGTTTCAGAGGGGTTCAGTCCATCATGGCAGGGAAGGTGTGACTGAGTTCACCCTGGTGGGAACATGTGGCCGAAAGGCTGCTCACCACATCACAGGCCAGGAGCACCCTCTGGCTTTCTCCTTTTTTCTTTTATCCGCAACGCCCTCAGCCTATGGGAAGGTGCAGGCTACATTCAGGGTGGACCTCCCCTAATCAGCTAACCCTCTGGAAATGCTCTGACAGACAGACATACACCTAGAAGGGAGCCTTGATCTCTTGGAGGATTCTAAACCCATTCAAACCATCAGTGAGGCTTAATCAAGTCCTTCAAAGTCTCTCTCTTTGTGTGTGTGTGTGTGTGTGTGTGTGTGTGTGTGTGTGTACATTTATGGAGGCCATAGGTTGGTGGTGAGTATCTTCCACTGTCACTGTCCATCTTGCTGTTTGAGGCAGTCTGTACCTGAACTCAGAGCTCACACTTTGGCAAGACGCCGGATGTTGGTGGCACACGCCTTTAATCCCAGCACTCGGGAGGCAGAGGCAGGAGAATCTCTGTGAGTTCGAGGCCAGCCAGAGTCTCCAGAGCTACACAAAGAAACCCTGTCTCAAAAAACAAACAAACAAAAAAACAAAGCAAAACAAGCAAACAAACAAAAAACACTCTGGCGAGACTAGCCAGGGTTACAGGATGTGCTCCACGCCTGGGTTTTTACGTGTTGGAGATCCAAACTTAGCGTCTTATGTTTACCCAGTAAGTGCTTTGCCAGTTGAAGCATCTTCCTAGAGCTCTTCAGAATCACCTACAGATTTCCAAATGTTCACAGTTAAGATAGGCTCCCTATGCACCTCCAAGGTCAAATGCTTGTGAGGTTGACCTTGATTGCAGGAATGACTGCGGGCTCCCCTTACTAGGTGTCACTGTGCCCCAGGCTCTGTGCTGAGCCTTGTGAGCATCATTCATGGATTTAGGCATCTCACTACCCTGTGCTATTGCAACTCCACAGTCAGACTCCACAGTATTTTACATTGCAATTCTCTATCTGTTGTACAGCAACAGAAATGGAGAACGGAAACCAACACTCTAGATGGTTTCCTTCTCTGTGGCATCTCGGCTGCTTTCTTATTTACCTTGTTGGGGAATCTGATGATGCTCTGGCTAATGTAAAGCTCTCAGGACACTTTGTCATGTTCTCTTATTATTGCCACACTCTGAAAAGATGAGACTGTCACATATGTCTTTGACAACTGAACCCTGAACTGCATGCAGGACCCAGTTTGTTCTTATTTACCTATCCTTTTTCCCTTGCTACAAGTTAGTGCTCATTTAGTTTGGAGTCCCATGGATTCTGAACATGCAAACTCAATGAATCTGTCAGAATAGAGGACTGAGCAGGATAGAATGTCACAGTTTCTGAGCCTGGAGCATGTGTTCTTGAAATGAACTTAACTTCCTTATTTATCCATTTGTGCCTCAAAGGAATATTTCTCTATTGTTATTTGTCTATATTCCTAACAATGCTAATCTGCTTTTGTTATGGTAGCTTTATAACATTTTTTTCTTTTAAGATAGGGTCTTACCATGTAGCCCCAGGTGTCTGGGAAGTCAATATGTAGCTCAGGCTATTAGCTTCCAAAATGCTGGGCTCACAGGTATGTGTGCTGCACACAGACTGTAGTAGCCTCAATTTACAGTAAATCTTCCAAATTTGCCCTTCCTATTCAATAATTCTGCTGTTGTAGGTCACGGTAATTTCCACATTCATTATGAAACCAGCCTGTCAGTTTCTTGAAACAAAAGGCAGCTGGGTACTGATTGCAAATGTATTAGATATACAGGTCAACTGGAGAAAACAGACATTCTGGTAACACTAATTTTCTAATCCATGGACATGGTATATGCTCCCATTATTCAATTTTACTCAACAATGCTTTGTACTTTCCAGTGCCTACTTTTTAGAAAATGTTGAGCCTGTGCATTTATTTTACAAAAAACATCACTGTATGTTTTAATTCACTGTGTGTGGGGGGGTGAGCAAACACATGCCACCATGTACATTTGGGGGTACAACCTGAGTCAATTCTCTCCTTCCACCATGTGGGTCTCAAGGATTGAACATAGATTTTCAGACTTCATGGAAATGCTCAAAGCCACTGAACCCTCTTGTTGGCCCCGTATTTCTTCTCTTTATTTTTTGGGGGGATATTGTAAATGACACCTTAAATTTTATTTATTCCAACTATTTAATGCTAGTTTATGGAAACATAATTATTTTCAAAAGGATTTATTTTGTTAGTTGTGTATAGGTACATACCTACACCATAGTGTTAGTATGTGAGTATGTACAAGTGAGCAAAAGTTCCTGAAAAGGCAGAGGCATTGGATGCTTTAGAGTTGGAGTTACAGCTGTTTGTGAGCTGTCTGACATGGGGACTGAACTCTGGAAGAACAGCTCTTACCTGCTGAGCTAGCTCTCCAGCCCAGATATAATTATTTCATGTCAACCTTGAATCCTCTTACCTCGTTCAAGAAGTGCCTTTAATTTTAAAATGTCTTGATTGCTATTGAAAATGAATTGCAGAAATTCTAAGAGGATCTGATGGAGACACATGGTGCTTGGGCACTTGGGGCCAGGGAGTTTAGTCTGTCTAGATGGATGTTTGGACTCCAGCTATGCCATTTACTAGCTATGTGGACATCAGGTAACCTTTCTGGTCTTCCATTTCTCTTTTCCCACTATGAGTGTTAACATTTCTCTGAATATATGATTAAATCAATGAAACAAGATAGTAAGTGTAGAGACTTATTGTAATGCCCAGCCCATAGAAAAATGCCAGAATATACCTTCTCCTTGTGTTGCCCTCCATATCCCTTAGTGTGAATTAATGCAGACAGCTTGGATCATAGCTGTTCTTGCCTTTGGAACAATGTTTTTGAGCACAAATCCCCGCACCTTTCACTTTGGAAGACTTAATAAGCTAAGATGATGATCAGCTTAGTTCTGCCCTGTGACCTGCCAGTGTAGACAGAGAGCTAACCAGGCGTGACTCCATTTCGAATGTAGAATCAGCATAATTTAACCTCATCTTGAGAATCTCATGTCATAGTTCACAGCCAGGGATCATTGTGACAGTGGGCTAAGTTTCTGTCTGGGCAGCTTCTTGGTATCATCTGGGTCCTCTGGGGAGGGAGAGAAAGCGGACACAATCTTTCCTCTCTGTGCCTTGCTTCCACGATCGGCCCGTCTCAGCAGATGTGCCCTGTCCAAGGCAGGCCTTGGGGATTCACTCAGCTTGCTGGTTTCCAGGGCTTGCTAATTCTGTGCCCCCAGCAGCTGTTCCCCAGACCAGCTCTGTTGGGCCGCACCCTTGTAAGGAATGTCCAGTCTCATTTTCCGAGGGCTCCTGCTGAAAGTGTGGGGTGAAGGGGGCAGGGTGCTTCCTACCAAAAAGGCTAAAGAGTGGTCCTTGTTCTCTCCTACCCCTCCCCTAGCCAGGGCCACAGAGTAGGAAGACAATGCTGTCTGCGCGCCCCCCCCCCCCCGCCTGTGTGACTCCTATTTCCTATGCAAGGGACATTTGCTGAGGGCCACGTGTGGTGGGGAGCAAGTCACAAAGCCATCCAGGAGCACTGGAGCTTCCTGGGCTCTCCCTGCCAGCAGTGATGAGCACCTAGTACCTAAGGAAGCTTGAGCCCATGCTTGCTGAGCACTTTGGGAGACACATGAGTGGATCAAGGGACATGGCCAGGCCCGAGGAGTATGCAGATACAGGACATGCTGTTTGGAAGACACTGTATTCCTACTGTGTATTTTCAGTTAAAGTGAATCCTTATAGATCCGTCTTCACCAAGCAACTTGGTGTAACTTCTCCCAGTGGCAAGGTGGAGGAATGTGTTCCCTTGATGGGGCACACATAGAAGGACATGGTGTCCATATAATGTTCCTGTTAAGAAAGCCATAGCAAAGGGGCACTTTGTGCAGGGTTATGTAGGCCATTGTAAGAATTTGGCTTTTAGCCTTAGAAAAATGGGGACAATGAGAGTGGCAGGTTGGCGAGTTATTCAGTGGCCATGATTCCACTGTCAGCATAAAAATAAATAAACTTTTTTCTTTGTTTGTTTTACATGTTTATTTTTTTTTGCGTGGGTGTGCATGTGTGGAGGTCAGAGGACAGAGCTGTAGGGGTCACTTTTCTTCTACCACATGGGTCCTAGCCATTGGGCTCAGGTCATCAGTTTTGGCAGGAAGCAACTTTACCCACGGAGCTTTCTTCCCGGTCTCCCAAAGCTGAAGGGTGACAGGATTTGATTTGGTTTCATGGGGTGCCTTTAGTAGAAGGCCATCTAGAACCGAGGCCCTGTTGAGGCCCTTTATTGAGTTTAATGCAGCAGTAATGGTATAGGTGATCAGAGGTGTGGACCACCATCGCCAAGGTGGTAAGACTCGGGGCCGTGAAGGGAGGATGGGTAGGTTTCTGATGTTATGGTGGCTGGGAGGAATGAGAGAGAGGCAATGCCGATGTTCCAGGTTTTGTGCAAACCGTGGAGAAATGGCCATGTGTCGGGTGAGGGTCAAGGGTTGAGTGTCTGACTCCTGGGCGACGGACGCCTGTTAAAAATTCTCATGGGCTGACAGTAGTGGGCTGTCTCAGAACCCAGAGCCTCTCCCTGGGGTCCCCTTCCCCCTGCATACTAAGTCATCTCTAGTCTACAGTTCTCAGTGTTGTTGGCAACCCTCAGTGAGGCGAGCTGAGCCAGGCCTAGCTAAGGGGCTTTCACCCAGACCACAGGCCCTAGGCTGTCAGCACCCAGCCAGTGTTGCCCAGTTAATCCTTAGCTTCTTGTGTGAGCTGTAGGGTGTCATCCGGGGCAGCAGCCCTGAATGTGGGGGTGGCAGAGCTCTGAAGGCGAAAGAGAGTTAGCATCTATGGCTGCAACCTGACCCTGCTCCTGGCAGCCGTCACAAATGCTGCCTGCCTTTCTTCTTGGGGCTGTCTGTTGGTGATCCCAGGAAACCAGAGACTGTGGGGCTTTGATGGACGGTGGCATTTGGAAACCAGGGAAGGGACTGTGGTGCCAGACTTGCAGGTGAGGTAGAGAGCAAGGCCTCAGGACCGTTATGAGGAAAACACCATGCTTGCCAGGTGCTCAGCAAGGGACTATGGAATGAAATGAGTAAGCCATGGGACACAGTATACAGAGGTCCCCGTTGACCACCTACACACACATGGGAAGGAACCAAAGGCATGCCAAGGGCACAAAAGCCATCCAGCAAGCGTGTATTGAGTGCTTACCCTACTCTGTCCATTCTCAGGGACAGGAGCAGTGGCCTTGTGGTGAACTGCGAGCCTTTTGCTCCACCTGTCATGGGCAGACACTGTGTAGCAAATGGCTAGGAGAGACCTGTGCTGTCGACAGCCATGTCGCCTGGGGAGACAGCATAGTCTGTCCATATTGCTCATTTGTTTGGATATTTTGCAGTGAGTATATGTGTTCCCTCTGCAGCATACAGAAGGTACGTCCCTGTAGACACGGTAAGACATCTCCACAGTACAAGAAGCCATCAGGGAGTGTATTAGTTACTTTTCTCTCACCATGGCAAAACACCTGATAGTAGCAACTTAAGGTAGGAGAGGGTTTGTGTGTGTGTGTGTGTGTGTGTGTGTGTGTGTGTGTGTGTGTGTGTGTGAACAGGGGTGGGGGGACTCACAGTTTGAGAGGGAATGGTCTGTCATGGCAGAGATGGCATGACAGCTGGAGTGGCTTGGCTGTGGAAGTGGATGTTTGCCAGGAGACTTGTTCACATCTTGGCAAATCAAGGAGTGGGACTGGGAAGGAAGCAGGGGTGGGGATGGGGGGCAGAAGCAAGGCCTGTCTCAAGCAACTCACCTCTACTGGCTGGACCCCCAAACCCAAGACAGCACTGCCGGCTGGGGCCTAGAAGGTTTGGGATAGAGGGATGTGGCCATGAGGGACACTGAGATAAGTCAGTGGGGAGAAAGGAGCTTATTAGAAAAGATATTAATGCCCTGGACAGACAGACAACAGCGTGGCAGGGACTCTGAGCACCAGAGACAGAGAGCATGTTGGGAGCTCTGAAGAGAGGAAGCCCCGGTACACATGGTAGAAATGGGAGCCTCTCATCTCTTTCTGAGGACGGGTGGGGGGAGGTTTCACCAGAAGCCTGCATACACCCAGACTCTGATTCCCAGGCAGGAGGCAGGGAAGGGGATGAGGAGTGGCAGGTGTGGCCACCAACACCCTCTTTGATGTGAGCAACTCACTTCTCTGGCGACAGCCACTGACATCAGGAAGTCTGCTACCCAGGGACCAATGGACACTGTCCGAGCAAGGTGCCTGTCAGTATCTTCAAGAGGGGAGGGAAGGGTTACTTCAGGTGCTGTGGCCTGCACTGCAGCTGGATTCTAACACTGCATTCTTACAGGAACCAGATGTGCAAACCTGTGGATCTGTAGGGGCATTTGAGACTTCAACCTAACACAACATTTCCCGGAATCTAGACTCAGGCTCCCAAATGCCCCCTCCTTGTTTTTTCCCACTCTGTGTCACCCAGATTCCCAAAGCCAACAGGACAGGAGCAAGCTAAGCTGGAAATGGGGTTTTCTAGTCTCAGCTGAGCTATTGCCTGGTGTATGGCCTTGGGCAAGATGTTCATTGTTAGAGCCCTTTTGAAGGAGAACATGACCACACTCATCTTTTTTTTTTTTTTTTTTTTTTTTTTTTTTTTTTTTTTTTTTTTGAGACACGGTTTCTCTGTGTAGCCCTTGCTGCCCTGGAAATTATTCTGTAGACCAGACTGGCCTCAAACACAGAGTTCTGTCTGCCTCTGCCTTCAGGGTACTAGGACTAAAAGTGTGTATCACCATGCCCAATGGCCACGCTTTTTTTTTTTTTTTTTCTGAGACAGGGTTTCTCTGTGGCTTTGGAGGCTGTCCTGGAACTTGCTCTTGTAGACCAGGCTGGTCTCGAACTCACAGAGTTACGACTGCCTCTGCCTCCTGGGTGTGCCACCAATGCCTGGCTCCAATGGCCACACTTCTTAAAGGTGGATTGATTCCATACAACACTAACTTACTGGTGACATACAGATGTTGCAAGGAATAGAGTGAAGCCCTGTTTAGTATCAGCATCATGGCCGATGAACAATGCTGGTGGTGAACACAGGCTGGGACAGACGTGGCTTCCTAAGATAAGATGATCTGTCCTCCAAGTTTCACTCCAGTCATGACTTTTAGAGATTCTTATGTCCTCCAGGTTGTCTGCAGCTGTGTGGGTGGCATGAGAAACCATGTACCCAAGAACCATATTAAATATGAGCACTGAGCCAGCCTTTACTGGCTTGGAAGAACCAGTGGTCATGTTTTTAGGACATTTCCAAAGTAACTGTTCAGCCCTGTGTAGCTTGACCAGCCAAGGAGAGAGTATTTACACCTCAGAAACTGGTGAATGGTGCAAATCAAAGTTTGTTTGTTTTTCCTAAAGAGTTGGCTCGCAAGCATATCAACTCAGTGCCCTTGTCACCTGGAGTTAGGGTCACCAGCCCTCTTGGTTTTCTTGGAACTGCCCTGGTGTTAGCAGGACCTGTCATCTCTGAGGGATCTTTCTGTTTCAGTCATTTTATCTCTCAGTTATTTTCCTTGTTGTATGAGAAAGTACCCGAGAGACAATGTAAGGACTGAAGGTTTACTTGGCTCATGGTCGCAGAGGGTTCCACTCATCATTGAGGACAGGCATGACGGAGTTCAGAATGGCAGAAACTCCACTTCTCATTGGGTCATGAAGTAGAGAGTAGGAACTAGAAACCCCAAGCCCTGTCCCTGGCAACATACTTTTGCCAATTGGGATCTACCCACATCTTAAAGGCTCCCCACTCTCCAGCAGCACTACAGTCTGGGGACCAAGCACCCAAAACACAAGCATGCAGGGGACACTTCAGATTCAACTCATGTATTTTCTACAGAGTGAGGGCAGTCCACATTCGGGGAGAGGCGGAGGTCTATACAGCGACCTTTGTCAGGATCACAGGAGCACTGAGAAGACCTGTCACATCTACCTTCTTGATGAGAGAGACTCGGAATTTCATCTAAGGCCACGTGCCCTTCAGTTTGTTTGGCGGTGTATGCAGTCATCGTGTTGTGTGCTGGGCATGTATGTGGGGATGCAGGTGTAGCCTTGCCTGTGAGAATATGGGTCCTAAATAGATCTGAATTCCACAGTGGCTGTCTTACAGAGTGAAAAGCAACTTAAAGGGAAAGTAGAAGGACATGGGCTGGTCCAGTGATTGGAGAAGGGTCCTCTGAGAGTGTAGTTTGTGGAGGCATCAGAAGGAAGAAGTGGGGCTAACCGGACAAAGAAGCCAAGCTGTGTCTGGCAGAGGGGACAGTGAGTGCAGAGGCCTGGCGGTGGGAATGCAGCACAAGTAGGCTTTCATATGTGAAACCACTGGGAGGCAGAAAACCAGAGCTGGCCTCCATCTCTTCCTGGGTTCTCTCTGTCCTTCCTGGCTCGGACTCATCTTTACAGTTAATCCTTCCTGGGCCAGCATTTCTGAGCAAAGACTCTGACCTGCCAAAAAGCTGGCCTTTGGGGGGTAGGGGTAGCTCAGTTCTAGAGCACGTGGCCAGCAACACACGACATGGGTTCCATTCCCAGCATAGGGGGCAAAAAGAGCTAGCCTTCAAGGGACACTTCCTGTCCACCAGCCCTACAGAGCATGCCCTGTGTGCCAGCTCTGCCACTTGCCTCCTACATGCCTCCCTCGTCAGTCAGCTGCCTTCCCACTCTACAGATTTTGACTTTCACCTCTCCTCTGGATCACTGCTGTGTCTGCTGTGTGTGTGTGTGTGTGTGTGTGTGTGTGTGAGAGAGAGAGAGAGAGAGAGAGAGAGAGAGAGAGAGAGAGAGAGATGGATTCCAAGGCCAGAAGGTTTATGGTCCATCCCTGACACTGGAGTCCACACTCCTGTAGTCAGTTTCAGCCACTGCTGTATCTCTGGCACCTAGAGTGATGAGTGCATGGCCTGTAGCATATACTTAGGGACAGTCAGTGAAGCAAGTCTCATCACCTCTGCTTCATAGAATGACAGTAACGAATGAGGCTCTCTGCAGGCTTAAATAACTAATGTGGTTTTTAGAGCCACTCAAGGTCAGGGTTGGGGCTGGAATCCATGTTATCCCAAAGTAAATGAGAGAAGAAACAGCAGGGAGTCGGCTGTGTACAGGCCCCATCTTCCTGGGAGACGTGTACCAATGTTATGGTATGACAGTATTTCCCAGATAGGCCATCATTCCCAGGGTTTGTACTGCTGGATCCAGAGCTCAGTGCCACCTGCTTTCAGTGCCCCTTTCATCTTGGTTGGGAAAGAAGTGTGATGTGGGTACCATCCCTAGGTCAACCTAATAGTCACACACCAGATGTTTGCCAATGGCTTCTTTAGCCCTGGGAACTGTGCAGGATGCTGAGACTGTAGTGGGAATGAGCTAGACAGTGCTCCTTTCTGTCTGGAAACTGAAGTCCCACAGGGGAGGAAAGGCTTACAGGGAACCAACCACCACGGTTATTCACAGCACTCGGGGAAAGAGTTAAAAGGGTGCTGAGGCTGTCTTGGGTAGCACTTGAGGAAGGGGTTCCAGAACTTTCCCTGGATGATTTCACATGCAAGCTCAAGTTTGAAATGTCAAAGATGGCCCATGGGAGAGGGAGGAGACAAGCAGGTCAAGAAAGAGCAAATAATCTGAGGAGGACAGCTGCTGGTAAGGGTGAGGAAGACCCGAGAGGTTATGTCTGTAACCTCAGCAATTAGGAGGCTGAGGCAGGAGGATTGCCAGGAGCTAGTCTGGGCTGTATAGTGAGCTGTAAGCCAGCTTAGGCTACAGTACAAGAACCTGTCTCAAAAAAAGAAAAGGGGGCTGGAGAGCTGGCTCAGTGGTTAAGTTTACGGGCTGCTTTTCGAGAGGACCAGTGTTTGATTCCTAGTACCTACACTACGGCTCACCACCCTCTTTCACTGCAGCCATATGGCGATTTGATGCCCTCTTCTGGCCTCTGTGGGCAGAGCCTGCCATGCTGCTCAGACATACATGGAGGCAATAAACTCATATGCACAAAATATAAACACCCTCCCCCCAAATTGGTGGGTGTGGTGCACATGCCTTTAACCTCAGCACTTGGGAGGTGGATCTCTGTGAGTTCAAGGCCAACCTGGTCTGTTATAATAAGAGCCTGCAGCAAACAGTGACAACAACAACAAAACCAAAAGAAAACTAAAAAGAAGTACATGCAGAGGTTCTGAGGTAGGAAGGAAAGTGACTAGAGAGCAGGACAAACTGAGGTGGCCATGCCAGGTGGTGTAACTGCTAGGGACCTTGGGGGGCCCTCTAGAGCAATGGAATGCCTGATGAGGTCAGGCTAGGCAGCTGAGGGAGCACCCCTGCCCACGGCGCTTTCAGCCATGTGATTGCAGGGAAGCTTCTCTCGGCAGATGTGGGCCTCCTGTCCCCAGGGAGGACCACCCTGTCTTAGACACAGGGAGACATGGCCCTTCCATAGCCTTCTCCCTCTTCCCAGGGCCCTGTCACTATCAATCTCCCCTGGGTGTTGGTGCTCTTGCTACATGTCTGTAAGTTTCCTAATATAGCCATACTGTTTCATTTTCAACTGGTGGCCAAGAGCGGTTCTCTGTTGCAGTCTCAGATTTTCTTGGGCTTAAAGGGACCCTGTCAGCCCATCTCAGGCCAAATTTTAGCTACAGGTAGGTTGCTGGATTCAATTTCACAAACTTCTCCAACCTGGAGATTAGATATCCTCTCTGCCCCCACTTCCCAGCTTCTCTGCCCTGTTCACACTCCTTTCCCTGATTCCCATTCCCCCCATTCTCTTTGAGAAGCAGAAGGAAGGTAGCTAGGTATGGAGTTTTGGCTCTGGTGACCCATGAGCTATGTCATCTTGTGAGTCTTTCATCCTTTCCCAGCCTTAACTTTTCTCCAGGCATTTCCACAGCTAAAGCAAAAAGAAAATAAAAGTTGTAGGATAGACACATTCCATTCAGTCCTGCAAAATATTTGTATTGAGTCCCTAGTACCTCATTTGTATAGGCACCGAGGACTCCACAATAAACAGAATAGACTGGAATCCTTGCCCTTATTGAACTTCCTGCCAGTGAGGGCAATGCAGAAAAGAAGAAGAAATGGTCTATTGTTTACGCTACGTGAAGACTGAGGCAAAGATGGTGATAGAAACCTCGTGTGGAAAGTCTGGCTGATGACAGGCATGAAGACAGCAGGGGAGTGAACCATGTGGGTACCTGAGGGAAGAATATTCTGGTCAGAGGGAAGGGCACACAACTTGGTCCTGAGGAGAACAGCTGCTGGTAAGAGTGAGGAAGACCCAAGAGGCCTCTAAGAGGGAGGAGGTGAGAACAGAGAAGTGGTGGGGATGAAATTGCAGGGGGTGGGGTTGAGTGGGTCACTAGGGGCTTCAGCTTCACTTCTTGGCATGAGAAGGGTCAGAATGGGGCCATCCGTCTGTGTATTTGGACAGAACCCCTCTGATTTGCTAGCCAGTTGCTGGCCCAGGATGGTGAAAAGTGGCTCTAACCACCACCCGCTCCAAGTAAGGATGCTGAAGGGGCCGATCTAGATCCACTTGCATGCTCCCTGGGGGGAATTTTCAAAAACACTACTGGGTTTGTTTGTTTGTTTGTTTTCTGAATTTTCTTGTTTTATTGATCTATTTAAATGAAAGCCATCTACTTTGGTAATGGAGCCTTTAAGAGGCGGGGCCTAGGAGGAGGATTTTAGACCACAGGGGAGTGTCCTTCCTTTCTTTCACACCCTACAGCGTGCAGCAGGTTTTAAAGGTTCTGGTTTGGGGATGTTCTTGTCCATGGTCTGGTGGCCTTTTTGCTTTTAGGTCTATAGTGTGACATGCTAAACATGGTAGGACAGTAATGCTGCCCACTTCAAGAAGTGAGAGGAAGGAAGGATATACCCCCATGACCTTTGACTAGGCCCCTCCTCTTAAAGGGTCCTCCTCTGAACAGATCCATGCTGGAGACTAAGCCTTTACCACACAGATATGTGAGGGAATCTTAAGATGCAGCAGAGGCTCAGACTGGCCACTTGAGGCCTGTGGACATTGATGTCACAGTACTTGTATGCTCAAGAGGTAGAGGTGGAGAACTGGCTTTCAGTGCTAAGAAGATAGTGTGTGTGTGTGTGTGTGTGTGTGTGATCTAGGGGACATCTGTCTCCAGGCTGACATCTGGAACTGGGGCCAGGAATATTATTGGAGGTCAGCAGGACATACACCATGGTTATAAAGCACTAGATGATGTCATCAACATGGAACCAGTGTGGGTGGAGCCCTGTGGGTAAGATGGGAGTAATTTCCCATCAGCGTCTTCACAGAGCTCTGGTGACCTTACATACTGGCACAACTGTCTTGAAGCCCCGCATCAAGCACATATCTTTTCTTTCAGTTTTCCGGAGTTAGAGACTTGTTAAGCCTGAAACCCTGTGAATTCAGAGGTGATTGCTTTCTCTTTCTGACAGATAAGGAAGCTGAGACACAGGGAGGTCAGGTTAGTTGCCTAAGGTCACACAACAAGGGTGGAGTCAGTCCTTGGAGTCTATAGGCCTCTCTACTTGTACAAGACTTGAGTGGCCTGCTGACATATACCCATTCCCGTGGGCTGGACTGCTTGTGCCCACATGGGCCCTTGGCTACTGGCAGCTCCTGTGCATATCACCAATTTGTGCACTAGGTTTTCCACAGTATCAACTTGACTGACACCCACAAGCCCACACACTCACTGTTTCAAGTGCCCTAGCCTTGTGCTGCAGTGGCCTTGCGCACTTGGAACTCCATGCAAATTCATAGTGTCACTTCCATGGCACCATGGGCACTTGGCTTCCTATGTTGTGCACACTGACCAGCACACCTGTGATCTCAAGGCTCTTATACACACACACACACACACACACACACACACACACACACACACACACTTCTTGACATTGACACTGCTCTGAAAACTTGCTGTCTTATTTGTTCATGGCCCTCACCAGTCACGTCACCTTGGACAATAGGATAGCCATGCATTCATTCCGTGTACCAACTGGGTCTTGCCTGTTCACACCCCTTTCTCTCTTTGGACCCCAGATGGCCTTGCATGACTACTCAATCCTGCCTTTCCTTGCAATTCCAATCCAGGACTAAACCCACTGTGCTTTTCTCACAAGCCCTCAGACAGGCTGTGTGCACACTGCCTTGCACCAGCCCTCTACACCAACCACAGTGCTACACAGAGCTACCACTCATCCGTGTAATCCAAAATCTGGGCACCCATCCAAGTAGAGTTCACAGCCTGAACTGCTTGGATAACTATACTGTAACACAGTGATTCCCACACCCCACACCTGTGACCTTAGCATGTTCCCACAGTGCAAGTGTTTATACCATTCCACAAATTGCTTCTGGTATGCTCGCTCCTGGACTGGCATCCTCCTTTAACATCACCCAGTACCCGGACCTCGACTAGTCAATCAATCACACAGCTTCACGATTACTCTCTGACTCGCATCATCCACCAGTGTTGATGGCCACACCTCCCCCTCTGGCTTGCCCACTCGTATTGCCACTTGTACTTTCTGGTAGACACAGCGGCATGCACTCTGTCCCTCTGACGGCCCAGTCCTGTCATGGTGCCCTCCTGCTTTGCCCACATCTGACCCTGCCTGTAGCCTACTGAGGTCACTCTCTGGGTACACACAGCAGAGTCCTCTGGGCCCTACTCTGCCTTGCTCATGGTCACAGCATGTAGGGTCCCTACCTTTATCGTACTGAGGCCACCCTCCAGGTAGGCACGGCAGCATACACTTCTTGTTCCTGCAATGGCCTCTTTTGTCTCTGGGCCCTACCCTGTCTTGTCCAGGGTTATCGAGCCCCTGCCACCTAACTGACACAGTTATCCTTGCCCCGCAGGGACCTACCAAGGCCAGTTCACCAACGGTATGCGGCATGGCTACGGCGTGCGCCAAAGTGTGCCCTACGGGATGGCAGTGGTGGTGCGCTCCGCGCTGCGCACGTCGCTGTCCTCACTGCGCAGTGAGCACAGCAATGGCACGGTGGCTCCGGACTCGCCGGCGGCGGACGGGCCCGTGCTGCCCTCGCCCCCGGTACCGAGAGGTGGCTTCGCGCTCAGCCTGCTAGCCACCACAGAGGCTGCGCGTCCCCCAGGGCTGTTCACACGTGGCACGCTACTGGGTCGGCTGCGACGCTCAGAGTCGCGCACGTCGCTGGGCAGCCAGCGCAGCCGCTTGAGCTTCCTGAAGAGCGAGCTGAGCTCGGGCGCCAGCGACGCAGCGTCCACCGGCAGTCTGGCCGAGGGCGCCGAGGGCCCCGACGACACGGCCGCGCCCTTCGATGCCGACATCGACGCCACCACCACGGAGACCTACATGGGCGAGTGGAAGAACGACAGGCGCTCAGGCTTCGGCGTGAGCGAGCGCTCCAGCGGCTTGCGCTATGAGGGAGAGTGGCTGGACAACCTGCGCCACGGCTACGGCCGCACCACGCTGCCCGACGGCCACCGTGAGGAGGGCAAGTACCGCCACAACGTGCTGGTCAAGGGCACCAAGCGCCGCGTGCTGCCGCTCAAGAGCAACAAGGTACGCCAGAAGGTGGAGCATGGCGTCGAGGGCGCGCAACGGGCAGCAGCCATCGCCCGCCAGAAGGCTGAGATCGCCGCCTCCAGGTAAGAGCTGGCTGGCGGGAACCCACAGCCTAGGCGCCCCACCTCCCTGCCAAGCCTGATCGTGCATTTCTCTACTGTGCAAGTGAAGTCACCAGTGCATCTAGTTATCACATCGTGCCTCAGTCATCCTCTCAGCGGCTCCCACTCACCCAATCCCAACCCTTGGCGTATCTTTTTCTCACATGACCCATCTAATAGCCATGTCTCTCTGCTCGGCAGTCATCAACTTATCCATTCTACTCAATGCTTGCCCACCCCACGTACGGTCAGCCAGCTATACCACCATGCACTCATTCGCTTGTTCATTTGTCCACTCAGCGCCTCCATCCACCTAACCCTTTATCCATCCAACCACGTCCCTTCAGTCTCTTTCATATCTTCCTCAGCAACCATCCATCCACACAACCACGCTCACTTTCATCCACACAGCCATCCATGGCTGTCCAATGCCTACCCAACCACTGATCCAACTACTCCCAGATCTGTTTGCCCACATACCCATCCCTCACCCACCAATCGTCTCATCTCTCTACTCAACTACTTGGCCCACTGTAAAAGCTGGTAATGAACCCATCCACTCATCCACCACATTGCTGACAGCTACTTCCATGTGTTTGGCCGCCCAGCCACACTTTTCCTCATACAAACATCTGCTTGTACTTACTCAATGACCCCTCCACCATGCAGCCATCTCTCTACCTCCACACCTAACCACACTTCCATGCAACCGTTGGCCACACTTCATTCACTCAACCCGGCTCACCTACCCGCTGCATCTGCTAACCCTTTCACCTGCTCACACCCCCCCCCACCATCTACATTCTACCTCTGATGTCTTCTCAGTCTAAAGCAGACGGAGGTCTGCTGTTGTCTTCCAGTGTTTGTTAAGCAATATCGACTCTCCCATGCCTTTAGCCACCTTACAAGGTTTCTTGTGCTCACGGAGGCTGGGAGTAGTAAGAAGCTTTGTCTAGTCACTTCACCCAGAAGGCTTGCATTTCCCTATGTGATGTCACTGTTTCTTAGTTGTCCATCTTTGGACGGTTGTGTTTTCTTCTCAAAGCTCAAGAGCCTCACCTGTACAAACAGGGCTGTTCTGAGGGTCGAGAAAGCCAGTGCAGGTGAAGTGCTCTTGGTGAGTCCCCTGAAGCAGACTCTCAGATGGAGATCCCCGTGTAGGAGGATGCTTATGGGGAGCACTCTTAGGATCAATGCTCTGGAAGAGGGAAGAAGCAGGGTGGGGCTGGAGGGGAGGCTGAGCAGCAATGAGATCTCCATAAAGGCTTCCATCAACCTTGTGTGGTGCTCTGTGGAGGGATGTCATCCCTATTTGGGATGAGGGAGGTGGACCAAACCCTCTGTGTGGAATGTAGACTTCTCTTCAGAAAGGATCAGTGGCCTGGACATCTCCCCTCATGCCCAGGTCAATCTCTAGAGAATGCTGGGAGTCTGTAGTTCTCCAAGTGGCTAGGGTGGAAGAAGGAAGTCCTTGGGTTCTGAGGCAGAATCTGGAAGTTTCCTTATAGTACCCACTACAGTGTGAACACCAAGTACAGGCACAGTAATGCCAGCAGTCGCTGACATCCAACAGATTTGACAGACGTGAAACTGAGCTCAAAGAATCCAATATGCCCGCATTCCTCACTTTTTGTGTGTGCCATGGTGATGTCCTTATGTGACAGAAACAGAGGAGATTTGTTTTGTCACCCAGCTCTGAGGGTTTCAGTCTGTTGTGGAAGGGAAGGCAGGCAGAGCAACACCTGTCATGGTGGCCAGAGAGTGTGGTAGAGACATCAGCTCTTCCTGCGTGGACCCCAAAGCAGAGAGTGAGGCAGGAAGTGGGCAAAGGGTACCCTGCACCTAGTGATCTCTTACCAGCTAGGCCTCACCGCCAACACTTCCCAAAAGAGTGCCACCAGCTGGAGATCAGGCATTTGAAGAGCATGAGGGCTGGAGACATGGCTTGGCAGTTTAGAGTGTTCACTGCTCTTGCAGAGGACCTGGCTTGGGTTCCTCGTACCCACAACTGCCTTCAAGTCTAGTGCCGGGGGATGTGACTCCTTTTGACTCTGCAGGCTCATGTATGACTGTGATGTACATATATACTCAGGTGTATGTACGTACACATAAAATAATAAATAAATAAATATTTAAAACTTGAGCCTGTGGGGACATTTCTGTTTCAAACCATGACGGTGCCCAACACCACGAATAAAGCAAACATTAAGTCTTGAGCCAAAGCCTTCTGATTCCAAGGCTTTAATCCTGCGTAACTTTAAACTTCAAATTGTTGTGAATGTAACAGTACTGCAAAATAGGAAAGAAATTGCGGGCAGTTTTCCTAAGACGTCTTGGTTAAGGGACACTAAGGTTAGACTGTTTCTTCCATCTGGACTCGTGGGGAAATGTAATTGCTGTACTAACAGTCTCAAGAGGTGGGAGTTTTGAGAAGTGATTGAGTCACCAGTGCTCTGCTCTCAGAGGTGAGACTAATGCCATTGGAAAAGGGTGAGCTTGCTCCCCCAGCCCCCCAGCGTTGTGTGTTGCATGTACACAAACATGTGTACAGATGGCATGTGGAAGCCAGAGGTCAACCTCGGGTGTCATTTCCCAGGCACTGTCATCTACCTTGCCTTTAAAACAGTATTTCTCACCAGGCCCCAGAGCTTGCTGGCTGCCCAGAGAGCCTCAGGGATCCTCCTGATTTTGTTTCCCCAGTGCTAGGATCATGAACATGAGCCATCATGCCTGGCTTTTTGCATGGGTACTGGAGTTTAAACTCAGACCCTCGTACTTGTGTGACAAGCACTTTACTGACTTGGCAAGTTCTCCATCCCTAGTTTGCCTCTGACATCACAATCCAGCCTTTATCTCCTCCAAAGGCTAGAGTGCACAAGCTGCCATTATGAAAGAGAATGGCCTTATCTAAAGCCAAACTTGCTTCAACTTGTCAGTCTTCAGAACGGTGAGCAATAACTTCCTGTGGCTATAAACTGTGCAGTCTGAGGTATTCTGTTACAGCTGCACAAAGGGACTGAGGCAGACCAGGCCTATGAGCTGGTGATCCTACAACTTACTGTCCAACCATGAATGCTTTTATGAGGTAAAGGAAGCACTTTTGGAAAAACCCAACTTTTATGTTGGGGTAACTTTAAGTTTGTAGGAAAGTTGTGAGGAGGGGGCTGAAGAGGTGGCTCAGTGGTTGGAAGTGAATACTGTCCTTGCTGAGAAGCAAAGTTCAGTTCCCAGCACCCATGTCTGGTTCCCAGCACCCAGATCAGGCAGCCCGTAACCTCCTATAACTCCAACCCCAGGGAATCTCATGTTCTCTCCACAACTCGGCAGGTACATGCACAGACCTCCCTCATACACAGAATTGCAATTCAAATAACTCTTAGAAGATGAAAGTTGTGAGGAGATACAAAGAGCTCCACCAAATCTTTAATGTGGACTTCTTAGATTGCTGCATGCATTTGTTATGAGAGGTGCAGAGTTACCTCAGTCAGCTAAGTGCTTGCCTGGTAAGCATAAGGACGTGAGTTCGATCTCCAAAATCACAATAAAACACACACACACACACACACACACACACACACACACACACACACACACAAGCAAACAAGCCAGGTATGATGATGTCCTTGTAACCTCACTGTTGGGGAAGTGGGGACAGGTGCATTCTGGGGGCTTGCTGGCCAGCTAGGCAGCTGGTGGCTAAAGAACAACATCTGATGTCTGCTGACTTCCACACACATACACATGGGTGCATGCATCTGCATGCATGAGTATATCTGCATGAACACACATGGACATACAACAGCAGCACATTAGCATCCACTAAACTGTAGGATTCATTTGAATTTTGATTGTTTCCCTACAAATGCCTGTATCCTTTCTTTCTTTCTTTCTTTCTTTCTTTCTTTCTTTCTTTCTCTCTCTCTCTCTCTCTCTCTCTCTCTCTCTCTTTCTTTCTTTCTTTCTTTCTTGATTCTTTGGGAATTTTGCATTATGCACCCCAATTCTGATCATTTCTCAGTCCCTCCAATGGTTGTGACCGGTGGGAACCAGGGCTGTCTTGGGTCACCTGTGGACAGAATACAGAGTCAGAAGACTTTGAGATGATATTCTGCCTCTTGTACCAGCCGTGTGACCTTGTCCAAGTTGCTTCCCCACTCTGACCGTAGGATCCTCATGCCTCACAGGGCAGAGAGTAGGTTAGGATGAAATGAGCTAGTGATTGGCATGGAGAAGCCGGCAGTGGAAATCACTGTCAGTCAACATGCTCAGCTTTTTAGACAAAGCAATGGATACTTAGTGAGGAGTGCTTTCCCTAAACTCTCCCTGTGGGGTGCAGAGATACTCCTGTCTACTCTCTTATTTTCCCTGCCCTTGTCCTTGCAAGCACCCGTACATCTGAATGTGTGGCACTGTCACCAAGAAGGTCCCCAGGCTCCGCAGCTGGCCTGTGCTTGTGGAATGAGAAACTGGTACCTAGCTTCTCCTATGCACAGCTACACTGGCTGTGTACAGGAAGCTCTGGGAAGAGCTGGAGGCTTCGTGAATAGGCATTTGAGACCCTGAACGGGAGTGGCTTGGGCTCCAATTCAAGCCCAGCAGAATTTCCAATTAAGGGAGTCTTTGAGTTAGGAGGAAACACAGGATTGCAGCATCTTCCTTGAAGGCTCCCCCTCCCTGGGGCTTTGGTGAGTAAGCTGGAAGCAGCCCCAGCAGCTAGCAGCCTCCAGGGGCTTAGAGGGGCTGGGCCTCTGTCCTCTAATTCTTATGTCCATCAGTTCAGTGTCCATAATCAGAGCATCTCTCCCAGGCCAAGGAAGGGAACCCACATATCTCATCCCTGTAAGATGGGCAATGGACAGGAAGATTCTAGACTCTGATTGCCCAGTGTGCTATCCTCTTGTCACACGTGACTGTGGGGCCCGTAAGATGTATTTAGTCCTAACTGACAAGTAGGAAATATACACTGGGTTTTAGAGACTTACTACAAAAAGAAAGTAAAGTAAGTTGTTAAATTATATATATACATATATATATATATATATATAAATTTATTAAAGACGGGATATGGTTCAGTTGATAAAGTACTTGCTGTGCAAGCACGAAGAGCTGAGTTTGATCTCTAGCACACACATAAAACACACACACAGAGATACACACAGAGATACACAGACAGCACACATACATACACACACACACACACACATACACACAGATACACACACAGACACACACAGACAACACACAGACACACACATACACACACACAGATACACAGACAACACACATACACACACACAGATACACAGCACACATACATAGACACACAGACACACACACAGATACACACACAGACACATACATACACACATACACGAATACTTCATGTTTGCACGACCTTGTAATCCCAGCACTAGGGAGGTGGAAAAAGACCAATCCCTGGGGGCTCTTTGGCCAGCTAGCCCAGGCTAATCAATGAGCCCAAGATCTCAGTGAGAGAGCCTATCTCAAAAAATGCGATGGACAGTTCCTGAGGGGCTAAACCTGAGACTGACCTCTGGCAACCACATGCACCTGCACACATGTGTATGATGCAACATACTTGCATGATTACATGTTGAAATGGTTGTATTTTAGATATGCTGTATTGGGGTAAATATACTTTTGATATTAATTTTTACCATTTCCTTTACTTTTTAAAAGGTGGCTCCTAGAAAAAAATGCAATTATGTTTGGGGCTTGCTTACATCACATTTTTATATTTTTGGTTGTGAGCCTAGCCTTTAACAGCGGAGCCATCTCTCCAGCCCTTACATCACATTTTTATTATACAGTGTTGTTCTGAGTCGTAGAGCCATTCACAGCTCAGAGATAATCTAGCCAGTTCTCTGACTGCCTGGGGAAACTGAGGCACAGAAAGTATGACATCATGCCCACAACCACCAAGGGATCCATGCCTTTGGATTTTTGTAGCCAAGCACTCTTTTCATAACTCCTTTTAAGGTCATGGATCTGGGTGGTAGAGGGAGGCTGGGAGGTGTCTTAGCTTCTCTGGTTATCACTCCCACCCATACCCCAATTCATGGCTCCCTCTGGAAGGAGCACAGACAATGGCTGAGGGAGGGAGGGGCTCTGGCTGCCCATTGCTGGTCTTCCCAGCTCCCACTCTCCTCCTGTCTCACAGAAGGCTGGTCCCCATTGCACAGCTTTTTACAAGACTTACAGCAGAGTCTGTTTGCTGAGCACTCCTCAGAGCGCCATGCACGCCCCTGCTGTTGTCATCTATCTCCATATGCAGGCAAGGGGCACTGCTGGAGAGTTCTCAGCTGCCCCATGATGAAGTTCCCAGTAGTGCAGAATGACATCCCTGAACTGGTCTGTCCCTTGACCCACTTCCTGCCTCCAACGCTTCCTCAAACCGCCCTCTGGGATGTCATATGTTGGGCCCTGGCTTCCAGGGTTGTTAGAGACTGAATTTCTGAGTGCAGAAGTTAAGGGTGCAATGGTTGGGGCTGTGGCATTAGTTGGCCCAGTTTTGAATCTGGGTTTAGCACAAGCCGACTAAGCACCTGAGTCACACTGGGAGTCGAAGCTTGCAGGGCCCTGGTGCAAGAATGCTCGTCTTTGTGTGATGTCACTTTGATGGGTTTCCTGTCACAACATTCAAGCAGCCTCTGTTCTGAGCAGGGCTTGTGCTGCATCAATGGGCACACAGTGGACTGTCGAGGTCAGCATTCTTTAGGGATTCACAGTGTACAGGTGAAGTCAGGGATGCGATTGGCGCTGAACCAGATGAAGGAAGGATCAGACACAGGGGTGAGTAGCAAAGGCAAGAGCAGCTGCTGGTGGGTGGTGAGGAAGAGCATTGTACAGGTGGCTCTTCAGGTGGCCACCTCCAGCTGGAAATTCTCAGATGGGAAGATTAATGTCATGCTAGGTAGGGGGACTTGGAGGTATATCCTCAGGAATAAGAATGCAGGAAATGGTGAGTCCCTGAGGGGGCTGGAGATTGAGGCCCCCCAAGAAGCTGGGTCAGGCCAGGTTTGTTAGGGAGCTTCTTTCCCACTAGCCTGGTCCTTGAGCCACGTCAGCCCCTAATGAATATGCAGACGCTATATTAATTATGAAACTTTGGCCGTTGGCTTGGGCTTCTTATTGGCTATCTCTGTCTTAGTTACTAATCCATTTCTATTAATCTAAGTATTTCCGTGTGATCTTATCTTACCAGAGAAAGATCTGGGGACCTCTTACTACTCCTCTGTTGTCCTATATCTCAACTTCCCTCTGCCTATACCCCCCAGAATCCCCCTTGTCTCTTAGTCCCACCCATCATCCTGCCTCATTGGCCACAGTGCTTTACTCATCAACCAATAAGAGGAACATATGTATAGAAGACATTCCCATCACAGGTTAGGATGAGTGTGGAATGCCAGGAGCAGGGACAGACAGTAGATGCCTGGTGTTGTGTATGCAGATGTCATGGAGGTGCTACTTTTTACTGGTAGGTAGCAGGCTCGTATCTGACTGGCTGGGACATAGGAACCTGGCGTCTTCAAGTTCCATTATGAGGTCTGACCTTGCCCAGCTCAGTCTGTAGGCTCATTGACAATATTAATATAGTTATTGACTATTATTATTTTTATGAGACAAGGTCTTGTATAGCCCAGGATAGCCTCAAACCTATGTAGCTGAGGATGACCTTGAAATTTCGAATCTCCTGTCTCCTTCTGGAGCTACACGTACTCGTTATCATACCCAGTTTATTTGGTACCAGGGCTTTGTGCATGCTAGGCAAGCATTCCACCAGCTGAGCTATATCCCAGGCCAGCTCTTAATTTTTTTTTCAAGAAAAACTGGAAGTTTGTATTTTGACATAAAATCTTCTCTTTAGATTTTATTACGAAAAAACATATAAAATATGAGTGAGTTTCTCTAGTCCAGTGTAGAACCATTTCTTCTTTAACTAGATTTGCCAATCATTAGCCACATTACAATGCTGCTTCATTTTTATACATGTATTTTTTGTTTTTCTGAAACAGTCTATTCTGTACATATCACAAGATAATTCATCTCAAAGTACTTCAAATGCACTTCTAAAAAGCAGTGGCATTTGGGCTGCTGAGATGGCTCAGCAGGTATCTTAGTTAGGGTCGCTATTGCTATGGAGAGACACCATGACCACAGAAACTCTTATAAAGGAAAACATTTAATTGGGGTGGCTCACTTACAGTTCAGAGGTTTAGTTCATTATCCTCACGGTGGGACATGGTGGCATGCAGGCAGACATCATGCTGGAGAAGGAGCTGAGGGTTCTACATTTTGATCTGAAGGCAACAGGAAGTGAACTGTCTCTACACTGAATGTAGCTTGAGCATAGGAGACCTCAAAGGCCACCCCCACATTGACACACTTCCTTCAACAAGGCTACACCCCCTAATAGCTCCACTCCCTTGGGGGGCCACTTCCTTGCAAACTACCACACTAGGCAAGCATTTCACCAACTGAGCTACACCCCAGCCCAGTTCTTGATTTTTATCCCTGAGAAAAACTGGATGTTTGTATTTTCACATAAGATTTTTCCTCTTTAGATTGTTTTGTTGTAGAAAAAATATAAAATAGTCTAGTGTATTGAGTAACAATTTCTTCTTTAACTAGATTTGCCAATCATTAATGGCATTGCCATGTTGCTTCATCATACATGTAGTTTTTTTTTCTGAAATAGTCTACACTCTGCGTGTCATGAGATAATTCATCTCAAATTACTTACAAATGCACTTCTAAAAAGCAGTGGCATTTGGGCTGCTGAGATGGCTCAGCACATAAAGGTACTTGTCACCAAGCCTGATGACCTGAGCTGGATCCCTGAGACCTACATGATGGAAGGAGAAAATCGACTCCTTTAAGTTGTTCTCTGACCTCCACACACGCCTGGTAGCACACATGCCCCCACCCTGCACACATGCATAGAAAAGAAATAAGTAAACATAATAAAAATGTAAATGTAAGAGCATTGCCTACATGGCTCCAAAGCTGCCAGTATGCTTAATAAATAAATCTCGATCCTATGTGGGTGAATTCCTTTCCCAGTTTTAGCCAATGAATTTCATATCTGATTTGCTTAAATGTGATGTCTCGGCATGGTTGTGATTAGCTTTTCTGGGATAACTGAGGATACTAGTCAACTTTCTTGAGCTCTTTGGCTCTTTGTATGTTTTCTTCAAAAAAAAAAAAAAGAATCCATTTCTCCATTTTTAATTGGGTTCTCTCCCCACCCCACCCCTGACTTTTTGAGACAGGATCTTGCTTTATAGCCCCCAGGTTGGCCTTCACCTTGTAAACCTCCCGCCCCAGTCTCCAGGGTGCTGCCATTGCAGACTTGTGTCATCACACCTGTGTGTAGTTTTTCCTTTTTAATTAAGCTGTAAAGGTTCTTTGTGATCTGTACATATTTCCCCCATTCTGTGCATTGTTCCCTCCTGTGCTCTTGTAGTGAGGACTGAACCCAGGGCATGGGCCATGCTAGGCAAGTGTTCTGCCACTGAGCTATATACCCTCAGCCCTTTCTTTATTTGATTTTGTAATGAGACCACCACGAAGTTGCCCAGAGTGGCTGTGGATTTGTGAGCCTCCTACTTCAGTCTCCTGGCGTCACCAGTGTATGCCACTATGTTTAGCTCCTTCAACTTTGATTTTTATTTTTCTCTAATTCATTTTTAAAGTTAATATACAGAGCTCTCACTTTAGTGATGGCTCCCCTTGAAACACTCAGGTTTTTAACTTTGATGGTGTCTAGCTTATCTACTCTTTTCTTTTGCTGCCTGAGAAAACATTGTTTAATCCCAAACTCTGTTTCTTGAGACGGATTTTCATTATGTAGCCCTGGCTGTCCTGGAACTCACTATGTAGACCAGGCTGGTCTCGAACTCACAGAGATCTACCTGTCTCTGCCTCCTGAGTGCTGGGATTAAAGGTGTGCACCACTACACCAGGGTAAGCTGGATTTCCTCCTTTCTTCCTTCCTTCCTTCCTTTCTTCCTTTCTTCCTTCCTTTCTTCCTTTCTTTCTTTCTCTTCTTTTTTTTTTCTGAGGCAGGGTTTCTCTGTGGCTTTGTAGGCTATCCTGGAAGTAGCTCTTGTAGACCAGGCTGGTCTCAAACTCAGAGAGATCCTCCTGACTCTGCCTGTTTAACTTGTTTCCTGTATGCTCTTTCTCTTACTTTCTACCTTTCTGGTAACTTTCATCTAAAATAGACTCAGGATCACCTCTCTGGCATGAAAGCTTACTAAGTGGGTCTATACACTTCATATTGCTTCCCATGAGGTCACATAATGAAATGTCCCCAAGTTCTTTACATGATAGATCAGAGAACTTAGTTCCAGAATAGGGGAGGGGCAGAATGGAGAGGAGAGGCCCTGAAGGATGTGTGAGAGAAGAGAAGCCAAAGCCGCAGGGAGAGACAACTAAACTCCATAGTGCTCACAGAGACACATCCGAGTGGTAGGAGGTCTGGGGACCCGCCTTCTTCCTCACTTAGCCAGGCACTGGGTACCTGGCTTTTATGTGGATGCTACAAAACCCACTCAGGACCTTATGTATGTATGCATGGCAGATCCTTTACTGACTAGGCTGTCTCTCTAGCCCTCTTTTCCCATCTTAAACATTGTTCTACAGCATACCCATTAAAATTTAAGGAAGGGCAGAATAATAAAAAAAAAAAAAGAAAAAAATCCCTCCTACCTCAGCTGCCTTTGAAGAGACCACTGCTAAGAGTTCACTGGGAAAATTCTTCCATTTACCTCTCTGAAGGTTATGAAATATTGTAGTATTTCATAACTACAGTTGCCTTCATAATGTTCTGAGAGCTTCTCAGGAGCTATATGATATCCCCCCGCTGGTACCATGATTTAGTCAACCAGACCTTTCTTCATGGTGCCTGAAAACATTTAACACCTTCATGATCACAAGCGAGGCAGTGGTGAACACTGCAAGGCCCCTCTCCTTGTTCACAGAGGCTGGTTAAGGGAACAGTCCAGCAGGGAAACTTCTCAGAGACATTCAAGCATCCTTAGGGCTCATTGGAACTGTTTAAGTCCCACTTATCCATGGGAGGTGCTCTAAGCTGTAACAGCAATCATGCATAGTACTGTCTCCTTAAACACTGACATTTTTCCTATGTAAGAACCCACAATAAAGGTTAGTCTATAAATTAGGTACAGTAGGAGATTTTTCAACAACTATGAGAAGTACAAGAGAGTAGTTATAATTCAAAACTATAACAGAAGTTTGTTAAAGCTTGTGCACACAAATCTGTCCTTTCAGGGATTTCTATTTAGTTAGCATCTTTGGACCTGAGCTGTGGTGTAGCTCAGTTGGTAGAATGCTTGTCTGGTATGTAAGAAGCCCCCTGCTTGGTCCTCAGCACCACACAAGCCGGGCATGGAGGCACATGTCTGCAATTGCAGCACTTGGGAGGTCAGAGCAGGAAGATAAGGAAGTTCAAAGTCATCTTTGGCTGCAGAGTGAGTTGAGGATAGCTTTGGCTACGTGAGACTCTATCTTGAAACATAAAAGAAATCCATGGTCGACCTTGGGTAGAATGCTGCCTCACTCAGGTCTCTGCAAGGCGTTACCTCCTGATTGCTACCTCAGCGGCTCTCCAGGGAAGGTCCATGGTACTGTGGAGTAGGTTAACACAAGCAAACATCCCTGAACCATCACTCTCCAGTGGCCACCCCACTCCTGTACATCTCTCAAATATTTTGGGAACAATTATAGCCGGGATGGGTTATGTGCCTAAAGGGAGAGCTTTCTGGGCTAAGCAGTGTGTGTGTGTGTTTGCTCTCGGAACTCCCGGTAATCTCCAAGGGGCACTCACCAGATGGACACCCCCCAAACCTCATTGCCAACACCATGCATTCCACCTTATGCTTCTCTGTCGATTGCTTGAGGACATGTCCACATATGTCATGTTCCCAGGGCCACTTTCAACATCCCCACAGACAACTGCATGGTATCTTCCCTGTGGCTTGTCTCCTGACATTCCTGGTAGAAGGTAACCTCTCTGCAAATGGATTGGAATGGCAGAAAGTCCTGCCATTCCCTGAGTCCTTCCTTTGTGACTCACCAGATGGACAAAATCCCTCTGCCACCCAGAGACTGAAGACTGTGGTGGATGGAATTTCCTGAGTTGTCAGGGTGGGACTCACGCCGTATACACGAGGCAGCTGTGGCTCTGAGGCAGAGAGAATTAGGAGGGAGAGTATTAGAGAGACCTTCTGAGCTTGGCGAGCAGAGAAAGCACCAGGTTTAAATCTGTCCTCAGAAATGAAACCCAGTGTGCTGGGTTCACAATGGAGAAACTGAGACCTGGGAAGAAATAGGGGCCCAGACAGGGTGTCTGGTGTGCTAGGTCTAAACAGATAGAATTAAGGTGGAGAGCAGATGGGGGAATGCCTTCTCAAAGCTTCAGTTGGCTTCTGGGAACATAAATGGATCTAATGGACAAAGGACAGGAGCCTGTGTGGTCAAAGAGGGGATTTGCCTTCTTACTCCTGACCCTGTGAGCTGGGCTTCTGGACAGCCAAAGGGCCTCTCTACCTTATTTTTTTAGCCTGACCAGAAAAGTCAGAATGGACAGGCTGGCAATCTATACCTTCAGGAGAAAAGTGTCCTTCCTTGCACATGTCCAGGTGTCCCCCCTGCAGGGGGGAGGCCAATGCTCAACCTCAGCTGAGTTCCAGGGACTTAGGGGTCAGCACTGGAAGGTGTCAGATGCCAGAATGCTGGAATTAGGAGTTTAGAGGAAGGTGCCATCGCTGCTATGAGAGGAAAGCCTGAGAACTCAAGGTCATAGTCAGGGCTGGATGCTTGGCCTCCAGTCCTATGTTCTGGTTATGTGGCCTCTCTGTAATCTCCCCCACCTCCCGTGTCCTTTATAAGTTAGAGGTCAGGAGAGAAGTGGCTTTGTGGGCTCGAGAGAGCACCTGGAAGGTGTTCAGCCATGTGACAAGTCCAGGACACGACCTATCACGATATGAAGTGGGGGAGGCACGGTCAGGCTCCATGCTGAGAGCCTTCATCTGCTTCTTCTCCCGGGCAGATCTCAGCCAAATATCTTTCACAGATGACGAAAGCAGTGGAAACCCACAAGACAGTAGCCATGTCGAAGCCTCATGTTCACGCTCCCCATCTCAACCCTCTCAACATTCTGAGGAGACAGACTCCTAGCTTTTAGGTGTCAGGGTTATCCTGTTGTTGTGGGCAGATGTTGACTGCCCGGCCTTCAGACTTGTGGAATAGGTGGCATCGGAAGCCAGGAACACTGAAGAAACGGGTCCTTATCCTGCTCCCTCATCTCACAGGCTTCATCTGTAGAATGGGACAACCCCAGCCCTGCATCCTGGGCTTATGGCAAGATGACATGCGGGTAGGGGATTCCGTGGGCTTCTCTGCATGGCCATGGAGCCCTGCGGGTGCTCAGTGAGTAGAAGCCAAAGCATATTTATTACCCACCCGCCTGCCTGACACGGATGCAGTGGAGTCCATGAAAGCAGCCAGCTCCAGCTTTAGGCTTCCTTCTGCTCCACGTATCATTCTGCCTTTTGCTGTGCTGGGTTTCCAAAGCCGGGTCTGACTTCCACTCTCCTTCCTTAGTTCAGAGCAGTCATGCCCTGCCACAGGAAAGAAGTTAAAAATAAAGCCAGGCCTCAAATCCTCCGAGCAAACACCCAGCTCTCTAAAAATAGTGCCTGCAGCAGGTCTCCAGGGCCAGGCTGGGGGAGAGGGCTGGCACGGGGCAAGACTGGCTCTCCCAGCCAGGCCTCAGCAGCACCCTGGCCTGCCAGGCCCACCCTAGACCATTTTTTTTCTGTTACCACCACTGCCAACCCCTTTCCCTGTCCCTTAAAGGTCCCTCTTGGCTCTTCACTCCCCTTGCTGCTGGGTGCAGCCAGATTGAGTCCCTGCCAATAGCAGCTGGTTCACTCTGGTCAGCACGACATTCTTGGGGTCCTTAATCTGTGTACTGTGGAAGGCAGAGTTTGATGTATATGGTTTATTTGGGAGGTAATTTGAGGAAAGGGAGTTAGAGGGAGTGGGAGGAACAAGACAGGGAAGAGGGACCAGCTAACACAAGCTTGTGACTGAGTCACTGCTGCAGACGACAGATACTAGACTTGGCCTAGACACTGGGGGCCCCAGAATCTTCTTCCTGATGGGTGGACCCCAACCCTCATCCCTCATTTACACCCCTCATTTACATGCCTCATTTGAGTCTTCAATGGATTAGAAATCACCCCACTTCTGGTTTGCGTTTGGACTTGGGGACTGGAGGGATGACAGGACCACCTACCGCATCCAAACAAGCTCTGGGTAGACAGTGGTTAGTTGAGCTCAGGGGACCGTGACAGTACCTGGTGAGTGTGACCTCATATAGACCCATCCTCCACTGCTGTGGGTGAAATTAGGACTAGGTAAAGGAGGTACTTTGTATATAGCAGAGATTTCGCTTTAGGAGAAAGCATAGATTTCTAGAATTTGCAGAGCCATCCTTTGTGGTGGGGTCACCCCACCAGCTCCCTTTCACACTAATGTCCCATCACTTGCGTTGAACCATGGCTCCCTCAAGGATGGCCTTCTTTCCTGACTGTGGTTTTTCATACGTGTGCTTCCGTTTGCCTGACATGCCTTTCCCCCACCATGTCCCTTACTAACGCCAGTCTGTCCATCGGTCTCACTTAGCTCTTGTCCAGTCTGAACTCCCTGTGCTATGCACACCAGCACCTGGCATAGTACCCAATGCATGCAGAAGCCTCAAAGAACATGTTGGCCATGCAGTTCTCAGGCAGGCAGAGGCACTATGTGCACCCACCTAAGGCTTCAGTCACATGCAGCACTTGTTTATGGCGAGCCCACCGTGTGCCAGGCTTGGGGAAGAAAGCCTGAAGATTAGAGGTGTCCTTCTTTGTTACAGAAGGGTAGTGCCCAGGGAGACCCTCACTGAGAAAGCAGAGACATCGGACCGAGTGAGTCAGTGAGAGGACAGTCTAGGAAGAGCAGGCTGTGTGCAGAGGAAATGGCAAGGTGATGTCATAGATGTGCTATGATGTGTGCCTGGAGCAGAGTGGGCCTTGGGAATGGGCAGCAGGGTGACTCTGTGTGACTGGAGTGAAAGGAAAGGACTAGCATAAGCAGAGGCCAGAGAGAGTAGGGGGTGTGGGTGGAAAGAGATGGCGGTCTTGTCTGATTCCGAAGTCCACATGGTGTGTGTGTGTGTGTGTGTGTGTGTGTGTGTGTGTGTGTGTGTGTGTGCGCGCGCGCGCGCGTGCATAAGTACATGTGGAAGCCATAGGTCAGACTTGGGTGTAGTTCCTCAGATGCCATCCACCTTCTTTTGTTGAGACAGGGTTATTCGTTGGTCTAAAGCTTGCTGCATAGGCTAGTCTGGCAGAACCACGGGCCCCGGGATCCACCTGGCTCTGCTTACCCACTGCGGGACTCACAGACACCTGCCACCACACCTGGCTTGTTTACGCAGATTTTGAGGGTTGGAGTCAGGGCCTCATGCTTGCCTGGCAAGCACTTTACCAATTAAGCCATCTCCCTGGTACTCTCATGTATCTGTTTTAATTAAATTGATTAAAAGTCCCACTCCCTAGCTGTAGTAGCCACATTTCAACTGCTTGATAGCTGTTGCTTTGGGCAGCACAAACATAAAACATTTTCACTGCTGGGAATTTTGTTGGGCAGTGCTTTTGTGTGGCCTTGTAGGTCACTGCAGGCCATCACTGTGTGCCATACAGATCTGGGCACACACGGCAGGGTCCTTTCCTCACCTCCAAAGGTGTGTATGACTGAAGCATGCAAGGCCATTAAGTGCAGCCCCAGCCAAAATCAGAATATCTTTCCCACCACCCTTGCCAGTTGGCCATTAGCTTACCACCTCTGCCTCTGCAGGCTTGGGAGCTCAGCACTGCTGGAGATGGCTGAGACCAACTTTGGGCCCCTTGGCCCTGGTATCCGCTAGGCTAGGCTTTCCGCACTCCTGGGGCTTTTTCCTATAGATCCTGGTTCTGTCCCTGAGACTTGGGTCAGCCAGGTGGGCATCGAGGCTGCTGCTGGTGCCTTCCCTGGGGCTTGTGGCCACTCTAGTACATCCCCAGAGATCCATTTCCTTGTCTCCGGCTGTCTTTAGAGGGGAGCTTTTAGTCTCATACTTAAAGATGGTACCCTTGTTGTTGAGAAGAGAAGGAAGAGCAAAGGCCAGGCTTCTGTTCTTAGGTAAAAGCAGCACCCCCGCCCCTAACCTTGGAGGCATCCCATTGTTTCTTAGCTGGACGAAAAGGTGTTTTTAGGTAGATGCAACACACCCACCCTGAGTATAAGAGGCTTCTGCTTGTGGGGAAGAAAGGGGGCATGGGTGAGCTGCTAACATCTGCCCCAACATCCCTGCAGAGACTTAGACATAACCTGGTGTAAGATTATGGTCTCTTTATTCCAGAAGACACCAAGGTAAAACACAGGCCAGAGCTAGGTTATAGAACCCAGCTAGCGCGGCCAGAACAAAAGGGGCCAGGGTCCCCACGTGCAGCCCCTTAAGAAGCTCTCTTACGTCACCCCGGCTTTCCTTCACCCCGCCCTTATGGGCGAGTCCCGGGTCCACCTGGAACCTGTCCCAGGACTATTGGGCGGGGCTAGGGTGTCTCCCTACAACCTGGGGTCTTCTGTCTCTAGTCTCCTGCACTCATGTCTTCAGTGTCTTCACAACGTCCCTGGCTTCATTTCACGTTTCCTTACATTTCCTGCCTTCCTGGGTAGAGGCACAGCATTTATGCCCAGGCATGCAGGCTTTGGGGTTGGCTAATGCTCGCTCCCTAGGCAAGCTCTTTCCCTGAGCCTTGGTTTCCCCAACTGTGGAAGGCAGGAGAGCTTGTTCTGGTGGCCTAGTACCCAGGGTATTGTAAGGGCACATCGAGATAAGCTGTGTGAGTGTTTAAAACATGCTATCTGCCATGCCTGGCACACCAGCAGCAGCTGTCATTTTTATTATTATAGCCTTATCTTCCTCCTGGTGGTATTGACTGCAGAGTTAGAGCCAGAACAGGGCATGCTTTCTGTACGAACCTCAGAGTCCTACTTTCCCAACAGTCACCTGGGAAGAACCTGTCTCCTGCTACCTTGAGGAGGGTATGGTTGGAACCACAGATAAGAGGAACTGCATGGGGCCCCATCTCCACAGCCACCCATGGGGAAACCATAGCCCTCACACTGGCTTGTTGCTTAACTGCTGAAGCGCCCCCCCATCAGCCCAGGCTTCATGCATTCCTGTCTGGGAAGGGAAATTAGCACAAGGTCATGGCAGCCCAGTGCCTAAACTGTGACTTGTAACCCCACAGGGGTTGCTGTGGCCCTACATGAGTTTGGTCAGGGGTGAGTGGGGCTCATGGGACTCTGATCCGAAGGTTGAGGGCAGATCCACAAAGTGGGTCATCTGGAAAAGGGTTTCTTAGAGGCTCCCTTGATGCTCTCCACCCTAGCTTAGTTCCCCTTTGAAGAGTTAGCTGGAGCAATAAATATATGTATCTTATGGGAAGACACACCGAGTGGCCCTTAGGATTTCCCCCTTTATTAAAAAACAAACAAACAAATGTAGAACCAGGTGGTGGCACAAGTCTTTAATCCCAGTACTTGGGAGGCAGGGGCAGGTGGATTTCTGTGAGTTTGAGGCCAGCTTGAAAAGCAAGTTTTAGGACAGCCAGGGCTACACAGAGAAACTCTGTCTCAAAAAACCAAAAACCAAAACAACAAAAAAGACAAGACAAAACAAACAAACAAAAAACCCAACCCAACCCAAAAAAAAACAATCCCTCCCCAAAAACCCCAAAACCTATACCACTGGGGCTATAGTTTAGTGGTAGAGCACTTCCCTAGTATAGGTGAGGCTGTGTGTGTGTGTGTGTGTGTGTGTGTGTGTGTGTGTGTGTGTGTGTGTGTGTGTGAGTGTGTGTGTGTGTGGTGTGTGTGTGTGGTGTGTGAGAGAGAGAGAGAGAGAGAGAGAGAGAGAGAGAGAGAGATTCATTTGGTTTAAACATAGTCTACCTCTTGTTGTCCTCACCTCTGCATCTTATCACTGGCCACTGTTGTTTGTGTTTATGTTTTTCCCTGGGTTCCTTTCTGCAGGGATGAGGTGAAGCACAGAGGCACTTAACGCTGCTCAACGGCTATAAGCAAATGTGCACTTACAGACCTACTTTCTTCTTTGTTGTTTCTTATTTCTGTGTGTGTGTGTGTGTGTGTGTGTGTGTGTGTGTGTGTGTGTGTGTGTGTATCTCACATGTAAGGAGGTGCCCAGAAGAGGAACTCAAGCCCGAAGATGACTTCTGAGCCCCTGGACCTAGAGCTGCAGACAGGCAGTTGTGAGCCTCCTGATGTGGGTGCTGGGAACCGAATTCCAGTCCTCTCAAAGATCTGAGCTGTTTCTCCAGCCCCTAAGTTCTCTTACACAAAAGTTGCATATTATGTGTACTATTTTAAATTTTGGTGATTTTTCTTTTTGCACGACACATATTAGAGACATTTCTGTGTTTTTATGGATAAAATCTCTCAGGTTATTTGAAGCTCTCATGCAGTTCATTATTTCTTGGGCATCAGTTAAATGTGTTGAGCGTTGCTTTGCCGAGTCAGGTCATGCAATGCACACATCACTTTTCCTGTAGGCCAGCAGATTCTAGAATAAATTTCCTCTAAGCACAGTTGCTGGGTGCATGGCTCTCTGTAGGGGTGATCCCATTTTATCTTCATTCCGAGTCATGTTCAGGTGGGAGGCTTCTGTCATTGCTTGCAGAAAGACTTTGGGTGGCTTTGTGGGATTCTATTTCTCAGCGGTCTGTGTTTTGCTTGCTACATCTGTGGGGGAGAAACAATGACAACAAAACCCATCCTTGATTCCCTTCCTTGCCACATCCCAGCCTTGTGCAGTCACTGTTACCCTGGCTGCCCTGGAACATGACTTCAGCTCAGACAGAATCCAAGGGACCGTCCCTGTGACTACAAGCTAAGGCAAGGTTTCCAGAGGCTGGCTGCCCAGATACCTTCCCGAACAATGTCGTATCCACCTACCATTGGGATGGGTCAATCCTTACTATTTAAAAGTATTTTGAACTTCTTAAACCTAAATTAGTTGTAGATAAATTAGATAAAAAGAACTTTATAAGAACATAAGTAAAAATCTAGTAGCAGACTAAAGAAGTTAGTCAAAAGGGAAAAAAAATACAAGGGAAGATGCCACAAAGTCACCCTTCACTGGCTTCTCAGAGCCTGGCTTCAGGGTGTTGACTGCTGCGTTCTCCATCCTGTAGGAGTTAGGAATGTAGCTCACAGGTAGAGAGTGGGCTCTGGTAAACAGTGTCTGTTAGAATCTCATCTCAAGACAGCAGCCGTCCTCGCACTGTGTCCCTTGTGCAGTTCCTCTCCTGGCCAAGGCCTGCTCAGAACACTAGAACAAGAATCTCCAGGGTGGATGGGAGGAATTCAAGGCCACACGGCATCACTTTTTCATCCCCTTGTTTGTTTGTGCTAGGTAAGGAACAAGCCCAAATGTCAAGTAGATCCACACCAGTTTGCTCATGTAAAGCCCTTCTTCCCCTTGACAATTCAGGGACCAGGATCCATCTACCTTGTATCTCTGTCACCTTCCGTATATGGCTTCTAAGGTCACATTCTCTTCTTCTGGTAAAAAGAGGAAACACATTCCAGGATACCTGCGGAAGGATTTTCTTGGCTAGGCTGGGAAGTGGCTAGATTATATTCACGGCCTGTAAGAGATGCTGGGAGACAGTTTAGATGTGTGCCCAGGAAGAAGTGACGGCTGCTTGGTGAACTGCTCAGCTTCCTCAGCCATTCGATGAGCTTGAGCTACCACGCCTGGCATGTTTACATGGGTGCTGGGATTTAACTCAGGTCTTTGGGCCTCTAAAGCAAGCCCTTTACTGAGTGAGCCATCTCCCAGTCCACTGAGCAAAATCTTGTAGACTTTGCCTCACTAGGTTTGAGGTAATCCAGGTTCCTACTGTGGAAAGTAGAATCACAAATGCAGTCAAATTCAGGGCCTGGGGTGGAGTAGGGACTCACTTTGGCGTCCGGCCCCTTAGCCGATGTCTCTTCTGCCCAGTCCACCTCTCTGCTCTTGTTATATTTGTTTCCTGTCTTCTCCTCATGCTCGATCCCTTCTGACCTGTTCCTGTGAACACATCCCTAGCCCTGCCCAAGGCCCCACCACTCGCCCATAGCATCTCAGGCCCTCCACATCCTTCCTCATGATTTAACTAGCCATGGTTGGTCACCAGGCATCGACCTGAACCCATTGCTTGTCTTTTCCCATTAGGACACCTCTCGCTCCTTCTCTCTACACACACACACACACACACACACACACACACACACACACACACACACGAGAAAAAGAAAGTCAATCAGCTAGTAAATAAATGTAATTAAAAAAGAAAGAAAGGAAGGAAGAAAGGAAGGAAGTTTAAAATGGGGAAAGGAGCTGTAAGCTAGGCCATGTGGTACCAGAGTTTTCCTGTTCAAACCCTCCCTCAGCAGGAACCCCGGGAGAGGTCCCTGATCCCCTGACAGTGTGCCTATGGTGGCTGTAGGCGTTTCCACATCCCAGGATACAGGGACACACTCATCATTATAGCTGTTGAGCAGTTCTGTGGCTGAGAGGCAGTGATGGTAGACGTCTCTTCTGGAGCCTGGTGCCTGTCAAGGCCTGCACTGGTTAGTCACTGCAACAGGCTTTGGAACCAGAAGTGTGATTTCTGGTTATGGGTGGGTGAGATCCCCTGGTGGGGGTGTTCTTCCTGCAGGGTCTCAGTGGAGGTGCTGGGGATATGGGCTGCCAGGCCCCAGGAGCAAATGAGAGCTGCTTGGAATTCCTCCCAGAGTCCTTATCAGTTTCCATTCACTCTGGGGTGGGGCTCAGGGGGTTGTTGGTGCCACGGGGGTGAGGGGGCCGATCTGGAGAAAGCTGGAATGCCAAGGCTGAGCTCCACCTGGGGAGGGGCCACCCAGAGGCGGGGGCGTTGCTGAGTGGGGAGGGCTCAGCTGTCACATTCCTCAGAGAGAACGTTCCTGGGCGCTTTGTCCTTATTTAGGCAGGAGATGTCTGCTGACTTGGGTCTGCTGGATGCCATGGCAGGACGACTCAGCCTCACCAGGTAGGGGGTGGGGGGCAGGCTGACCGCAATCAAAGCTAAGTCAGCAAGCTCTGGAGCAGCCGATCCCAGCAGTCCCAGATACCCCAGGGTAGCAAGTTCAACCCTTGAGGAGCAAAGTACCTTGTCAGCAAAAAACAGCAGCCACTATTTGTGGGAGGCTGTCTGTGCCAGCCTGTAAGCCTGAGGGGGATGCCCCTACTCAAGGTTGTATGGCTTTCTGCACATGCTAAATAAGCTGAGCTATGGCCCGGCCCCAGCCCCGCCCCTTCCATCTTATTTTGGTGACCGTCACAATGGAATCCCAGGCCTGCCCCTTTCCTCCTGTGTGGGGGCTGGCTACCCAGCTTACCCACCTGTTAGTGAAGATTGCAAGCCAAAGAGGAGTGACAGTCTTTTATAAATTTATATCCCAGGGGCCTCCATCACTTCGGGCACTCTGTTAGAATAAACCACTAGATTCAAAGGGAGGGAATTACACAAGAGTGTGACTCTCAGGAGCCATCTGAGAGAACTGCCTGTTACCCTCATATTTCAGAAGAGGAATGCAGAGAGATTAAGTGACCTGTGCAGGTCACACAGATGGGAGCCTGGGTTCAACTTTAGATGACATGATCGTAGACAGAGATAGTATATCTTAACCTTGATGGCCCAGTTAAGTCTTTGTCTTCACAGTCCTGTTAGCAAACCAGTGCAGGTATGAGCACAGTAGGAAGGCAGATTCCAGAACAAATACATCCATTGGTTGGTTAGCATGGTGGCTTTGAATGCTGCTGCTTCAAGGGTAACTCTTCCAGGCATTTATAAAATGTCATTTAAAAATTGAAGTATGGGCCAGGTGTGGTGATGCACTCGAGTGGCAGAGGCAGGAGGATCTCTGCGTGTTCAAGGTCAGCCCAGGCTACAGGTTACAGGACAGCAGGACTAAATAGAGAGACCCGGCCTCAAAACACAAAACAAAAAAGTGCCTTGTTTTTTGTTTTGTTTTGATTTAGTGCTTGTGCTGGAAACTGAGGCTTGGCACATGATAGGCAAGCATCCAGCTACTATACCTTACTTAGCCCATGAGTGAACTATTTTGGAAGGGTAGCTCCCTGGATGGCTCTGAAGACCTCTGTCCTTTGCATAGCCAACTCTGGTGGGCCAGCAGGCCCATGGTCCCCTGCTGTGGCTTCTCCAGTTTCCAAAGTGTAGCTCAATCCCAGTCTCACAATCTACCAGGAACTACTGCCCCCACAAACCAACCTCCTCAGGGAGGTGAGGGACCCTGCTGGTGACCACCAGTTCTGGGGCCCCTCAGACAGGCTGCAGGGATGTGGGGGTCCTTACAATGACCCTCAAGGGCTTAAGGCCATTTCCAGTTGCTGGCTATTCTGGATTGTGACCAGAGGTGATGTACCGGAAACGAACGGCACACTTGAGGGAGGGCTTCAGTGCTGGGAATCTGGGCTCAGTTCTGGTCAACTCTGCTCTCTCTAGTTTCAAGCTTTAGGTGAATGATTTTCTGTGCCAGCATTTCTTCTCCAGGGAACTGGGGTGTCTCAAAGATGAATGTGACCATAGGAGTCCTAGCTTCCTATTGCTGTTACAACCAAAGATAGCACATTTGGGACTAAAGAGTCTTCCCTTTAGTTCTGGATCTGGGCCGTAAATGCTATGGACATTCATTCCCCCATCACTGGGCTAAAGCTGAGTGTTAGCAGGGCTGGTTCCCACTGTGTGCTCTGGAAGGAGAGCCCAGCTGTTGTCTAGTTTCAAATGGTCATTACCCTGACCCTTGGCTCACCACTCTTCCTGCATCCTTAGGGTACATCTCTGGTCCCCCCCATACATCAATTCCTCCCCCATTGTCAGTTCTTCCCAGTGTGCCTTATTGTACTTGCAATTACGTGTAGGACCTACCTAACCCAACACAGTCCCCATCTCACATCTGCCCGGCCTGTTTGCCATATAAGGGGACACTCCCTGGTATCTGTGATCAGGAGGTGGATATTTGTAACTAGTTTTCTAGCCCCCTGAATAGGACAAGGGGCTGGAATGCAGTTCAAACCCAGGGAGCCAACTCTTAGTCTAAGGCTGGAAGGACCACCTCTCCATCACCTTTCCACTCTCTGGAACAGATTCTGTACAGGAAGGATGAGCGTCCACAGTGGGGAGGTTCTGCCTAGGGACTGGGGGCAGGTATCACATAGACTTGGAACCCACACCCCCAAGGTCACCTCTGATATCCACATTAAGTGGAATATATCCACATTCAAAGATTGCAGACACTTACATGAGATCTTCTTTGCATTGGTGTCTTAGTTAATTTTCCAGTTATTGTGATTAAATATCCTGACAAATACAACTCTAAGAAGAAGAAGAAGGGGTTTATTTGGCTCTCAGTTTGAGGGCACAGTTCATCCTGGGGGTGGGATCAAGGCAGCAGGAGCTTGCAGTGGCTGGCCACATCACATCATAGTCAGGGGACAGAGAATGATGCTCAGCTCATGTCCTCCTTTTTAGGTGGGCTGGAACCCAAGCCCAGAGAATGGTGCCACCCACAGTGGGCAGCTTTTCCTGCCTTCATTAACCTAATCAAGATGGTCTCTTACAAGTGTGCTCAGAGGTTTGTTTACGACATGGTTCTAGATCTCATCAAGCTGCTAATCATCATAACAGGGCCTGCCCCATCCCAAGTGCTTTCTGGATATTGCTGTATAACTCAGCAGCTCCATGCCATGATTGTAGGGCTGTTCTTATCACCCTTTTACAGATGAAAAAGAAAATCAAGGCACAGGAACTTTAAGTCCCTCATTCTTACACCTATGCTCCCAACACCTCCAAACACTAAAATATGAGTGGCAATTTTTTTTTTTATAAAACTACTTGCTTCCCAATTTTCCTCTACATGGAATTAGTATTATCTTTTTTTTGAATTAGTATTATCTTATGGTATATAATATTTATAAAACATATCCTTAAAATATAGGATATAGAACTAAGGAGATAGACTTATATATGTGCTTACTTACTATACAGTAGAAATAATAAAAGCCAGCTATGGTCGCATAACCTGCCCATTGGGCTTTCTCCTCTCAGCGGCCTTCTATTCATTCCACTCTTAAGACTTTTCACCTTGTCTTATCTCTCCCCCCAGACTCTTCATCTTCCCAGAGCAGGGGCCATGTATGGCTCAACTTTCACTTTAATAACCAATGGGTAAGTGATTGACTTCTCTCTCCCTCACTTTTCCCACCTATAAAATGGTGGCAGGATCTGTCTTAGAAGCGATGTGAACCCTTAATCTCTTTGTCATTTTTTTTCTTATTAGAAGCAATCTTCACATCCCTAAATAGGAAAAAATAACTATAAAACACATAGAAGAAAATATAGGAGGAAATCCTTGTGACCTTGGTTTAGGGCAAAAAGCTTCTTAGATATGATGCCAAAAGTCCAGATAACAAAAGAAAAAGGTAATTGAACCTTGTTACAACTTGAGGCTTTTGTGCTTCCAAGAGTACCATTTGGCGTTGGTGGCACTCGCCTTTAATCCCAGCACTAGGGAGGCAGAGGCAGGTGGATCTCTGTGAGTTTGAGGCCAGCCTGGTCTACAGAAAGAGTTCCAGGACAACCTACAAAGCTACAGAGAAACCCCGTCTCAAAAAAAAAAAAAAAAAAAAAAAAAAAAAAAAAAAAGAAAGAAAAAGTGAAAAGTTGGCTAGAGGGCTCAGCAAGTAAAGGTGCTTGCAATGCAAGCCCAGAGACCTGGGTTCAACTCCCGGAACCCATATAAACCTGTATAAAGGTGGAAGGGGGAAAACCCACTCTAGGTTATTTATATTTTATTTTTTGAGACAGGGTCTCTTACCGAACCTGGAATTTGACTAGAGTGGCCGGCCACTGAGCCTTATGGAACCATTTGTCTCTGCCTTTCCAGTGCTGGGTTACAGATATACACCACTGAGCCTAGGTTTAACCTGGGTGCTGGGGATTCAAGCTCAGGTCCTCATGATTGCACACCAGGCACTCTACCAAGCAAGCCCTCTTGGCAGCCCCTTAGCCGACTACCTTAATGACATGTTTCCTGCTGTAGTGTTTAGGGTGTGTGCCAGGGCCACCTGGTAGGCAGGATCCCTAGACCATGACTGTACCCCATGATGGTTGTGCCTGTCCAGTAGTCCATGGCACAAACTGGGTGCAGAGTGCTCAACAGTTAGCCAAATGAAAGTCAGCGATCTCAGGAGAAGAAATGTTTGCTTCTGCATTAGGACAGAGGGCTGCAGACTTTTCTGTAACAGACAAGAAGGGAAATACTTCTGGCTGTGCTCATCATACTGTCTCTATGGCAACTGCATAACTCCAGACGGTACACAGATGATTGAGTGTGGCTGCCCTCCACTACAACTTTATACAGACACCGAAATTGGAATCCCAGACCATATTCACATGTTAGAAAATATTACTCCTTTATTATTTTTTCCAACCACTTAATAAAATAACTATTTTTAGCCATGGTGGTACAAAAACAGGCAGGGTCTGTATTTGACCAGGAGCTGAATTTGGCCAAGCCCTGCATTAGCTTTAAGAGAGGTTCAAGGTGTGTTCTGTTAGTAATTTGTGTCTGAGGGACCAGAATAGAGCCTGGCACTCGACAGACACTCCAAAAAGTTGTAGTTAGTGAATAAACCAATGCATTAATGTGGGTCTTGAGCATGGAGGGAGGGAAAGGCCTTCCAGGCTGGGGAACAGACCAAGCTAAGGCCTGGCTCCAAGAAGCCACTAATATGTGGACATGGGCGACAAGGAAAAATACTGGCTCTAAGCAAGCAGCCTGGAGCCTAGGGATGGGACAAAGAGGTGTGTGTGGGGGTGATAAACGCTCCCCAAGGTGGCTGTGCTGAGTGATGGCCCTGCATCATTCCAGAACTACCAATCTTATTTTTAACCCAGCCGCTGAAAGATAATCCAAAAGCCACCAAGAAGACTCGTCTCCCTGCCCCTCCCCTTGCCCCAGTTACTGCTTCCCTCTCCTCCTCTCCTCCCCTCCCCTCCCCTCCCCCAGCAGGCACAGCAGCACCCTAGGAGACCCTCACCCAGAGGCCACATCTGGATGGACGGGGTGGTTGAGGGAAGGAAGAGCCCCGTGTCCCCTATTAAAGCCTGGGTTGGGGAGGGCCACTGGTGCCTAAAGACAGCCATCCAAGGCTCATACCCCCCACCCCCACCCCCACCCCCACCAGCAGACTGGGGACAGCCTAGGAGGGAGCTGGCCTTAGCACTGTGGATGCTTGCTTTTCAAACTGGAGTCAGCAGCAGAGGCGATGGACGGCTGGTGGGGCACAGGTCACTCCCATCCTGAATCAGGGGATTTCTGGTGTAGCTTGAGAATTTGCATTTCTGATGAGCTCCAGGTGGTGATGATGCTGGGTCCTGTGCAGTGGCCACACGCCAGGTGGCACCTGTAACCTCTAGGCCGAAGCAGTCCTTCCCTCTAGGGTTGCCTGACGCACCAGTGAAGGCTACCTTGAGCTGGGTGTGGCTATTCCCACTCCAAAAGATATTCGACATGGCTGGGCTACATTTAGAGCATGGTTGGAAGCTCATGAAAGGTGAGACCCCCAGGTATAGGGATGAAAAATTCTCTGGACACACGTGCAGGGCAAGTATGGGGGAGGAAGATGCAGGCAGGGTAGAGGCATAAGGGCAGGGGAGCCAGAGTCCAGACCAGTGTGTGCAGGGAGAAAGGCTGATAAGGGGTCAGCCAGCCAGGCTGCGGGGTGGACCCAAGCATGTGCTTGCTGCCATCTCTGTAGTCCTCAAGTCTGGAACAGTGTGGCTACCTCAATCTCTACGCCTGTGCTGGCTGCCAGCTTCCCAAGCCAGCAGAAAAGGGGAGTCCTTCAGCTCATATGACCAAAAAAGGGCATCTTCTCAGCAGGAAGGTTGGCTTAGCATTTCTCTTCCCCCACCTGAGGTTTCAGGTCCCCAGGGAAGTGGCTCTCCAAACACAAGGCTTTTTCTCACACATACACACACCCAGGTCAGACTGAACAGGGGACTCACCCACCACTCGATTCTGATGTCAGGAACGTCTTGTGGCCCTAACCACCACCGTCACCACCTGTCTAAATTGTCGTCACGATGTGGGGAACACATCCCACCTGCCACTCATTTCATTTCTCAGAAAGTCTCCAACTCTCCCCCACTCTGAGGCACAAAGGGAAAGCTCTGGAGTCCCGGTGGGGTTGAACTGGGGTAAGGTGAGGTGCAGACACCGATTTAGTCTTTATTTAAAATATTCTTCCTAGTTTTTTCATCTGGCTTTTTAATGTTTGCATTAATTTACTGTAAAATATTGTATTAAACTGTGATTTAGGGAGGGTGGATGACTCGGTGGTTAAAAACATTTGCGGCAAAATCATGAGGGCTGGAGGTCCAGTCCTCAGAATCCACATGAATGCCAAGTGGGAGTGGCAGCCCTCCTGTAATTCGGTCATCACAATGTGAAGATAGGACCCAGAACAAACCAGCTAGCAAGACTCTGGGTTTGGTTGAGAGACCCTGTCTCACCGAGTAAGATGGAAGAGCGATTAACCTGACATCAACCTCACATAGGAACTTACACATGTGTGCCTGCACATATGTGTGTGTGTGTGTGTGTGTGTGTGTGTGTGTGTGTGTGTGTGCTCATGGCACACATGTAATTGGAAAAAAGTTAAAATATGATTTGTCTTGTTTCCTGAGTTCTTTGGGCATCTGAGTGTCTCACCTCACCTGAACTTACAGAGCCAAAGCTGGGGGGCAAAGCTTCTGATCCCCCCAAAGCCTAGACTGTCACCATGAAGCTCCTGGATCACGTATGCACACGGGTGCCTGTGTGTATACACCATGACCTGGGAAGCTCCTGGGCTGTGTGTGCACATGGGTGCCTGTGTGTGTGTTCAGGGACTGATTCTTTCCTGAGGCAAACTGTATGGCCTAGGGTCTGGGAATCTGACCTGTGTGACTTGGAGATCAGACTTCACTCTTCCTTAATGTGTGGAAGGCAAGCCTCTGGGTAGAGCATAGGCTCTAGTTCCACAATGCATTCCTCAGGTTGTTTCTTCTGTTTCTTCAAGTCTCCAGCCCTATGCTTGACTGAACCCCCCATCATCCCCCAGCAGCCAACGCCACTGACACTCTATCAGAACTCTTCTTGGAACTCTTCATTGCATTCTATATGCCCCTTCTGGGCACACCTTACTTCTGCTGTCATGTACAGGGCTGAGGTGCCTTCTCCCGTCAGGGTGGTCAGCTCCAGTCACATCTGACACTCCAAAGCAGTCATCAAGTGTACAGAATTTGGGGTCAGGGACTAAAGTGCCGACTTCCACATTCCTTTTCTACCCTTCAGCAGGCGAATTAACCTGTCCAAGCCTCTGTGTAAAATGAGGAGAGCGGAGCACCGGCTTCCTCAGGCATTCTGATGACGAGTGATCAACCCTTTGCAACTCCTTCCGGACAGGGCCGGGCATATTTGTAAACAGGGCTGTTACCGAGGTGGGCATTGTTCTTCAGCTATTCATGTTAGACTGGGCCAACAACTGTTACAAATATCTCTCTAATGTCAAGCATGTGACATGTGACGTGACAAGCGTTTGACGTTTGTTCTTGTAGCATTCCAGTGTGGGGCTGCAGGAGGAGTCTTCCTGCCACACACTGACCGACTGGCTCAGTTCCTCCACTCTATTTCTTTTAACAAAATATTTTTAGTTAAAATAGTTACTTTATGTGTATGGGTGTTTTGCCTGAATGGATGAGCACCATGTGTGTGCATTGCCCATAGAGGTCAGAAGAGAGTGTCATATCCCCCAGGACTGAAGTAATAGATGGTTGTGAGCTGCCATGGGGATGTGGGCATTGAACTCAGATCAATTCCCAGCACCAGTGCTCTTAACTGTTGATCCATCTCTCCAGCTCCTCTACCCCACTTCTCACAGGTCACCAGGGATGCTGCGGACAGAATTCAGGGGGTCTATGTCCCTAGAAACATGGCCTGAGGTGGCAATTCCCGAGCTAGTGAGACTAAGAGAATGCCCTCAGGACAGGGGGCCGTGAAAAGCAGACAGGAAAGGACAGGGCTGCACAAAGGCTGGTCTCAGCTTCAGGCGTGTCTGGTGTGAGCACAGTGGAGTGTGGGGTGGGAACAGCACCTTGGGGTTTTGATGGTCATAGAGGGAGTGGGGTGGTGCCATCCAGGCTGTTGGAGGCTCTCTGGGGCCAGGGAAGTGGCACTTTCACTTTGAACACTGTAGCTTTGCTTGCTGCATTTCTCTGGGGCAGCATGGAGTTACGGGCAGCTGGCATTCACAGCACTCCGGGCAGCCCATGAAGGGACTGGGCCAGGTACCCAAAGTGTCCGTGCACATGTGAACTGAAGTTTGGTATCTCCTTCAGTTCTGGGATAGGCAGTAGCTGTACCTGTGACTTTGTCTCTAACAGAAATCACAAGTTGGTTTTTTTTTTTTTTTTTTTTTTTGTGACACAAGTGCTAGGATTATAGATGAGAGCCACCACATCTAGCTATGCTCATTTATACTTCTAAACTGTGGTGATTAGTAGACCTGCCAGATATTTTTAGTGTTGATGAAAAAGGATATGCGTTATCATATTATAAATTTGTTCTTTTATTTATTGTTCATTGTGCGTCTGTACATGGGTGCATGCATATCAATACAGGTGCTCAACAGTCCAAAGAGGATGTTGGATCTCTTGAAGCCAGAGTTACTATTAGTTGTGAGCCACCTAATGTAGGTACTAGGAACGGAACGTGGGTCGCCTGGAAGAGCTATATTTGCCGTTGGCCACTGAGTCATCACTCCAGCCCCACAGATTTGTTCTTTTAAATATTTTATTAACTGCATCAATTCAGTGGTAGCTCTCCACAACCCCATATACTTTGCATATTTTAAAACCTTGTTAGAGCCTTCACCCAGTAGCTGATGGAAGCAGAAGCAGAGATTCACAGCTAAGCACTGAGCCGAAACTCCTGGAATCCAGTTGTAGACAGGGAGGAGTAATGAGCAAACAGGTCAAGACCATGCCAGGGAAACCCACAGAAACAGCTGTCCTGAGCAAGCTGGGGGCTCATGGACCCCAGCCAGACAGCTGGGGAACCATCATAGGACCGACCCAGACCACCTGAACGTGGGTGTCAGTTGGGGCCTGGGCAGTCTATGGGGCCTCTGGCAGTAGAACCAGCATTTATCCTTAGTGCAGGAATTGGGTTTTTGGAGCCCATTCACTATGGAGGGGTACTCTTTCAGATTAGATACAGAGGGGAGGGCTTTGGTCCTGCCCCAAATGATGTGACAGACTTTGATGATCCCCCATAGGAGACCTCACCCTCTCTGAGGAGTGGATGAGGGGTGGGATGGGGAGACGGTGGGGAGAGTGGGAGGAAGGGAGGGAGAGAGAATTGGGATTAGTATGTGAAATAAGATTCTTTTTAATTTTAATAAAATGAATAAAAACCTTGTTGATATTATTATTGTTATTGTGCATTTATTTGCATGGCTGTCACAGGACAACTCTTTGGGGTTGTTTTTCTTCTTCCTCCTTTACATGGATTCACAAGACTGGACTCTAGTCCAGGCTTGCTTATCAAGTACCTTACCTGTATCTTGTTTTGTGTAATTACAAATATTGTTCTGCCAGATGTGATGGTACATGTTTTTAATTTCAACACTTGAGAGGCAGAGGCAGTCAGATCTCTGGGTGTTCAAGGCCAGCCTGGTTTACACAGCAAACTGCAGGCCACCCAGAGCTACATGGTGAGACCCTGTCTCAATAACAAAACAAAACGTTGTCTGGAAAAGGAGTCCACAGGTTTCATCAGTTAGCCAAAGGCAGAAGAGAGGATATATGACACGAAAGAGGCCAAATGCCCTGTTCTGGGGTGATAGCCTCTTCCGTATTCAGCCAGCCACAGGGGAAAGGACTTTATTGATTAGACCTGGAAATAACATACATCAGGTCTTCCCAGAATGCACTAGAAGAATGCAGTCATCTCACCATACCTAACTATAAGGGAGACTGGGGAATACAGTCTATGTATACCTAGAAACTGGAGGACTGGGTTAGGGAATGCCCAGTTGTCTGGGCCAGGGGGCTGTAATACTTATTGACATCCCAAGAGAGAACGCCTGTCCAGGCTATCTTGCTGTGTCTTAGAGGGGATGGGCAGAGGGCTAGATTCTAAATCTCCCACCATATTGTCTCCTTAGGACAAGCCATGCCAAAGCCAAGGCTGAAGCAGCGGAACAGGCTGCCCTGGCTGCCAACCACGAATCCAACATTGCCCGCACATTGGCCAAGGAGCTGGCCCCAGACTTCTACCAGCCAGGTAGGGCCAGCCGCGGGTGGAGTGGGCAGGAGAGTCTCAGGGTGGATGCTTTTCCTCACTTGCTACAAGGTGGAGATGCCTAAGTGGGGCTCTAAATGCCTACGAGTTTTGTGGGTGTGGTACAAACAGGAGATAAGGGATTCATGGGTGTGCACACCTCTACCTCTGTGCAAGACTGGGTGAGAAGCTGAGGTTCCCAGCTGTGGGTGGGATCCACCCCAGTTGTCTCTTATCCCCCCTTTCTGCAAGACAGATGAGGGGAGCTGGTGATGCTGAGATGAACAAGTCTCTGGTGCATGGGGGCAGTCAAAGGGCTCTCTGTACCTTTTAAGAATTTGTGGGGTGTGGTTGGAATTTTATTTGGGCAGCCAACTAGCTCCCAAATAAAGACACGGAAACTTATTATTAGTTATGAATGCTCAGCCTTAGCTTAGGCTTGTCCTACTAGCTCTTTTAACTTAATTTAACCTGTTTCTGTTCATCTACGTTTTGCCTTAGGGCTCTTTCCTTTCTTTCATTCTGTATTTCCTACTTTCCTGCTTTCTCCATGTCTGGCTGGCGTCTCCTTGGCATCTCCTTTCTTTCTTCTTTTTTCAATCCTAAATTCCTCCTCCTACTTACTCTCCATACCCAAAAGTCCTTCCTATACCTCCTCCCTTGCTATTGGCTTTTTATTAGACCAATCAGGTGCCTTAGGCAGGCAAGGTAAAATACACATCTTTATATACTTAAACAAATGCATAGTTACATAGTCATTACATAGTTAAACAAATATTCCACTACAGTAGGGCATTGATCAGGCACTGCCTGTGTGTCAGGCAACATGTTGGGCTCTGGGGACATGCAGCTAGGACCCAGAATCAGAAAGAGTCACACAGGCAGCTTTGCATTGGTTAACACAGACTCTTACGTTTAAATCCTTGCCTGCACTTCACCAGGTTGTACAAGGTGAATGGTGGCACTCAGGTCCTGAACTATGACATGGGTATAAGAATAGTGCCTACTTTCTGGGCGTGAACTCAGCGCATGTAAAGGCTACAGTGAGCTTGCAGAGGCCGAGGTTCCTGTCCACTGCATCTCACATAGAGAATGAGTTCTAACTGAGTGGTCAGACCAGGACTTTGGGCTCTGGCCAGGTCTGTGGGTCTGACTTGCCACTGGGGCTCATTCTTGAGTTCCTAATTTAGTGGGTCTGGGTGGAGCCAGTAAGTGACACGCCTAATGATGGAGCATCTAGAGCCACCCTTTGAGAACCTGCACTGACAGGTAGACCTGGGGCAGATGGATCTCAAGAAGAGGGGCTGCAGGTTCAAAGGTACAGAAATGAAACAGAGTGGCATGCAGGAAGCTAGATGGTACAACAGGTAACGAGCGTGAGGCTGAATGAAGAGACTTGGGAAGGGGACCCCCGCATCGAAGGGGTTTTACGTGAGCAACACGTTTAGTGTATTGGAAACATCATTCTGGCTGCAGCTCACCATCCAAAGTGCCATCCAGAGTGACACTTCATCTGTCTGTGATGCAAGGGCTGCGACTTCTTTCTGGTCACAGTTCTCCCCCTGCTGGTTACAGGAAGCACAGTAGTCATTGCAAGTCACTTTCCCAAGTAAACTTTTTCAGACAAACGGGTGGAAAGAGACAAGTTAATCGCATCATCGTGGCCTTTTGCTGTGTAATGCTAGGCAAATGACTTAACGTCTCCTGGTCTCCTTTTCCTCTGTGCGACAGAGTTCACAATCTCACTCACCTACCTCACAGTTATTAAAATCGACTGCTTCCACCGCAACCTGATCCTCGGTGCAGTGAGTGGTGGCCTAGTAAACGAACGGGGCTCACAGGGGTTACCTGTCTGGCCCAGGACGGCCCAGCAAGCCATGGGTGGGTTCGAAGCCTACCTCTTTCTGTTGTCTCTGGCAGGTCCTGAGTATCAGAAGCGTCGGTTGCTCCAGGAGATCCTGGAGAACTCGGAGAGCCTGCTGGACACCCCGGAGCGGGGTGCAGGCGCCGGCCTCCCCGAACGGCCCCGGGAGAGCCCGCAGCTGCACGAGCGCGAGACCCCACAGCCCGAGGGAGGACCCCCGTCTCCGGCTGGGACGCCCCCACAACCCAAGAGGCCCCGACCCGCAGCGTCCAAGGACGGCCTGCTGAGTCCGGGCGCCTGGAACGGCGAGCCCGGCGGAGAGGGCAGCCGGCCCGTCACGCCATCCGACGGTGCTGGCCGTCGCAGCCCCGCGCGTCCAGTCTCGGAGCACATGGCCATCGAGGCACTGCAGCCGCCGCCGGCGCCATCGCGCGAGCCAGAGGTGGCGATGTACCGTGGCTACCACAGCTACGCGGTGCGCACCGGCCCTCCGGAGCCGCCGCCCTTGGAGGACGAGCCTGAGCCGGAGGCCTCCGGATCCAACTCCGCGCCCCCGTCCCCCTCTTCTGCCACCGCCCCAGAGGAACAGCCCTCGGCACCGCGAAGTCTGGTGCCCGCCACGCCCGCCACTCTGGAGCCCAAGCCCATCGTTCCCAAAGCCGAGCCCAAGGCCAAGGCGCGCAAAACCGAGGCCAGAGGGTTGAGCAAGGTCAAGAAGAAGGGTCGTAAGGAGGTGGCACTGGCGGCAGAGGCCGAGGTGGAGGTGGAGGAGGTGAGGATGAGGACAGAGGCCAGCCTCTGAGATCCCTGGGGCTCCAGATGGGTGTGCGAGTGTGTGTGTGTGTGTGTGCGCGCGTAGTGAAAGGTGTCTTGGGAGACTGGAGGCAGAACTGGTCGGGGCCAACATCAGCGAGACAGAGAGAGGGGCAGGGGCAGGTGGAAGATTGAGCAAGAGAGTGCATCTATCCAGCGTGTGGCATTTGGCCAGGGTACCAGCCACCTCTCTGTTCAGGACACAGCAGGGAGGCCTTCCTGGGGGTGGAGGAAGATCCCAACAGGGCTTGAGTTCTGGGCCTCTGTTGGAGTCCAGGAACCAAATACAGCAGCAGAGAGCAAAGCTAACAGTTGGGAAGGTGATTGGTGGGGGTTCCAGACTGCCCTCCGTGTGGCTTGCCAGATGTCCTTTCGAGGCCCTGAAGCACTGGGTTAATTAGCTCCAAGAACTCTCCCAGCTCTCATGGTCTGATGCAAATCAGGGTGCAGGGGCCAACTGTGAACAAACCAGGATAAAGATCCTTCCAGAAGTTCCTGCTTCTCTGCCCAGCATTGTAACCTGGCTAGGGATGTGGGAGTGTCTAGAGGTCCTGGGGACTTAGGAAGCCTTTCTTCATGCCTTCAGGTACCCAACACTGTCCTCATCTGTATGGTCATCCTGCTGAACATTGGTCTGGCTATCCTATTTGTTCACCTCCTAACTTGACCCTCATCTACCAGGTATGGCCAGAGATTGAAGCCTGCGAGTCAGGGTGGTGGGGCTTGGTACTTGATACTGGGCATGATCTCATGGCTAGGTAAAGCCCATCCCTTAGTGTCCAGGTGTACACCTTGCACCCCCCACATTTATGTGCTCCACTTTGCCACACCCCCTTTAGTTATCTGCCCCTCCACATGCCCTTAGTTGGTTCTGTTTTCTCCCTATGGTAGAATTTAGGCTTAGGCTAAAGGACAGAGGCCCTTACTGTGTGGTCTTCCTCCTGCTGAAACAAACATAACAGCCCTAGTCTAGAGCTTTGCCATACTGCATCTTGCCCTGATCTCCCAAAGACCTCCTGCTTTGATCCTGGCTTAGTGTGGCCTGGAAATTTCTAGACAGCCCCAGAAGAGAGGAAGTCCTTGTTCTGTCACTGTGTAATATCCACTGGCAGTGTTACCCTTGCGGCTATAGCTCTGGGTCTGTCTAGTGCTGAGCTCTGGAGGTTCTGTGAGTCATTGGACACCTGGGAAATCTTTCTTCAGGCACTGATAACTCTGGGGTCCAAAGACCAGGAGAAGTGACCCCGAAGACAGCAGGGAAGGGATGGGATCAGTGGGCCAGCAGGGAAAGGTAGGGGTGACCTGTCTCTGATTCCCTTGCAAAGTAGAGGCCTGATCCCTGCCTAGCTTGTGGCTCAGCCTTGGGTGCCATCTCCCTCTGCTGACTGGTATTGTTTCTCTTCAGAGCCAGGGGTTCCACTGAGGATGCCAGGACCTGTCTTTCTGCAATGCCAAGCAGGTGTCCCAGGAGGACTGGACCGTGGACCTGAAGCCTTGCTCGACCCACTCCATGGGTGGCCTTCCCGTGAGCCCTGGGCGCTGGGGTGCCTGAGGAGAATGTTTAGGTACCCTCCAGCACAAAGGACACCCTGAGAGAAGAAGAGTTCTGGTCGTCCCTACCCCCTTGACCTGCTCCTGCATCTGTCCTCAGCCCTGCCTCGCCTTGCCCTGCCAGCGTTCCCTGGGATTTTGTTTGTTTCGAGAGATGTCACCCTAGAAAGATATTAATACAAATCTCTTCCTCTATGTGCAACCACCAATCTAGTGCTCTGGTTGATGGCTTGAGGCCACCCAGGAAGATGAGGGGCACAGAAGTCCCTTGGGTAGTGAAGGTGTGAAGACGCTGGGGTAGTGCAGTCCTCCCCAGTCCATGTTGCTCCAGAGTTTAGAGAGTTCCGGAGGGCAGTGAAGGAAATGAGAATCCCAGTTGAGTATATCATCGGGCAATGCTCTGCATTCTCCCACCAGTTCAGTTGGCATCCCCTAGGACCAGCAGCAGGGGAGACCTGAGCATCTGAGCCTTTGGCCAAGAAGTCACCTTCAGGAGTCTGCGGTGGGGTGGGAAGAAGGCAAGGCATGTTGGTGATGGCCCCTGATTTTGAGTGAGCCTGGGCCTAAGGCTGGAGTTCATCTGGGGTCACTGATGTGTCCTGGGGTCATTGTGTAGGAGCCCTAGGCCTGAGAGCTACAGCTACTGTGATGTATTGGCTTAGAGGAGCATGGTGATGTATTATGAGTGGGGATCAGAGGGGCATGGTGTGGACGCCTGTGGAAGTCAAGGCCTACATCCCTGGCGCATATTCTCTGGCGGAGAGAGGCTGGAGACAAGCACTATCCAGGAAGACAGGAGTCAGCCTGGACTCCAGCTGGGGGCAGCCTGTGCAGTACCGAATTGTGCTTGGCAGAAGATTTACTTGCATGCACCTCACTTACAGACATTTGCACCACACTGCGTGTTTGGGCCCTTGGACTTGCTGGGTGCAGCATGGCAGCCCAGGACTTGTGGTCCCCTATTCCCAGGAGGATGGAAGGAAATAGTTTCCAGGCCCCCCAAGCTGAGTTGGAGAAAACTGCTGACTCACTCTGACTTCATTTCTTTGGACCTCTTGGACTTGCATAGAAGCTGGGCCTCCTCTTAGAACAGTCTTGAACATGGACATTGGGGGGTCAGCTTCCTTTTCCTCTCAGTCCATGAGCATCTTCTCTTTGAGTGTCACGCTGGCTGTCCCCTGCACTGCTGGGGCTTGGTGACTTGGCTGGAATCACTTTTCTACAGAGAGGAGCCTGCGGATGTTCCTGTACTAGCCAGTGTGGGCAGGACTTTGCCTCTGGTTGGGTTTTCCTGGACTCTAGAGAATAGGGATGGGTGGGTGGAGGTTACTCAGGGTGACAGGACCCAGGCCTTGGCTCTGAGATCATTGCTCTACTATGGGTTTTGTCCAACCCTGGGGACAAGCTTGTGACTGTCAAAGCTATCAAGATTGTTTTAGGAGGTATGTATGGTATGGGATGGGTTCAGGATGCCAAGTCTGTGCCAAAAATAAATCTGCATCTTCTCACAGCTCCAGCTGTGCTGTAGTGTCTGCTTGTGGGTCCAGGATGAGGGGTGGGGGTTGCTGGTTAAGGATACAAGGAGTGGATGGGAGATGGCAGGTCCTACTACATCACATCTTCTTTCTAAAGATGCTCCCATAAAGCACTGGAGGGTACCCGAGGGCCTTCTAGTCTGGAGAAGAGGCCTAGGACCAACCATCCCTTGTAGTCTTTTCCCAAAAGCTGCTCTGGTTAGCCTACGGCAGCACCAAGAGCCTGCCCTTTGAGATGAAGGCTCTCTGGACTCCAATCCTGGCTTAGACTTTCTGTCTAGATCTTCCATTTATATTGGCCTGTCTATAAAGTGGGGTAACCCTGACTACCTCCTGGGGTTACCATGAACACCACATTAAAGACTGAAAGGGTCCAGAGGGTTTACTCAGTGGGCAGTGCTGTGCAAGCTTGAGGACCTGAGTTTGGATCAACAGAAGTGGAAGACAGCAACATAGGCTGTAAAAAAAAAAAAAAACGGTGGAGAGGCAATTGAGGTAGACATCCTGCTGTCAACCCCTGCATCCATGTGTATCCACAAGGCAAGTGACCACATGTACACATTCTCTCTCTCTCTCTCTCTCTCTCTCTCTCTCTCTCTCTCTCTCTCTCTCTCTCTCACACACACACACACATGCACAGGAGCCAAAGTTTATGTAAAGTCCAGCTTATTAGGTCAGCTGTTTCTGTGAGTTTCTCCTGCCTGGTCTTGTCCACTTTGCTCATCACTCCTCCTTCTCTGCAACTGGATTCCAGTCCAGTTCACTATTTAGCTGTTGGTGTCTGCTTCTACTTCCATCAGCTGCTGGATGAAGGCTCTAGGATGGCATATAAATCAGTCATCAATCTCATTATCAAGGGAGTGCATTTAAGGTAGCCTCTCCACTGTTGCTTAGGTGGTTAGTTGGTGTCATCCTTGTAGATCTCTGGATATTTCCCTAGTGCCTCATTTCTCTTTAAACCTATACTGGAGCTCTTGGCCCCCAGACTCATCACTGGGAAACCAGCATGGAACTGATCCAGACCCCATGAATGTGGGTGTCCGTGAGGAGGCCTCGGAAATTTATGGGACCTCTTGTAGTAGATCAGTACTTATCCCTAATATAGGAATGGACTTGGGAGCCCATTTCACATAGAGGGATACTCCCTCAGCCTAGACACACGGGGGAGGGCCTAGGCCCTATCTCAAAGGATATGACAGACTCTGAAGACCCCCCCCCCATGGAAGACCTCACTCTCCCTGGGGAGCAGAAATGGTATGGGATAGGTAGGGTGTTAGTAGGGGGCAGGGGAGAAAGGGAGGGAGAGGGAACTGGGATTGACATCTAAAATTATCTTGTTTCTAATTTAAATTAAAAAAAGGAGGAGAAAAAAAAACCCCAAACCAAACAAAAAAAGTCCAGTTTATCTCATTGCTCTCACAATGTTATACGTGGTAACAGCCTCTTGCATTTTGATATAGGGACCCCCAGGAACCCCAAAGTGATTGAGATGACTTGAGCATCAGCTAAGCAGTCACAAACTGTCTCATTGGGAGGATCCAGGGCCATCTCCCCTTCTATAGAGGCTGGGGGAAGAGGTGGGCTTACACCGGCTTGCCCATAGCAGGTTCTTAGAGACACAAGGGTCTCTGGCTTGGTTGGGAACAAGCAATGTCCATTAAGGTTCTCTGACAGCTAGAGGCCAGGGAGACCTCAAGAGGACAGTCTGTCACCATCTAAGCTACGCCATATGTCATCAGGAGTTCCGATTGTCTAGAACTGCTGCGGGCTGGCAATGCATCCCATTGCTGTCTTCTTTCATTCCTCTTTGTTCCCCTTCACCACTGAGAGTAGATCCTGCCCTCAGCTTCCTCCCAGGAGAGCTGCTTTGAACCACATAGGTAGTTTCTGGATAGTGAAGAGGCTGTGAAAACACTATGTCATGTGTGTGTGTGTGTGTGTGTGTGTGTGTGTGTGTGTGTGTGTGTGTGCGCGCGCGCGCGCGAGCGCTACTGAAAAGACATAGCACAATGCTGCTTTAAGAAGGAAAGAGGGAGCTGGCAGTGGTGACACACGCCTTTAATCCCAGCACTCAGGAGGCAAAGGCTGGTAGACTTCTGTGAGTTCGAGGCCAGCCTGGTCTACAGAGTGAGTTCCAGGACAGCCTCCAAAGCAATACAGAGAAACCCTGTCTTGAAAACAAAACAAACAAACAAAAAACTAACAAAAAATCAAAACAACAAACAAAATCCCGGTAAAAAATAAGGAAAGGAGAGAAAAGGACAGAAAAAGAGACAAGGTCTTTTTGTCTTGAGGCTGTGGGTTCAGTAAAGACTGAGGGGACAAATCCCCAGGGTGCCTTCAAGTAAGACATGGGTCACAAGTTTGGAGGTCCTGGGGCCATTCTCACTTCGAACTAGTTGGTCTGCTTCAGGTGAGGGACTGGAAAGCAGCCGGGAGCACCCAGGTTGTAGCGTTCTCTATCCTGTCAGATGTAGAAAAGACAATCCACGGCAGCCCAGCCCTGACTGGCACCGGTTACCTGTGGTTGTGTAATCTTAAGGTGTGGTTTAGATGTGACAACACAATGACCATGTAGTCAGCCCCAGGGGACTGCAAAACAGAGGGACTTGAGACAGATGCAAGATGGAGTTAGAAATTTATTCTCTCTGTCTCTCTCTGTCTCTCTCTGTCTCTCTCTGCCTCTCTCTCTCTCTCTGTCTGTCTGTCTGTCTGTCTGTCTGTCTCTCCCTCTGTCGTGTGTGTGTGTGTGTGTGTGTGTGTGTGTGTGTCTGTCTGTCTGTCTGTCTGTCTGTCTCTGTCTCTCATGTGTGTATCTGTCTGTGTGTACTTGATATACATGCTATAGTGTGCACCCTGAGGCCAGAACACAACCTCTGGGAGTCCATTCTCTTGTTTTTTTGTTTGTTTGTTTTGTTTTGTTTGTTTTGCGTTTTTGTTTTTCAAAGCTGGGGTCTCAGGTATCTTGGGAGGGCTTTGTAGCCAGCAATGACATGGAACTTCTGATTCTTTAGCTTCTGCTTCCCCCATGTTGTGATTACAGGCGTGAGCCTGCCCGCCACACTTCATTTTCACAGTGCTGGAGATGGGAGCAGGGGTTTTTGTGCAGGTTCAGCAAGCATTCTACCAATGGAATGGCATCCCCTGTTTGGGAGGTCAGGGTTTTCATCCCACTTCTACTTGCCATTGGATGTTTGCAGGCCTGTATGAAGAGTCAGTGCTGTGTGTGAACTTGGCCTCTACATCCTTTTGCATTAAAGATGGTTTTCTTCAACTTTGGGAAACTGTAGCAGTTGACACTGAACCTGCACTGACTATAGATGAAGAACAGGAAATACAAGACAGGGAAAACCTTGGGATTGAGGTCTGACCATAAGAAAACAGTTGGGCTGGAGAGATGGCTCAGTGGTTAAGGGCATGGGTCATTCTTCCAGAGGACCTGGGTTCAATTCCCAACACCCACATAGCAGATGACAACTGTCTGTAACTCCAGTTGTAGGGCATCCAACACCTTCACAGAGACATACATGCCAGCAAAACACCAATGCACATAAAACAAAAATAAATTACTTAAGAAAAAAAGGAAGCTGTCACTTCTGTCTCCAGGGTGTTAGCCATTGGAAAGGTTATTCAGTGGTGGCCCACTGACCCACTTCCAAGGCTTCCTCAACAGTTACTAATGACCTTCCTTTCTGTCCTACTCTGCACTCCAGTTTTCATAAAGACATTTGGGACATCTCAGAATTTCTCTGCATACAGGCCCTGGAAGGTCTGTAGGGGGAGCTGGGAAGAGGCTGGGTGGCAAGTCATGTGGCATCTTTGCACATCTCTCATCTGCCTCTGGCCAGCATCTGCATGACTTCTGAGCCAGTCTCCAGGAGCCCACTGACTAGTTGAGTAGTCTCTGGAAGGAGGGCAGTTGGTGGCTCAGTCTGGCTGATGAGACAGGTTGTTGAAATCAGTTGGCCAGATTGTCTGCCTGCCCGGGAAGACAGTTTGGCAGCTTCTGCTGAAGTTAAACATACAAGTACCCTATGATCCAGGATTCTCACTCCCACATATTTACCCAAAATAAATGGAAACATATGTCCAAGAAGACATGAGCAAGAATGTTCACAGTGACTCTGGGTATCGCAGCCAAAAACTAGAAACACATGTGACTGTCAACAGGCAAAGCAGAAAACAAATGGCTCTGCTATCCGCTGTGAAACAGTGAGGAGCAATGACAGACGACAGGATCCCATTTACAAGCCACTGGATTGAGAGGACCAGAAATGTAAACAGCGTCGTGGATGGTGATAGGAAGTTCTCCGAGGGGCAAAGCCAGGCTGGGGTGGTTGGCTGGAAGGGGGTGGTGGTGGTAGAGCAGGTAGGGATTGAACAGGAAGAGGTGTTGGTGAGTTTCTGGGGGGATGGTCATGCATTTGGTCTGGAATGGTGACAACACATGCATGGGTCCAAATCTACCCATTTGTAGACCTGAAATCTAAACATGTTAGAATAGATCATTTAGACCTCGGGTGTTTGTTTTTTTTTTTTTTTTTTTTTGTATTTATTTCTTGAACAAGTTGAAACAGAAATTAAGAACCTTCACATTTTTGTGTGACTCTATGGCTTGTGTGTGTGTGTGTGTGTGTGTGTGTGTGTGTATGCATGTGCATGTTCATGTAGAATCTATATTGTAGATGAATGCCAGGCACAGGTGTTAGAAAACAACTTAGGATGATGGTCCTTAGCTTCTGTTTCATTTAAGTCAGGGCTTGTTAGACGCTGCAGAGCCAGGCTAGTCAGCTCACAAGCTTCTCAGGGTTCTGTTTCTACTTCCTGTCTTGCTGTTGAGTGCTGGGACTGCGGTTGGTCCTGCTGTGTCCACAGTGCTGGGATCACAAATGGTCCTACTGTGTCCACAGAGTGCTGGGATTGCAGATGACCCTACTGTGTCCACAGAGTGCTGGGACTGCAGATGGTCCTATTGTGTCCGAAGAGTGCTGGGATTGCAGATGGCCCTACTGTGTCCACAGAGTGCTGGGATCACAAATGGTCCTACTGTGTCCACAGAGTGCTGGATTGCAGATGGCCCTACTGTGTCCACAGAGTGCTGGATTGCAGATGGCCCTACTGTGTCCACAGAGTGCTGGATTTGCAGATGGCCCTACTGTGTCCACAGAGTGCTGGATTGCAGATGGCCCTACTGTGTCCACAGAGTGCTGGATTGCAGATGGCCCTACTGTGTCCACAGTTATGGTCAGTCCCACATCCATTAGTTGTTTCCATACGATAGCTATTGGGAATAGTGCTACAGCAAACATCAGTGTGCAAACTAAAACAACAGCCTAGGATCTTGTAAGGAGAGTGGAAGGAGGGGCAGGGCTGGTTGGGTGGAGGCTGCTCCAGGGTCCCTGCTGTCGTCAGGCCTGGCCTCTGGCCCTTCATCTCCCAGGATAGGCAGCCAGCTCCAGGGCAGGCCCTATATGTGGGTTCCTCCTCTGTCCCTTGGGAAGTGAACTCTCCAGGCAATCACAGTAGGTACAGGTACACAGACAAGGTTGCCAGGGGCAAGTGGAGGTAATGAAAGGATCGTCACCACCCTATCCCCAGTGACCCAAAACTCTTCCCTTCTGGGAGGAAAATCTATTGTAAATCCAGCCTTTCTTGGTCTGATTTCTAGGGTGACATTTTAAACACCAACCACCAGGGAGTGCGGTCACCCCCACAGTCATACTTTTGGGGGGGGAGGCATTTTCTGATTAAAAGAAAAATCTGGGTGGCCTTCATACAATCCAAAGGCACATTTCTCTCCTGTGAAATCTCTGGAGGCTGCAATGATCTACTCTTCTTTTGGTTAAGGGCATCAGGCCAGGGTCTGCCACCCAGTGAAAGGAAAACAAAAACAAGAAAACAAACCCTCAAACCAAAGACCCCTAAACCAAACCAAACCAAACCAACCAACCAACCAACCAACCAAACAGTACCAGCTGGGCACCCTTCTGTCTCACTTGCTCACCAGATGGGAGGGTATCCAATGTGAACCCACAAGGTGCTAGAGCCTGGCTAGATTTGTCTTGGCAGGCTAAGTGTCTCGTAAGGGTTGCTGAACACCAATTAGCATTATACTGCTGTCACAGTCACTTCAAGGTGGCTATAACTGTTGGGGGAGGACTTGGATATGGAGACTTAGCACGAGGGACAATGACCCATGTAATTTTGCTTAGGTCAGAACTGGATCTCAATGCATCCTTTCACCCAAAGAGTGCAATTTTATTTATTTAAAATGTAGTTCTTAATTTTTACCACCAAGAGGCGCAACTGCTCCACACATGAGCACAGACTCGCTCTAAAAACTAATTTAAAAATAAAAGCCATCTAAGAGGTTCAGTGTGGCTGAATTTATGTTGAGGTCTTTGATCCATCTGGACTTAAGTTTTGTGCATGGCGATAGGATCTATCTGCAGTCTTCTACATGTCTGCATCCAGTTATGCCAGCACCATTTGTGGATGCTTTCTTTATTCCATTGTATAGCTTTAGCTTCTTTGTCAAAAAATCAGGTGTTTGTAGGTGTGTGGGCTAATATCAGGGTTTGCAACTCTATTCCATTGAGCTACCTGTCTGTTTTTGTGCCAGTACCAAGCTGTTTTCAGGACTATAGCTCTATAATAGAGCTTGAAGTCAGGGATGTTGATGCCCTTGGAAGTTCCTTTGTTGTACATGGTTGTTTTGGCTATCCTTGGTTTTTTGTTTTTCCATATAAAGTTGAGTATTGTTCTTTCAAGGTCTGTGAAGAATTGTGCTGGAATTTTGATGGGGATTGCACTGAATCTGTAGATTGCTTTTGATAAGATTGCCAGTTTTACTATGTTGATCCTACCTATCCAAGAACATGGGGGATCTTTCCATTTTCTCGTATCTTCTTTAATTTCTTTCTTTAAAGACTTAAAGTTCTTATCATACAGGTCTTTCACTTGTTTGGTTAGAGTTACCCCAAGATATTTTATGTTGTTTGTGGCTATCACGTTTCTCTGATTTCTTTCTCAACCCATTTGTCATCTATATATAATAGGTCCACTGATTTTTTTGAGCAGCCCCAGTTCCACACCCTCTCCCTAGCCTCCAAGGTTACCAGGCACACACGGTGCACAGATACATACACAGGCAAAATACCCAAACCCATAAAACAAGCTAATAATTAAAAGTGGACTGGAGAGATGGCTCCGAGGTTAGGAGCACTGGCTGCTCTTCCAGAGGACTCAAATTCAATTCCTAGCACCCACAAACTGTAATGCCAGTTCCAGGTGATCTGACACCCTCTCACAGACATATATGCAGATAAAAGTCAATGCACATAAAATTAAAATAACTAATTTTTTTAATCCAAGATTCAAACTCAGGTCTTCGCATCTACCTTCAAAACCTGCCTTTAACCATATCCTTGATGGAGGTCAGGTAGAAGAGGTGCTTATGGCTGTGTGATGGCAAGGTTGGGAGTTTTCTTTCTGTGTGTGGCTAGCAGATGTTTGAAAGCACACTGGATAGAAATACTCTTTTGCAGAGCAGTGTTTCCACTTAGCCACAGTCTTCACTAAGCTCTCTTGCATGCCACCCTGCTTTCTTTCTGTTGCCTGCCCAATCCTGACACACTTGGATTTGTAATTCCACTTGTGCTCACATAGTTTACTGGCACAGTTATACTGGCATTTTGTGAACCAGCATCAGAATGAGAGTGGAGTTTGGGAGGCAAGTAGAAAAGATAACTATGGCTAACTGTCATGCTGGAAATGTGGAGAGGTGGCCTTCTCGTGCAGTGTTCACATCTGTCATTGCTAAGCCTCAGTGTTAAGGAAGGGATCCAGTGTCCCCAAATCCACACACTGAAGTCCTGGTGCCCAAGGCCTCAGATTTTGGAGCCTTACAGATGGGGCTTTAAAGAGTGGTTAAGTTAGACTAGGCTGAGAGTATGGGCCTGGACTCAGTCTGTCTGTTTTCCTTAGGAGATGAGATTTGTACACACAGAGAGACTCCAAGGGCAAGGAGCAGGGACAGAGGTGTAGAGGGCAGGGAGAATGGAGAGGATAGAAGTAAAGGGGTGAGGACATCATGAGAATGAACAGAACAGAGAGGCAGGGACAAAGAGGGGGTGTGGGAAGGGGAAGGATCTTCTCACACTGGTGGAGGTATTCTTGGTCAGCTGAGTCAAGAATCCCAGCACATTGTGGAGGCCACCTACATGGAGACAAGGATTCTTTTGTGTAGAGTTAGTCTTTAGAAAGCTACTGGGGGGATGTACTCCATCACAACAGAGATGCAAAAATAGAAAAGGGTCAGAGGTGAAACTAGAAAACCAGGTCCATCGGCAGAGAAAGCACAGGACTTTGCTAAAAACAAAGGGAACTTTGGCAATACCTGTGACCCAGCTGGAGCCAAGAGGCTGAGTTTGCAGGAAAATGCACGCAGATGGAGACAATCATGTTAAGTGGATGAAGTCAATCTCAGGATGACAAATAGCAGACGTTTTCTCTCATCTGTGGTTCCTATGTTTCACATAGCTACATAAAATCATGTATGGTGTATGACGTGAAAGTGGAACTGAAACTCTTTAGGGGGAGAGAGGGGACTAATGTGCAGGAAGAGGAGAGAGGAGGGGGAGCATTAAGGAGGAGCAAGCTCAACATACCTGTATATGGAAATTCAAATTAATTGATTAAAAAACAGACCCAGCAGGTATGGTGGTGCACCCTTTAATCCCAGCACTAGGGAGGCAGAGGCAGGTGAATGTCTGTGAGTTTGGTGCTAGCCTGCTCTACAGAGTGAGTTCCAGACCAGCATTGGCTATATAGTGAGACCCTGATTCAAAAACAAAACACTGGGGCTAAAGAGATGGCTCAGAGGTTAGGAACACTTGTTCCTACAAAGGACCCAGGTTCTATTCCCAGCACCCACATGGAGGCTCACGACTGCTTGTAACTCCAATTCCAGGGGATCCAATGCCCTCTTCTGACCCCCTGAGGACAACAAGCATGCAAGTGGTGCACAGACATACATGAAGGCAAAACATTCATACATATAAAAGTTTTTTTAAAAAATCTAAAAAAAAATGTAAAACAAAAAATTCTAAGCCAACAAAATCCTTTGTTGTATATTACTAAATTTTATACATGTTCACTATAAGAAGTCAAAAATCGCAGATAAGGCAAAGAAAACCCAGGGGCTGGAGGGATGGCTCCAGGGGGAGTACATTGTCCTCTTATTGTTCTCGTAGAGAGTGCGCTAGAATTACAACCCCAGCACCCAGACTGCTATGCTCACAAATCTGTGCTCGCAAAATGTACACACAATTTTCTAAAAAAGTTTTGGCTAGGCTGGAACTGTCTATGTAGACCAAGCTTGTCTTGAACTCACAGAGATCCTCGTGCCTCTGCCTCTGGAGTGCTGGGAATAAAGGTGTGCACCACCAACGCACAGCCTGTGTTTAACTTTTTAAGGGGCTTTTCCTCACTCCCCGATTGACAGCAGGGCTGCTTGCCGTTCTTGTGTGTTTGGCTCTTCTGCCCATCATCACAACTCAAGACTTCAGAGTATCTCTGGGAATCCTAGTTTAATGTGTATTTCTCTGGACTTCTTTCATAAAGCCATTCCACTTGTACCAAAGTGCATGGAACCAAAGTGAGGTGCGGAAGCCTCTCTCTCTCTCTCTCTCTCTCTCTCTCTCTCTCTCTCTCTCTCTCTTTCTCTCTCTCTCTCTCTCTCTGTGTGTGTGTGTGTGTGTGTGTGTGTGTGTGTGTGTGTGTGTGTGTGTGTGTGTGTCCTACTATGTGTAGGATATGCTGGTAGTGTACCAGGTGCCCCTAGGCCACTCACTGTCTTTCCCCCACCACCTACTCACCATTTTCCTGTTTCTCGCCCCACTCCCCATGGCCCAGCACCTCTCCTCATGGTTTTCTGGAACAATCTCAAAATTCCCTCTGGAAGGCTACTCCCACAGCCCTCACTCATGATGACCACAGCCACTTGGAATGGTTGCCCTCCAGTATGTTGGCTTGAGCTAATTAATTTTGGATATATTGAGAAACAGAACTGATTAATCACCGACGTGGGGCTAGAGAGAGACGGTCAAGCAGCTAAGAGCACTGTCTGGTCCTTTTTGCATGTAAGTTCTTTCCAGCATCCAAGAACATGAATGAATGTTACCCAGGATGCATGACTGGGTGGAGGGGTGTGTATTATATGAACATGATGGGTAAATGTGTTCAAGATACACTTCTATGTCTGCTGTGTGTGTGTGTGTGTGTGTGTGTGTGTGTGTGTGTGTGTGTAGGAGCTGTTTGTGGGTGGTATGTTTATGTATGCAGTATGTGCGTATATATACTGTGTATGTATACATGTTTAAGAGTGTTTTGCTTTCACATGGTGTCTGTGCATGTGGAAAACATGTATGCATACCATGTGTGCATTTGGTATGTGTTAAACACCCATGAACTCTGTGTAGTGTGTCTGATGCATCCATGTGTGGTTTGGTGTACATGTGGGTGTATGTGCTTATGTAATATTTGAGTGCTGTGCATGTTATCACACATGAACACCAGCCAGACATAAGCACTATTATGAATACCGTATACACATATGTCCTGCACTCACCACACTGTTGTGGGATATTTCTACACTGTGTGAAGATGGATTGCTGTGATTGGTATAATAAAAAACTGAATGGCCAATAGCAAGGCAGGAGGTATAGGTGGGACTTCCAGGCAGAGAGAGAACTCTGGGAAGAAAAAAGGGTGGAGTCACCAGCCAGACGCAGAGGAAGCAGGATGGGCAGTATAGAGAAAGGTAATGTCATATGGCAGAACATAGATTAATATAAATGGGTTCATTTAAGCTATAAGAGCTAGTTGAGAACAAGCCAAAGTTAAGGCCAAGCTTTCATAATTAACAAGAAGTCTCTATGTTGGTATTTTGAGCTGGTGGCCCAAAGGAAACTGACTGCACCACATACAAACATGCCCAGTGTGCATATATGAATGTGCACCACCGATGCACATGGATATCACACATACAGTGCTGCATACAAACCCACACATGCAGCTGGGTGCATCTTACCTCACATGGGAAACACATAAGCAGTTTACTCACCTCCTACTGAAGGAACCAGCTCCCCATTTCAGCAGCCATAACAGTGAACATGTACTAGCCTGACCTTGTCTTGGTCACTAGGAGGTCAGATGCCTGCCCTTTTCAGCAGCCATTACAGTAACACGTGCTTGTCTGACCTTGCCTTGGTCATTAGGAGGTCAGATGCCTGCCTTGTGGTAAGAAACCAATCAGAAGTTAGCTGGTGGTGCTATGCTTTATGGCTCTGGATGTGCTTTATGGACAAGTGCACAGCAATGAAGTGCAGAGCATAGCAACCACCCTGGGAGGGGCTATGGGCCATAACAACCAGTTGACCAATCAATACAGGGCAAACCCTCCAAGCCTGGAGGCACACCAATCCTGAGCCTGTAAGTACCCCTAGACAATCCCCTTATGCTGCTCTATAAGATCTCTATGCAGACATTTCGAGCTGTCTCTCCTAGTCATCCACCATGGTGGGTGGATGAAAGACCTGAGCTAACATGGGGTTAGCTCATTAAACAACTACAATAAAGCCTCGTTCTGTTTGCATCAAGCTTTGGCCTCTGCATGGTGATTGGGGTGGCCTCGGTCCTGGGCTGAGATCCTGGGGGCCTGAGCCTCCAGGGGTCTTACATTTGGGGGCTCGTCCTGTATTTGCGACCACTCCTCACCTGAGTGGAGTCAATCTTGGAGGTAAGCAGGTACCCTGTGTTGTCTGTGTCTTTGTGTTTTTGTGCCGGCTGACATCTGGTTCTGTGCTTTGCAGTCGCTTGTGTCTCGGGAAGAGACCAGAGTTCTGGTCTCGGGAGGAGACAGAGTGTGATCAGCAGACGTGCTAGATCACCGACTGCCACCCTAGAAGATGTTCCAGGAAGTCTGGGGGAGCATCAGGGACGCTTGGGAGCCAGTGAGGGTACGGTAGTTCTCCTGGATTGGGGAAGTTAAAGTTACGACACTCCCTTTTGTTGAGTCACGTGGCGCCACACTAGGACCCTAGGTAACTTTTTTTCTGTCTTTGTTTCTGTACAGTTTTTTGTAAAGCCTGGAGGTTTGGAACAGGCTGTGTGACTGGGCAGTTGAGCAGGCTTGTTATCTGTGTTATCTGATCTGTTGCAATCCACACCCTGCCTGCCTGCCTGCTTTTCGGTGCCATGTCAGTTTTGTGTTTTCAGGTCTGCTGTTTTTGTTGATTGTGTAAATGGAAAGTCCTATGTTGCTAACAAAATCTGTAAGTAGGCCTACAAGAGTTGTTTAGGGTGGAGGTTCAGGTAACAGCTTCCACAATCTGTAGAAGGGGTACTTGGTGGGACCAAGTTGCCTGCTGCATCTGTAAGGGGACCCAGGTGGGTCGCCAATCTGTAGGGGAGACTTGGTTGTGGACCAAGTTGATCTCCATGGGGCTAGCCATCTGAAATTCCGAATAGGACCCTAGTCTGTGTTACTGTGCTGTCTGTCCATGTTTCACATTTGTGCTGTGTGTTTGTTAAGCGTCTCTCTCTGTCCTTACTGCCCACGCATGTGGCATGTGTGGGTCAGGGGTCTTTTCTTGCTGCCTTGAGCAAGTGGCATACGGGACAGGAGTTCCTCTGCCATGTGCCATGGGTTAGAGTGTGCTGCGGTAGAGTCCCCTGTCTCCGAGCACATGGTGAGGCTGCCATTCTGAACTCCAACCACTGCTGAGGCCCTCACAGGTGAGCCTGGCCAGTGCAGGTGAGTCTCTCTTTCCATCCTCACCTGCCCATCTGTGAGCCATGTGAAGTGGGGCTCTCTCTGCCCCAACTGCCATCCTGCCGAGGATCCTAGCATGCGATGGGAGTTTCCCTGCCCTGAGCACATGGTGCAGGGCGGGTGAGCCAAAACAGAATGGCCTTAAAGTTATTAAAAACTATAAAAAGGACTTTGATAAGAGTTTTTATGTTGACTGAGAAATGAGAAAAAATGTAGGAGACTAAAGTAATAAAGAGGGAAAGGGAAAGAGAAATTTGTCCAAGAATGTCTAAGGAAATCAGAGGAATGAACTGAAGGTATATAGAAAGTTATAGAGGGTTAAAGGAAATTGTAGAAGGTCAGAGGAAAGCTGTCAAAGGTCAGAGGGAAGGTTGTTAAAAGTCAGAGAAAAATGTAAGCTGTTTGTTATGGTTCCTCATGTCTACAAATAGTAAATTTTAAAAATTGATAATATAAGTTAAATTTTTGACCATATTAGGTTAATTCTGATTTTAAAAGTTCTGTTTATTTCTCAAGTAAATTATGTATGCTTGTTTTGAAATGTTCTGTTTCCTGGCATAACCTAAGTTTTGTTACAAGCATACAGCTAAAACAAATGGTGCAGGTCACCGCCATTTTGCAGCCAGCCGCATGGCAAGCTGGTCACATGGCTGGCTGGTAGCCATTTTACTGAAGTTGAAAAAAAGATACTTGAACCACCATGTTGACTAAAGGTGACCACATAAAAATTAGAGATACCATCTTAGAAACAAGTTTTTCAATTAAGATTTAAAATGTTAATGCTTACATTAAGGGTTTTTAAATTTCTTTTTAAAGCTAGTTTTTTTTAATGTTTATGTTTTTTAAAAAGTGTTTCTATTAATGTTTGTACTTAAAGAGCTTCAATTTAGAATCATTTTTTAAGCAAAGCCTGACAATGTAAAGTTCTTGTTTTGTAAAAGCTGCTAATCTATTATAAGATGTCACAGTTTATGTTTTCAGAAGTTAAGTTTAGGGTGTTGGTGGCACACGCCTTTAATCCCAGCACTCGGGAGGCAGAGTCAGGCAGATCTCTGTGAGTTCGAGGCCAGCCTGGTCTTCAGAGTGAGTGCCAAGATAGGCTCCAAAGCTACACAGAGAAACCCTGTCTCCAAAAACCAAAAGAAAGAAAAAAAAGAAAGAAGTTAAGTTTAAGCAAGCAGCTAAAATGTGTACACGTAGCTACTGTTTAAGGAATATAAGGTAACTCTATGCAGTTTTAAATTCAACTGTACTAAGTTTCAAATATTTTACTAAGTTAAAACCAGTTACAGTCAGACTGAAAATTAATTAATTACAGAAATAAGACCTTACCTAGCCATCTGTGTGCTTAATGTGTGCTTATGGCAAGTAACTAAAACAGACAGACAGACCTCTAATGCTTCAGAGACCTGCAGAATATGGCATTTAAAACGTTGTTTTAAAAGCTTGTAAAATCAGACAGACTGCCAGATCCTGACAGAGACCCAAAGTCTCCAAAGAAGATTATGAGGCACCCCAGTTCTTGCACCTGGACGATGACGACACTGACCGGTGAGTAAGATGCTCAAATGTGATACCTGCTGCCTGCCAGGACCTGGCCAAGACTGAACAAAGCTGCTGGACACTGGAAAATTGATTGCACCCCCTTTGTCTAGAGGTGTGCAATCTTTTGCACAAGGTCAGTCTTTTCCATGTCCATCTTCCACAGAGAGAAAAAACCTCTCACTTTATAGGCCTGGCGAAGATTGCTGTTCTTTGATACCTCTGCCACCAATGCTAATGGAGAGACTTGGGTATGTATGACTAACTGTATATGGACTGGCTCCTGTCACTTTTTAGTAGATTTGGAAACTGTATAAAATATACCCTTCTCAGATCTCTGAAATATTAATGGTTGTCAGTTTGACAGCATCAGGCAGTCAGATACACTATAGACTATAGTCAGCATGTTAGCTGATAAAGTAGTGACTATCTACTGTTCAGTCACAAGCTCAAGGTTTTTAGGTTTATTCTGGTTGTCTTTTAAGTATAAACTAAAGGGCTTTTCATCAAGCCAAAGGCACCTCTTTCCAATCCATACCTGGCTCTCTGGACAGAAGAAAAATGTACATGCTTCTAGCCCAAATCTGTAGTTTTTGCTAGGACTCAAAGTTATAAATATGTTCCTGCTGTTTGAACAGATATCCAGATATCTGCTTTTTCTGCACTGTGGGCTTCAGTAAATAAGTTTTAACTTCTGTTCCTAGTTTAAACATGTCTTAAACAGGTTTCTGCTTCTGGCAGACACATCTGAGTATCAGTTGCTGACTACAGGCTGTTCCTAAGTAGACTGCCAGCCCTTGACTTGCTGTGGATATGAACCAGTCCAGCTGATGAGGACACCCTCTGTCTCTGCAACAGAGTCTGCTAACCAGAAGCTCCTGATGGATTCCCCATTGCCTAAATTCCATTTTTTTGCTTTTGACTAGCATTTCAGCCTTCTTGGGTCCCTAACTTCGTCCCAAAGTCAGCAGGAAGTAGCATGGGAAAGAATACGTCACCCATTTTCCCTAGTTGAAATGCCAAGTCAGAAGGAACTCCCTTTCATAAGGGATGCCAATACCTCTCACTCCCTGATGGGGATGCTGGAGAGATAGCAATTCCATGATTGGAATCTCCAAAAAAGAAAATGGGGGAATGAAGGGACCACTCCCCATTTCGGCAGACATAACAGCCGAACATGTACTTGCCTGACTTTGTCTTGGTCACTAGGAGGTCAGATGCCTGCCTCGTGGTAAGGAACCAATCAGAAGTTAGCTGGTGGTGCTATGCTTTATGGCTCTGGGTGTGCTTTACGGACAAGTGCAAAGCAATGAAGTGCAGAGCATAGCAACCACTCTGGGAGGGGCTATGGGCCATAACAACCAGTTGACCAATTAACGCAGGGCAAACCTTCCAAGCCTGGAGGCACACCAATCCTGAGCCTGTGCGTACCCCTAGATACTCCCCTTATGCTGCCTTATAAGATCTCTATGCAGATGTTTTGAGCTGTCTTTCCTAGCCATCCGCCATGGTGGGTGGATGAAAGACCCGAGCTAACATGGGGTTAGCTCATTAAACAACTACAATAAAGCCTCGTTCTGTTTGCATCAAGCTTTGGCCTCTGCATGGTGATTGGGGTGGCCTCGGTCCTGGGCTGAGATCCTGGGAGTCTGAGCCTCTGGGGGTCTTACACTACCATCTCTGTTCTCATACCATACACAAACGCCACATCCCACCGTCACCACTGTGCAGTTCGTGAAGGCCTGGGTCCCAGAAGAGATGTGTAGAGGTGCAGGATGGAGTATAAGCACCGTATATCAACAGAGGGTAACTGACCTGCTCCAGATGAAAGAGCCTCCCACAGCAATGTGGGCTCCACAACCCTTGATGAGGATTTTTGTCAGAGTCAGGGAGGCTGGAGGGCTGGAAATGGGAGGCCTGGCAGGCTGGAGCCAAGTGTCAGTCCTGAGGGTACCTTAGATGGAACCTTAACCCTACCCCTAACAACAGCCCTAAGCTAATTAAACGCCAGAACTAACTCCAACACCAACCAACAATACCATTTCTAGCCCTAGCCCAACCCCAACCCAATACATACCACCTCCAACCCTAATCCAACCAAAATTCCAACTGTAACTCGAATCCAAACTCAACCTCATTCTTTAACCCTAGCCCAACCCCAAATCCCACCCCAACTCCAACTCTAAACTCAGCCCAAAGCCAACCCTAACCAAATCCCATTGCCACACAAACCCTAATCTTCGGTTCAGGCACATCTCAGATGCCACCTCCCCAAGGAAATTGCCAAGATCTCAGATGGACTGAACATCTCTGCCTTCTCCTCGTTCCCCCTTTGGCAGCAGGCACATGGTATTTTTTAATTTTCTGTATATGTGACTTAGTATATAAGGTTACAACTCTATAAACAGTTAGCATTAGTGTTTCTAAAGCCACTAGAGACAAAATCTGTGCCCCTTTCTGATTGGTGTCCCCGTGGCCCAGTGAGGACAGGCAGGGTGGCTCTCAGTTTCATTCTTGATGAACAAGCAGTTGAGTGAACGCTGAAATTCTCGTGCATGATGCCCACACTCTAATATGGATAATCCGGTCCCTTCAGAAGGAAGAGGTCACTGGACCATCTCAGGGCCAGCCATGCCTTCCTGTAGGGTAGGAGGACAGCAGGAATAATTGTCTCATGCTGGGGTTCCCTTCTTTCATGACCCAGCATGTCTCATTCCCAAACGACAGAAGCCATGAGGTCGGCCTGAGTGGGGGACTGTGGACTTGGAAATTCCTAGCAACCCAACGGCGATAAAGACTAGACACAGGCATCTTGTCATCTTTAGAGAACTCTCAGTCCCATGCTGCAGACTGGAGTCTCCCCTTTATTCCAGCATTTTCCTTAACTGCTTTCTAACCATTCTCTCTGACCCCAAGACCTTTTCACCTCCACCTCTCTCTCGACCTTCCCCGCCGATACCTCCAAACTGTCTCTCCTCATGTAGACCTCGCCCTCTGCCCTGGTGCAGGCCTATGCAAATGCCCAGCTCTGTAGAGATGCAAAACTAGGGGACATTCTCCACTGAGGCTATGTCATCCAAAAGCAAATCAGCTAGCATCTGCAATACAGTGCAGACCGGAGCTCCTGTATACTGGAACCGGAGGTTTGGACCCCGAAAAATTCTCTAGTGGAATTGTTCTCGGTTCCTGACACCCTAGGTCCAGACCACAGACCGGCGGTGCTCCCAAGGTGTGACACACAGGTGTTGTGGAGGGTGCTGCAGCTGTGAGAGTCTCTTACCCGTGCCACAGCTGTGGGATGCAGAGCCCGGGGACAACCCACAGCATGGGGTGTGGCTGTGACCACTGCAGAAGGGAGTGGACAGTAGTGGACTCCACTTCCCAAGGCTTGGGCTTGGGCTGAAGTTCCCAGGCTGACATTTGTGTGTGCAGAAACAACTACAGTTGTGGGCACCATGGTTGTGGCCCTACTGTGGCCATGAACCCAGATGGCATCCGGAGTCTGCTCACATAGAAACACACAGGACCTCAGATGTAGATTCTGGCTGAGTGGGGTTCTCAGAGAGGAGGGAGGCATTGGGGCAGCAGGCCTGCAGCTAAGGGAGGACCAGGCTCCTGAGACCCTGCGCAAGCGACCTTCACAGCGAGGCTTCTTATTGCTGAGACTGTTATTCTTTTGTTTAAAAGGAAGAAAAGAGAAATGCTGAGACATGAGACATGTTGGCTATAAGTTTATTATAAGGCCCGGCAGAGTGGGGAGACTAAGAAGAGGAGAGGAACAGGATAAATGACTGACCGCCATGGCCGGTCGCCATAGAGAGGCAGAGAGAGAGCATAGGTGAGAAAGAGAGAGGAAGCAGAGAGAGTAAATGGGCAGGGATCTGTCTTTTTAAAGGTGTCCTCTGCACCTGCGTGCAGACTTAGTTCCCATAGAACCTTGGGCTGACCAGGGTATTGCCTGTTCCACCAGGTAACAGGGGCAGGCCAGCATAATGCCTGAACCTTTCAGAGACCATTAGCTTGGGCAGCTCCAGGGGCACTTTGTCCTCTTCTGGGACACAGGTGTCACTATGAGGGGGAGCAGCTGCCAATGAAGGAGACCTAGGGCACACAACACCCACTATATTTGGTGCTATACACTACAAGTCTGCCTCTCACCCCTCTGCCTCCCAGAGTAGTGTGTTGGAACCTTAGCTCTCAGTGTCACAGAATGTGGAGGTGGGGGTTGTGGAGGACCATAAAGTCTAGAGATAAGGCCCTCATTATTGGGATTTGTGCCCTAGTAGACCCCAGACAGTTACCTGGTGCCTTGTGTGAAGGCACAAGGCAGTTGTCTATGATTGGGAATTGGTTCTCACCAGCATCTTGGCCTTACCAGCCTCCAGAGCTTTGAGCAAAGATGTCTTTGGCGGTGGGCCCACCTATGTGCTCTGCTATGGTGGCTCAAATGGAAGAAGACAGTTGGCATTCACTTCAGCACCCAAGAGGCCAGCCCAGGCACACAACTTGCTTGTAAATGGCCCCAATAGTTTGCACACCAATGAAGATGGGGGCGCACCTTGCTGGACTCTCCTGGCCCCGGGTTCTGCTGACTTGGGACTACCTTTGTTGATCTAGTGGTGCCTGGTAAAAGCAAGATATGTGAAAGCCATCACTATGGCACCAACAAGTTCCACACAGAAAGGACATTGTAGCTTCATTGAAGGTTTGTGTTCCACGTTGCTGGGTTGTGTTGATGCAACTGTGGTGATTGGCTTTGTTTGAGGTTTTCTTCTGTCTCTTTCCCAGGAGGATTACAACATGCCCTTGAGAGGAAACCGCTCTCAGCAAGCCTAGGCATCTAGGCATCCTCTGGATGAGGGGTGTGGCCCGCAGGGGCAATGAGAGGTTCCAGGGTGATGTGAATGTGGGTTCCTCTGTCTGGAGCAGGACATCTGCCCCTGTTTCAAAGAGCCTACGTCAAATACTGGAGAACCAAACCAAGAGCTGTGTCATGGGATCTGACAGCAGCCTCCCGACCCCTCCCTGTCATTCTTCCCCATAGAGTTCAACTTGTGACAATTACTACCTTAAAGTGTCACCACCTAGCAGCTGCTGGGGAGCCTGGGTTAAGGAGTTTTGGGTCTAGAATGCTTCCTGAAGGAAGGTTTGAAGAAAAGCCTCCTGTGCCTTGGGCTCTCTGTCACTAGCTGATGTGTGTTTCTGAGGGTGGAACTCCATGCACAGAGAGAGACCCACTCATCACTGCCAGAAGCCTGTGGCACTGTCCTGTTACTATTTCCCTTCAGATGTTATGTTCATGTCTATATTGCGTAGTCAGCTCTATTTCACACCAGCAACTTTTTTTAAAAAATTATTTATCTTTATGTGGTACTGAGAGCGGAACCTAGGGTGTCTGGTATGCTAGGCAAACAGAGAGACACATGCCAGCCCCACAATGAAATCATACAAAACATGACTGTGCATATTGAAAACACCAGTGTTTTCCAGGATGCACTGACTGGGATTTTAGCAATGCTTGTCAGTGGCTGGAGAGCTAGATCTCACCTGGAAAGCCCAAGGTTGACTCTCATATACCCTCACACACTAGGTATGATAGCTTCCACCCCTTCAACACAGGTTTACTGAGCAGTTACTCTGTGCCACAAAACTAACAGGGTTGTTATCTCCTTCCATCTATGCTGTAGCTGAGGTCAGGGATGTGTTTTGCCTGTACACAGGCCCCCATGCTGGTGAGTGACAGGTGAGTGACAGAAGTCCTAGTCTGCCCTCAGAAGAAACTTGGACCTAGTGAAGCCACCACCACATGCCACATGCCTCACTCAGATGCAGGGCCAATCTTGCAGCCATGGAATGAAAGCAACTTGGTCATGATATATGATCCTTTTAATGTGTCCTTAGATCTCCCTAAACAGTTATAGTTACACTATTTATTTGTGTGTAGAGGTCAGAAGACAACTTCCAGGAATCAGTTCCTTCCATCCACCATGTGGGTCTCGGGCTCAAACTCAGATTGCCACCTTTACCAGCTGAGCCATCCTGCCAGCCCTTAATGTGTTCTTGAATTCTATTTGCAAAAACTGTATTGCAAGTTTTTGTGTTTGCGTCATCAGGGACATTTGGGTACCATTCCTTTATTTGCTGCTCCGTTATCTGGTTTTGGGAATAGGGTAACCAGGCCTGGGTGAAAAAGCGCTGGACAACACAGGTTTGCTTGCCACTTTTCAGAAGTTTTATTACAAAGAGGTCTGAGCGAAGCACTGGGGCACCAGGACAGACATTGCAAGGGCCAGGAGACAGCTGCGAACAACATGAACCAAAGCTTAAACCAAACCCAAACCCCAAACCACACACACATTAGGAGAAACCACACCATTGTTCTCAACTTTTCTTCATAAATAGATGGCCAAAATTGTTGCTGGAGATTTTAAATAGGTGGATATATGATAAAGAAGAAAAAAGAAAAAAGGAAGAAGGGAGAAGGAGGAGGAAAAATAAGAACACAAAGAGGAGGAGGAAGAGGAAGGGAAAGAAGATGAAAGAGGAGGAAGAGAAGGAAGAGAAGGAGGAGAAGAATGTCCCTGGGTGTGGCTTTAAAAGCTCCCATTCTCTCTGTGTGCAGATAAGAATCAGTTTGACAGCTGTTTGGGTACGTCTCCCTTAAGATAAAACTTAAAAAAAAAAAAATGTGCTAAAGGTCTTATAAAATGTTTTGTTTCGTTTTGTTTTTTTTTAACCTTAAAAGAAACTTTCTTTCTCCCCGCAAAATAATCTTACAGATGTCTTCAGCACGGTTCTAAAACAGTGAACTACTTACACGGAACCCACAGTGCGCGGGTTTCAGGATCTTTTGTGTACACCACCGAGAACACACCTGTAGCTGGCCCAGCTTCTGGGGTGGGTGTCTGTTGCTAAGCAACCTCGAGGGGGGGCAGCCCGGTGAGCTTGGGCTGGGGCCAGAAGTCCAGACGCAGGGGACTGTGTGCAGGCCAAGGAGTGGGGTCCACAGCTACCCTGGAGCAAGCAGGTCAGCGGGCAGAAGGTTCCTGCAGGTTCTTTGGGCTGGTGGTGGGCGGTGGGCTGCCTCTGCAGAGTCTGGTGGGAGGTCGAGGGAGAGACTCAGCCCTGGGGCATAGGTGTATCACTGCTGGCCGGTCACCCTGCCTGCTGCCATGGCCTCTCTCCTGTGGTCAGCCCTTCCGGCTCGGAGCAGTGCCCTCCGGAGAGCCTCAGGGAGGGAGGGGAGGCGGGATTAGGTGAGGTAGAGCGATTTATCCCTTGGGAGCAGGCTGCAGGAGAGAGTAGGGGGCTGTCAGCTACAGGAGCCCACCCTGTGCCCTGGGCCTGTGTCCCTCCTTCTGATCAGCCATCCCTTAGGTTGAAGGAGGGGCTGCCTATCAAGAACCACGAACCCCTCCTGGCATTCTACCAGGGACCATCTAGTTTGTTTGTTTAATTTGCTTCATATCTGTTGTGTTTGTCTTTTGAGACAGGATCTTCTGTATCCCAGGCTGCCCATGAACTCGAGATGCAGCTGAGAATGTCCTAGAACTTTTGATTCTCAGGCTTCCATCCCAATCTCCACCAAGTCCTAGGACTCTAGGTATGCATCGCCACACCAGGTTTAAGTGGCGCTGGGGAATCGAACCCAGGGCTTCATGCATTCTAGGCAAACACTCTCCCAACAGAGATACACATCAAGCACCCCCACCATGTCTACCGTTAATCACAACATCATTTGTACATTTCAAACAGAACCACAGAAAGGCAGACACCTTTCTGTCTTCAGAATACAGCACAGGGCAAGCCAAATATGGTGGCCTGTGCCTGTGGGAGGATGAGGCCGGAGGCTCACAAGTTCAAAGCTAGCCTGGGCTACGTAGAAAGACTCCACATTTAACAAGAAAGACTAGAAGAGGCTGTTGTGGATCAAACATTCTCACTCAGGGGAGAAGGGCCAGCCTTAGGAAGTTCAGATACAAAGAACTTACTCCTCCTGGGACCTGACTTTTGGGAAGGGAAACAGTAGAAGGGAAAGGGTTGGAGAGTCTGTGCCTGCTTGGGCAATGGAGGGATCCCTGCCCACCGAGTCTGCATACCCACAAAGGCTCTCCCTGGAAGGTCAGGGGTGGGAGCAAGGGCAGGGTTCATGAAGTGCCGGAGCACTAGCAGGCTGGGCAAAGCAAGGAACCCATGCTGAAAGGCTGGTTGGTGGCCAGGGATGCGGGACACACTGCCTGGTGACAGAGATGCCACTGTCCACTAAATACTCAGACCTCATATCCAGTCAGTTGTGGCCCCCGCCGGGCTTTGCTTTGCTCTGTGTTGTTTCCTGTACTCTAAGCATCCACCACTTGGGTTGATGGTACCTACTTCACAGTCCCCCACTGTCTCCCTGTCCTCCCCTGCCCCCTATCAGGAATGAAGAGGGAAGGGGGTCTGGGGAGGACTGACCTGCAGGTGCCGAGGCCGCGCTCCCCGCTGGGGTAACTCCCATCCCAGTCCCCGCCGCTGGAAGGGTTGGATGGGCCAGGTGAGCGGGAGCCTGAGCCACTGGGGAACTCGGAGATGTGTGGGAAGTCCTACAGGGGAAGGAGGGGGCAGTGAGAGGAGCAGAGAGAAAGGGGGACCTCTCCAGCAGCTGGCATCATCTTTGTGTGTTTGAGGGTGTCTACACTTCAGAGACATGTTCTGGGTCCACACAGAATGGCCACTCTGCCTCTTCCCCTTTCTCCCTGGTGGAAGATCTTTGGGAAAATTCAATCTGAGTTGACTGTGCAGCTCAGTGAGGGACTTCCTGCCTGGTGTGTGTGAGGTTCTGGCTTCCATCCCCAGCAAGACAAAGGAAAAAAGAAAAGAAAGCGTGAAAAAGAAAATCCAACCCCTGTCTCAGCTGAGTCTGGGAAGGGGGTGACTTTGCTTTTGGGTTTTTTCCAATCTGTAAAATGGGGTTACTGTGCTGTGATGCATGTCTTAGAACCATTTGTGGAACCATCACTGGAGGCTGGGGCTTTGGAGATTGCAAGGAGCTGGGACAATCTGGCAGAGGTCACAGTGGTCTAAGAGAAGGCTCTGGAACAAAGCTTATCTGGCAACTAATCAATTGCCTGAGGTAGCCAGTGTCTCTCAGGGCAGGTGTTCTAGACCCATTTCAGAGAATTGGAAACTGAGGCTCAGAGAGGTACGGTGTCATGGCGGAGGTTACACAGTTGGTGAGCGGCCCGGCTAGTATATGCACCCCACCAGCTGCTTTCTCTCTTGGTGAGAGTCACAGGAGGCTGTTGCTTGGTCCTGCTTACCTGTGGCCCTGGAGGTGAGGGGCTCATCGCCAGCTGCACCTGGAGCGCCATGGAGGCAGGCAGGACAGGAGGCTGAGGGGCAGGGGACATGCTGAGAGGCGGGCTGAGGAGGGTGCCCTGTGCGTGGGGGGGCAGTGGCAGCTGCTGGTGCAGTGAGGGGCTGAGAGGGAAGGAGGGTGGTGGCGGGGATGTGCTGAGGCCTGGCAGCAGGGCCTTGGAGCCCAGCGTCCTGGCAAGGCTGGCAGGAGAGGCTCCTGTGCGGAAGGCCTGCAGGTCGGAGGGCGTCAGGAAGGAAGCCAGGCCGGGCATGGCGTACATGGGTTGCTTGGGTGGGAGCATTTTAGCTGGTGGGTTTGCCTGAGCATTCTTGGCCTCGCCTTGGTCCGGAGGGCTCTGGAGGAAGATGGAAGCCAGGAATAAACCAGGGATAATGCAGAACGGGGACTGTCAACCAGGTAGGTCTGCAGCCTGCAAGGCCTCTGGATGGCTCTACACTGTGCTAAGGGGTGGAGTATGAACTAATAAGCCATAACTACGCAGGGACCTTCGAGTACGTGGCTTTGATCAGCCAGTCAGCCCTGCCTTTCCCCTCATGTGGGCTCCTCGCCTGTATGGTCCCTCTTCTCACCCTGGCAGCGAGATCAATGCCAGCGATGAGACACACCCTGTGTATGCCACTCCCACCTTTGCTCATGCGGTTCTCTCCACTCTGTAAGTACCTTTTGCTCGGCCCTTTCCAGCCCAACCCCGATGTCATTTCCTTAGTGACAGCTTCTAGGACAATACTCTGCCTCCTTTTGGGCCCCAGAACCACACCTTGGCCCTGGTGTGGACAGAGAAGGAGAGGGCAGGGTCAGGAGTTAAGATGGCAAAGCTGTGTTTGAACCTACGACAGCCATTCGAATGGCCAATCCAAGGCTCATTGATGAGCCCCCTGAGTGCTAGCCCCTCTTGCTGAAGGAAGTCAATGAAATGAACTTCACATGAAGGCTGCCACATTGGCGGTGCTCCCAAGGTGTGACACACAGGTGCCACTCATCCTTTTTGAGGTCAGTGCTACCTGCTGTTCCCATGAGCCCCAACCTTGGCTCTATCCCTCCAGTGGTGCATGTCATCAGGACATTGCCTAGGGATTACGTTACCTTGGAGACAAGGCTAGCTCTGTAGGCCGCCAAGGCTTTCAGGTACTCCTTCTTGGCAGCTTCGGTCTTCCTCTTATACGCCTGAAAGATCCGAGACATGGGCAACTCTGGAGAAAACGTCACAGAGGAGCCTCAGTGCAGAGGCTGGGATGACAAGTAGGGATTCCAGGGCCAGGCATGAATGAAGGTTGTTGGGTCAGAAGCTGGGTCAGTCACCCCCGGCCCCTCTCTGTTGAGAGTATCACAGCAGGAGTATAGGAGCCAGGCTACACTCCAGTTCCTCAACCATCATGTTGTCACAAGTGACTACAGAAAGACAAGTCAACCAGAAGCCTCTCTTTTGACTCAGCGTAACACCAACATGCTAATGCTGCCCTTTGTATTCTGACACGAAGCCTGCTCTTACTCATATTTTGCTATGATTGCTACTATTAGCATTAGACTTTGGTTTACAAGTTACTGTAGGAATGGCCCTAGCGTGTTTCACCTTCAATCTGTCCCTGCCTTTTAAGTAGAACTTTCTCACAGTGATTTGGGGATCAGTTTTGAGACTATTCGGCCAGTGGCATAATAACAAACTAATGCAGAAAACTTGAAAAGTGTTTAGACTCTGGAATGGCCCTTGGCTGCTCTAGGAACAAGCCTGGCAGGGTGGTGTGAATAAAATTGGCCCCCATAGGCTCATATACTTGAATGCATAGCCACTAGGGAGTGGCACTATTTGAGAAGGATCAGGTGGTATGGCCTTGTTGGAGGAAGTGTATCACTAGGGGTGGACTCTGAAGTTTCAAAAGCCCATGCAAGGCCCAGGATATATCTGTCTCTGTCTGTCTTTTTACTTCTCTCTGTCTGTCTGTTATCTGTCTCTGTCTCAGTCTCTCTATCTCTGTGTCTCTCTCTTTCTGCTTGCAGATCAGGATGTCGCTCTCTCTCTCTGGCATGGTGATAGTGGACTAAGCCTCTGAAACTGTAAGCAAGCCCTCACTTAAATGCTTTCTTTTATAAGAGTCGCCTTGGCTGTGGTGTCTCTTCATAGCAATAGAACAGTGACTAAGACACCTGACTAGTCACACAAGATTCAGCCATCTTGAAGAAGATGCCTCATGTGTTGCAGCTGATTGCAGGAGCATAAACAGCTCCCATCAAGGGTGGCTGAGGAACCACCCTGCTGAGCCCAGTACAACCCACAACATGAGAAAATGGCAAAGGTCTTAGAGTGGAGGCTGCCAGCCTCCCTGGCTTCTCCCACTGCAGCAGCAGCAGCTCACAGCATCCAAGGCAACAGCAAAGTCCCCATCGCAGACCTCTTCCTAGGAGCAAGACCCCGGCCTGCCACATAAGTGAGACAGGAAATGTGAGAGGATTATGCTCCCCTGGAGCAGCTCTCAGCCAATGGCTAACAAAGCCGGGGTTCATCCAGCACCCTTGCAGCTCAGGCGGGTTAACAAGGACAAGGGGTTGGATCCAGAGCTCCTCTTGCACACACTGGGAATTCTCTGACAATGTCCTCTGCCATGCCCTGTCTGTCTCCATTTCTTTCCAGCAAGCCTTAGACTATTTCCTAAACTACCAGCTCTAGACTATTCCACAAAAATCTCCACATTGCCAAATAGGATAAGGGACACGCCCAACTCACATCTGTGATCCATTCCTCTGCCCCCAGCTTGTTACTGTTCTGTGGACAGAATCCTAAGGAGTCCTCACCACACCCTCCACTGTCCAAAGAGCCAATGGATGGTGACTCCCTGGGGTGCTGTAAAGATGCAATAAGGTAATGGAGGGGGGCCCCCATGGTGCTTAGCCTAGGCATGCTCCAAGCATGGTAGTCAATAGGTAGGGAGGCCAGGGTTCAAAGAGGTTAGGTAGTCAGCCTGAGGTCACTAGCTGGTAATGCATTTCCAACTGCATGAGCCGGCCCTGCTCCCTTCCACCTGGAGGCCTTCAGAGAGACCACACGGCCAGTGGATCAGAAAGGTCCGAGTCAGTGTGGATGGAGATGCTCCCTAGTTTATGGATGGGGGAGCAGGGGCCCAGTGAAGGCAGTAGTGCACAGCACTGTGGATCATCAGGGATGAAGGAACCCTGCTTCCCAGCTTATAGATGGGCAAACAAAGCATACAAGCCCCTATGCAGGAGCCTCTAGTCCCAGAGGCCAAGCCTGGTATCACGCTCTTGGTTGCAGGGCCCGAAGTCTCAGGGACAATTCTGAAGGGGACCAAGGCTCACCTGTTTCTGCTCTTCTCCTAGGCTGTCCCACATGGAGGCCACTATTTTGGACACATCCCCAAAGGTGGCACTGGGATTCTGCCCCTTGATGGCGGCCTGAGTGTCTCTGAAGAAGAGAGCATAGGCCGACACAGGCTTCTGTGGCTCATTGGGGTCCTTCTTCTTCTTCTTCTTTGGGTTCTTGGCCTTTTTGCCTGGGTCTGCTGAGGGTCTCTTTTCTCCCGAGATCTACCAGATGAGAGGAGTCAGTAAACTAAGGAAGTCAAGGGACTCCTAGCCCAAGTGGCTCTAGCTAACCTTGGGCCAAGCTAGGCTTTCTCAGCAGCTATAACCTCAGACACATCCAGCCCTGGTCTCTCCCAGGCAGAGAAAGGGCTGCCCCACCAGGGGTTCGTACCCAGGCAGCTTAGCCTGCACTGTCATGCATTTGGAGGAGGGTGGCAACAGACACATAAACACAGGTTGACATATATACTGTTGAGCGAAGAGTACTAACGTGTCGGTGAGGCTAGCCAGTGTCCTAGACAGCAATAAAATCAGCACTCTGGGACTCTCTACTCTTCCCCAGGGACAGAAACCATTTGTGTTTATATCACTTCCAAATTTAAGCAAAACCCTTTTCTGTTTTTCTAGCACTTTGTCCCCGCCACATTAACATCTATCTTTGCAGACTTTCAAAGTCTCCCGACCAATACTGAGTAATGACAGAGGCCTAAAGCCAGGCATGGTGGTGCATGCCTGTAAGCCTTGTACTGAGGAGGTTGAGACAGGGGGATTGAGATAGTAAGGCCAGTATGGGCAGCATAAGGACACCCTGTCTCACAAAATGGAAATAAGAATCCAACGGTCCATTCTCCTAGACAATGAGGTGGTCTTGCATGCACCTCTCAGACCCTTAGCATCTGCAAGAATAAGAAGGTCAAGCTGCTGGGGGCCTGTTTCCGGGGTCTCCATGTTTTTCTCAACTATTCTGCCATGCCCCATCATGACCCTTGTTGGGACCCAGCCCCCACGGGGTGTCTAAGAGTTGTTTTCCAGCATAGCCACAGGTACCTCCTGTTTTCCTGACCTCACCCCACTAGCATCAATATCCTGTTGTGATCCCTTTACCTGCGGTTTTTGTAAGTTTGTGTATAAGGCTGCTCCACAATAAAGGTGGGAGACATTCTCTCAGAAAAGGACCAGGGCGTCTTGTTGTTCATCCAAATCCCCAAGCTTTCACCCAATACTCAGACTTAGTGGTGGCCAAGGGCAGCCACAGATCATAAATAATATCCAACTAATGCCTCTAACTATAAAGGGCAGACCACCTTCACTACACTTTGGGTGCGACTCTAGACAATGGCTCTCCCCCTGGGAAGGGGCAAGGGCAACAGGGCTGCCACCCAGTCAGAGAATCCACCTGAACAGGCTCTAGGTCATGGTCTCAAACACACTTGACTTAGGGTTTCCAGGATGAGGAGGTGTTGGAATGCTTTTCACAGACCCCTGTTGTTCTCTGTGGGGACTCTTAGGCCTTTGAACCAAGGCCTGGATCCTACAATGAGGTCTGTGCTTCTGTATGCCAACAAGATGAAGGCAATATAATAAACAGATGGCAAGTTCTGGACCAGTGGATAGACTCAGACCTCATGTCTGAGAGGCAGGGAACTTGGCAGGGCTTGCGGCAATGATGGCTCTGTTGCAAGTGTCCCTGGGGAACTCTCTAGGCTTTTACCCCGTTAGCCCTTGGTGAAGCCTTGGCAAGGTGAGCACCGGAAACAGGTCTCTTCGAGTGTGTGTGTGTGTGTGTGTGTGCGCGCTCGCGTGCATGCTTGTGTATGCGCATGGGTGTGGAAGACAGCTGTCCATCTCAAATGTGGTTACTGAAGTATTGTACATCTTTTTTTTTTCCTTCTTCTTTTTATTTTCTTTTTTGAGACAAGGTCTCTTATTGGCCTGGAGTGTCCCATTCAGCTAGGCTGGCTGATCAGCAAGCCCTGGGGATCCTGCTGTCTCTGTCTCCCCAGTGCTAGCACTCAGGGTCTCATGCTTGCATAGGGGCACTTTCTCAATGCCCCAGTTCTGAAGGCAGTCACTGAATTGATAAAGGCTGTCAGATATGACAGGGCAGTTGTTAAGGGTGCATACACCGGGCTGCATTGCAGCTATCTGGGTATGAATTCGGGTTGTACAGCACTAATATGTTAATCAACTATTCCATGCCTCAGTTTCCCCATCTGCCAAATGGAGATAGTGAATACTACCTACCATGTAGGACTGTTATGTGGACTAGAGGAATGGGTGTTTACTGTGTGCTTGTAGAAAGAAGTGTCTGGTCTGTGGTTTATAGAGTTTTGGTTTTTTGTTTGTTTTTGTGAGACAGCTAGCTTTGTTATGTAGTTAAGGATAACACTGGACTTTAAGATGACCTTGAATTTCTTTTTTTTAAATTGTTTATTATGTATACAGTATTCTGTCTGCCTGTATGCCTGCAGGCCAGAAGAGGGCGCCAGATCTCATTATAGATGGTTGTGAGCCACCATGTGGTTGCTGGGATTTGAACTCAGAACCTCTGGAAGAGCAGCTAGTGCTCTTAACCTCTGAGCCATCTCCCCAGCCCAGATGACCTTGAATTTCTGATCCCTCGCCTCTACTCCCTGAGTGCTAAGATTGCAGGCATGCTCTACTACATCTAGGTTATGTGGTGTGGGGATCGAATCCAGATCTCGGAGCCTGCTAGGAAAACACTCTGCCAATTGAGCTCTATCTCCAGACCCTAGAAATGTTTGTTAACTAAAATAACAAAACAGAAACCATAGTCAGCTTGGCAAGAGAGCCCTTGACTAGCACAGGCAAGGATTTAGGTTAAGTCCCCAGGAATGTGTAGAAACCAAGGATGGCAAAAGGAGGTGGGGGCGGGGTGGTAGAAAAGAGGGTAAGGGGAAGGAAGAAGTGAGGGAGAAGGAACTCATCCCCACATGGACTGTGATACAGGCCAGCTCATCCTGAGAATGATGCTGGACCAGGAAGAGGAGAAGCACACAGAACCCTGGTCAGTTCAGGGCCTCCTGTCATGGACACTGTGGCTGGGCTCTGGGCCTCTTGACTGGAGGAGAGGGTTTCCAGTAGGGTCAGTAGCCACAGCCTGATTTCCCTAGGGCTCAGGTGCCATTCTTCTGACCAGAGGCCCATGTGCTGACTCCTGCTTTCCAACAGAAGACTAAGCCTCCTGTTGTTCCCAGAGGGACATGATGCCATGACCTGGCCGAGCCCCTTCTCCAGTGGGGAGGGACCTTGTAGCTCACCCTTCCACATCATGTACCTTGAAATGGGCGTCCGACTCCTCCTCCTGTGTAGAACTGGATGGAGAGGGGGTTGCCGACTTGCTCCCTGGGGGTGATGGGGAGCTGTGGGCGATGCCACTCCGGATGCCCATCTGAGAGATGAGCTGGGACTGGCTGAGGGCACTCATGTGGCTGGCCAGCATCGCTGGGCGGCCCAGCAGGGGCCCTGGCCGGCCTGAGTCATAGGCAGCTACCTCCGAGTGGACCATCTCCTGGATCTGAGAGAAGACAGGGTGATTGTGTCAGAAGGCTCTGCCTTGCCAATCACCACACTTGCCTCTCAGTCTCAGAGGAGGAACTTGTGGGTGAGAGGTGGCAAGTCACCGTTTCCACACTGGACTGTGCTTCCCACAGGGATCCCCATAGGAGAATCTGAAGGTGGAGTTCCATTCTCCCCCCGACCTCTGCATGATGCAGAGCACTGCCAAGTCCCTAGGGTCCCTTGGCACTTTTCCACACTGTTGGCAACTGCCCTGGGTAGATGGTCAGCATGCCGCCCCTACAGGAACTCAGTCCAGCTACGAATGGATCATCTCATGATACAAACTCCATGCTGAACTCCATGCTCTGCCTTGTTGGCTGTGCAGCAATGCAGAGCCAAAAGTGCAGATGCTAGAAGCCCACTTTTGAATCCTGGCCCAGTCCCTAGCCAGGGGGGTGACACCAGCCAAATTTGACCTCACTGGGACTCAGTTTCTTCATCTGAAAGATGTGTAATCTGACTACTTTGCAGGTTTAGAATAATGTGTGCTCTTGAGCCAGACAAACACAGTATACCTGCATGGTTTATTTAGGCTTAAGAATTACTTTTATTTCCTTTGCATTTGTTATTTCCGCTCTCTGATTTCTAAGTGCCTGCATGTTCTCAACTTGTTCTTCATTAAACAAGTGAATAGGCTTTCTATTTTATGTGGGGTTCCAAAACTTCCCTTTGAAAGAATCAGATCACAGGCCTTTAATCCCCATACGGGGTGAGTGTGGGGTGGGTCTGGTGGTGCATGCCTTAATCCCAGCACTCAGGAGGCAGAGGCAGTGGGATCTCTGTGAGTTTGAGACCAGCCTGATTTACAGAGTGAGTTCCAGGACAGACAGAGCTACACAGAGAAACCCTGCCTAGAAAACAACAAAAAGAATCAGATATCTATAGGCATGGTGGCACATGCTTGTAACATCAGAATGGCCTGAATTACATAGTGAGATCCTGTCACAAAGAAACACGATCTCAAATTGAGCCCTTCTCCTTCTCTGGTCTCTAACTATTTAATATCTAATTTTCTCTTTGTTAACCTCTCCTTCTGGCTTATAAAGATTATTGTTGAATTCCCGCCCCCCAATTTTGAATTATATTTCAAAATTCACTTATTTCCCTTTGTTTTGTTGTAGTTTTAAAAGTTAATAGCCGGGAACCTGCTCACTGGGTAAAGAGCATGCTTTGCGAGCATTAGGACCCCTGCTCAGATCTCTAGCATGCATGGAAAAAGGGAGCATCTAGGTGTTCCTCTGTGACCCCCGGCATCAGGGCTGGGAGGTGGGGTGAGGGGAGGGATGAAATGGAGATGTTTGGATCGATCCTGGGGTCTTGGCTAGAATTGCCAGGTCCGGGTTTAAGATGGGGAGACACTGTCTTAAAAATGAGAGCAGGGCTAGGGAGATGGCTTGGTGGTTAAGCTTGAGGGCGAAAACCTCATATAAATGACAGGTGGACATGGTGGCCCACCTGTAATTCCAGCTTTGAGGACAGAGACAGAATATTCAGAGCAAGCTGGCCATGTCACTGAGCTCTGGATGTGATCGAGAGACCTTTCTTCAATGAATAAAGCAGAAGGACAAGCGGAGGAACACTCCATATGAACACTCATGTACACACACAGTCACACACAAGTGCCCACATACATGTAAACATGCGCTCGCATGTGTACACACACACACACACACACACACACACACACACACACACACACACACACACACACATGAAAATGGGAAAAAGAAAAATGAGAGCAGTAGAGGAGAACCTTGATGCTGACCTCTGGCTCCCACACATTCACTATGCATGGGTGCCTTCACAGGTACTTTCCCTACAATTAAGAACAACATTTTAATGCAAAAACTGTCCTCAAGTATTTCTCATAGACTTTACTGTGTAAGAATTTTTATTTTTGATCTATTTTTTATTTTTGATCTATTTTATGTGCATGGGTGTTTTGACTGCGTGCATGTCCATACACCACTTGTCTGCCTGGTGCCTTTGGAAGCTGGAAGGTGTCAGATTCCCTGGAACTGGAGTTGTGAGCCTCCATGTGAGTGTTGGGACCTGAACTCGGGTTCTCGGCAGGAACAATAAGTGCTCTTAACTGCTGAGCTATCTCTCTAGCCCCAAAGAATATTGTATAAGACTTTTGTTATTGATCTCTTTTATATATAGGCACTTCATTCTCTATTTTTTCTTTGACCCTAGAGTTTTGAAGAAGACTCCAGCACCTTATAAGTGGCTAATTATGTTTCTTGTTGCGTTGTCTTGAATTTCTAGTTACAGAAGTGGTGGGCTATGGCCATGATGCAATAGGGCACCATCTATTGACTAGCATCGATTGCATTGTTTAGATTATAGTCTTAATTTTGGGTCTATAATCTTCTATGAGCATGTCTAGGTCAGGCAGGAAGGATAGATGGGGCTACCAGAGGAGGAGAATTCTGGGAAGTGTAGGCAGACAGGGGTCACGATGTGAGCCTGGGAAGAGAGGACGAACAAGGCATTCTCTGGTAAGTCAAGACCACATGGGAATACATAGATTGATAGAAATGGGTTAACAATTAAGACAGAGCTAGCCAATAAGAAGCCCAAGTCACAGGCCAACAGTTTTATAATTAATATAAATCTCTGAGTGTTCATTTGGGGCAAGGCAGCTGCACAACCAGGTGGGAAATCCCGTAACTCACATGTGACCCCTTTATCATCCAGGAGACTTTTACATGATCCTGGGGATACAACAGAATAAAATAGGTGTACAAGTCCAACACTTAACTGATGAGAAATTGTGAAGGGATTTATTTGAAAACAAGTCTTTGGCACACATGAAAGATGAAGGCAAATCTACATACTAACGAGACAAATATGTTTATTTACTTTTACATGAAGAATTAAATCTTGGCTGAACTCTGGTATTTCAGGATGGAGTACATCTTCCATGTGTTTCAGAGTTGATCTGTATTTTGATTTTTATAATTATTGATGCTGAAACCACTTTGCATAAATACATAGCACACAAGGGCCAAAGTATGTTTAGCACCATGTCAGACAAGTTGAAGATCCTGCCCTAACCCTAAGCCAAAATTCACCAAACAACGTCTTATGAAACACAAGAGCAACTCAAAAAGCAATTAAAAAATCAAACATTCTATAAAAGTAGAATCCAAAGCTGTACTGATTTAACACTTAAATGCTGAGGAAGTGGGAAGATATTAAACCTTTGTTTTCCACAACAAAACCATAATTTTTTTTTACGTGTGCGTGTGTGTGTGCGTGTGTCTACAGATGTCAAAGGACAACTCTGGTGCTGGGTTGTCAGGATTGAAGGGAAGGGCCTTTTACCTGTTACTATTGTGAGATTTTATATTTTTATGTGTACAGGTGTACTGCCTTCATGTATGTCTGCGTGCCATGCACGTTCAGTGCCTGTGGAGGCCCAGAAGGGCATCAGAAGAAGGAGTTCTTCCATTGAAAATTCAGTTCAGCTGCTTCCCTGATCCTTAGTGAACCCCGACTGCTTGTCCCGTTAACGTTCACCGAGTGTGTCAGCGCTTATTTTTGATACAGTGCTTTCTTTATTTGGTATAGAAACACCTAACTCTAGATCAAGGGTTCAACAGAAGCAACTTCACCAAGGGGAAACATCTGAAGGTGTCCAAAGACATTTTCCATTCTCACAGCTGGGGTCTTCTCCTGATACCTGGTGGGCAGTAGTGAAGGATGCTCTTAAACTCTATGCAGTGTGTAGGATGGCTGCCCTCCACCCTTGCCCCTCCAGCAAAGACTTCTGTGCCCCTAATGTGTTGCTGTTGAACAGCTCTGCTCTCCATGGGGGATGTTTTCCCTGAGGAAAATCTCAACTGTACTCTGTGCATGTTTCTCAAGACTGAATATTTCATTTTCTCTCTTACTCTCAGGTTGTTTGGAAGAGTGTGTTAATGGAACGTGTCCTTTCATTATCACTGTGGTCAAGGGACATGAATCCTAGAATTTTGCTTTTGACTATGCTGAGGGCTTCCATTATGCCATAGGACAGAACCACCTCTTGCAAAATTTTCACGTAAAACTAAAACAATGTGTACTGAGGGTTGAGAGTGCATCTCTGGGGAGCAGTGTGCTTGTCCTGCATGTGTGAGGCCCAGGGTTCAATTCCTAGTACTGGGGAAAAAAGCAATTGAAATAATGTTCATTTCTGTCACATTAAAAAAAAATTTCTCAATGTCTACTGAAATACTGTTTTGACATCAGCCGTGAAACTGAGAAAACTGAGCTAAAACCTGCCATCCCTCCTGTGTCCCCATCAGTTATCCAGGGCATGTGGTGTGAACGGGTTTTCTTCAGGTGTGCTGATGTGAAGACATTCGGATGTCCCAGAATGCTCTATCTTCATGAAGGCTTCTCCTTATCCATAGAGGCATTTTTACTCTAATGGAAATGAATGTTTCTGCCTTCCTTCCTACTCTATCAGCTGTTGTCATGGTTTCCTTACTGTTTTCTTCTCATTCTGCATCATTTCAGATGTGCATCTTGCAACCAGCATATGGCTGTATGCTGATCTGCAACACAGTTCTCCATATATTGTGATCTGTGTTAGTACTTTAATTGAAGAAACCTGAAAAACAGGCTTAGCAGGTGAACTTCTTTAATGTGTAGGTTTTATGATTAAGTCTCTAAACATCCTCCCTCTCTTTCTACCACCAATATGTACATGCCCTGTGTGTGTGTGTGTGTGTGTGTGTGTGTGTGTGTGTGTGTGTGTGTGTTTCTTTTACGCAGGGGTCTTACTATACATACAGTCCAGGAGGTTAAACTCTCCACCCTCCCTCCTCAGCCTCCCAAGTGCAGGAATTATAGGTGTGCACCACCATGCCTTGCTTTTAAGTTTTAAGCAAGAAATTGACATGATTCCCTTCAGGGCAAACTGGCTATAGCTTGTTAGGGCATACTATATTTTTCTTCTCCGCTATCTGCGCCAAAACTCTTCAACCCCATATTCCTGATTTTGTGATTTAATATCTTGTTGATACTTGATACATTTAAAGGCATTTAAATTTATTATTATTTTTATGTTTTGCAAATGCCCTACATGGGAAACATTTTAAGTCTGATCATATGTGGGGCAGAGCACATCCGTAAGTCAGTCAGGTCACTCGGTGTGGACAGCAGCAAATCTCAGCTCTTACGAAGGCTGGGGTTTGGCATAAAATCCTGGTACCTCATACACTAGGTTTGGTGGTGCTTCTCTGTAACCCCAGCACTTGGGAGGTGGTGGCAAGAGGATCAAGTTCAAGGTCACTCTCCGCTATATATGGAGTTTAAGGCCAGCCAGGGCTAAGAACTCTCTCAGAAACAAACCCAACCTAAAATAAAAACAAGAAACTGAATCCTTACTAAATGAGTTCACGGTACCCAGCATAACACAGTTGCAGACATCTTGCAAACTAGCAATTCTTACTCTCTCTCACACACACGTAAATCATACACAGTATAGGCAAACTTGTGAAAGGCTTTGACATGGACAAATAAATGGCCTTTTGATGTTCTGCTGGGCATTGTCTCCTGTGCGTCTGGGGTTATCTGATTCAATCTGAATGTCACCTCTGAATCCGACTAGGCTATTCTAATTCTGCATCTTTGTATATTGTGGGGAAAAGGCATTATTGCAATGGTTCTTTTTTTTTTTAATCATTCAAGATTGTGCTGTGATTAAATAAATAGATTTTTCTTGTAACAATTTTATTTTTGTTGTGTTTACGTAAGTTATGTGTGGATACATATACCATAGAGTGTGTATGTTGATCAAAGGACAACTTTGTGAAATTGGTTCTTCCCTTCAACCTTTGTGTGGGTCCTGGGGGTCAAACTCAGGTTGCTAGGCTGTCTCTGTAGGTGCCTACCATCTGAGTCAACTCACTGGCATCAACGTAACCATTTTTAGACATAATCTCAGTGTTATTAAGTCATGATGCCACCATCACTACCATGCAGCTAAAGATTCATCTTTACCCCAACACCTATTAAATAATAACTTCCCATTCCTGCCTCACCCAAGTCTCTGGAAACCCAAATTCTTCCTTCTTTGTATATGGTATACGAGTGTACAGGGGTTAGGTACACATGTGTATGGGGATGCTTGTGCCTCAAAGCTAGAGGAGGATGTTGGACATCCTGGTCTATTGCTCTCCACGAATTCCCTTGAGATGGTGTTTCTCACTGAACCTCCAGCTCGGCTGACTGACAGCAAGCCTCAGTAATTGGCCTGCTGTCTCTGCTCTCACAGCACCAGAGTTACAAGTACACATGGACACAGCCTGCTTGTGGCTGGGGATTTGAATGCATATCCTTATTGTGCAGCAAGAACTCTTACCCGTTGAACCATTTCCTCGCTACTATTATTTTACTTTCTGTAACTAGGTGCCTCATACGGAATCATACCATATAAGTTTTCTTTTGTGACTGGATTTGTAATATGATAAATAAAAGACCCAGAGTCTGATATTGGTGTTCAAGATTCAAACTGAAGATCAGAAAAGCAAAGCAGCCGGGCACTAGCTCTTACTGTACCTCAGAATGAAAGGCGATCCTGGGTCCACCAAACCTCAAACTGTAACCTCTCCTCAGCGTGGCTGGAGAATCCTGAGACTTCAATGTCTTCCTATCCTCAGTGTGGTGGCTGTAGAATGAATCCCTACTATCCTCAATGAGACTGGAGAATAAATGCCTGATATGACTACTGAAGACCCTGCTCCTATCTTTTATACCCCTCTAGTGCTGGGATTAAAGGCGTGTGATCCCAGTGTGCTGAGATCATCTTTGTGTGAGCTGTTTCTCTTTGGGACCAGATCAATCTTGTATAGATATGGGTGGCCTTGGCCTCACCGAGATCCATCTACCTCTTAATCCTGAGTCATAGGATTAAAGGTGTGTACCACCACCTCCTAGCTTCTGGCTCATGGGATTAAGGTGCCTGATCTAGCTTAAGGCTGACTTTGCTCTTCTCAATCCTCAGGCAAGCTTTAATAAATCATAAATAGTACATCCCATGTGGCTTATTTCACTTAGCACAGTGGCCTCAAGATTTATACACCTTGTAGCATGGGTCAGAATTTCTTTCCCTTTTTAAGGTTGAATAATATTCTGCTGTATGCACATACTATATCTTGTTATTTATTTATCTGTTAATAGGCCTTTGAAATATTTTTTTTAAAGATCCAAACCGTAATATCAACAGTGGATGAGGATCAGGTAGAAGACCACTAATTTTTGTCCATAAAAACAAAAATAAATTTTTTCTGGTGAATATATTGACCCTGCACTATACAAAAGATAATTCTAATCATCACATTCAATTGCTTAATGATAACAACCCGTTTTCTAGTTCTTAGTAAATTTAATTCAACAACTCCAATTGCTTAAGTATTTGTCTGTTTTTGGATTCTTCTCTGAATGAACTGAGTATAATATCTTATAGGCTTCTTTATTAACCACCAGTTAAGCACAGTTTTGATATGTTTACATGTTTTATTTGCAGGAGAGCCATAGTTTTACTTTCAGAAAATTATGCAATAAAGATAATACAGAATTTTAACTTCTAGAAAAAAAATGGGAACTATTGTGAGGGCTCACCAGCTGAGGAAAGTGAAAATGGCTTATTCACATAACAGAATTCTTCTCAAAGTGAGAGTGAACGACTAGAGCCACACTCCCCAGTGTGGGTGAATGAAGAGGAGTAAGCAAGGAGCAGGAGAATGAGAAAGAGAAGGAATGAGGGAGGGCTCAGACCACACAGGCAGCCCCATACCGTGAAGCCCACATGTAAATTGTGCAGCATGACTGTGAAGTGTTTAGAGTGGGAGAGCAAAGGCAGCAGAGTGGAGGCTACGAGAGGGAGCTGAACTGGCCTCTGCAGCAGCGTTTATTCTGTCAAAAGCAGAGGAAGTGTGATCACAGAGGCTTGTCAAAGCAGAGTATCTAACTCAAGGGTGATGGGCTCTGGGAAGTCTGGGATGCAGAAGTGGCTGGCATCCCCATGGCTTAACTGGCCACATTACATGTCATGAAACATTTCACCTAAGATGACGTCAAAGACTGGGCCCCTAATCTCCAGGCTAGCTCCAGGCTCTACATTCAACTGCCTGATTGGCATGGCTGTCCCAGAAACACATCAGACTGAGACAAAGGAAGGAAAGCCTTATTTCTCCCTAAATTTTCCCATAGCTCTACCAAAACAACACACAGCATCATCTTTTCTGCAGTTACCAGCCACAGACATGGAACTAGCCTCCTATCTCTTCCTTCCCAAACTGATTGGCCCTGGACAACCCAGCACCGTTAGTCCTTCTTCCATGGTAAGTCCTAAATTTCTCACACACGTCTCCTTCCCAGAACAGTCTCCCTTCTAAGACATGAAGGCAAGGTCCTTCTACCCTTTACTCTTACTTTAAAATGCTCATTGCACCAGGCATGGTGGCACATGTCTTTAACCTCAGCCTTGGGAAGCAGAAGTTTTAAGTTTAAGCCAGTCTGGGTCGGTCATCTAGAGAGTTCCAGGCCAGTCAGGGCTTCACTGTGGGACCCTGCCTCAAAACAAAGAAGCACACAAGTTTTCATTTGACCTAAATTGTCTAATAATCTGATAGTAAATAATGGTTTGATGTACATACATATGCATGGGTATACATATCCCTGTGCGTGCGTGCGTGCGTGCGTGCGTGCGTGCGTGCGTGTGTGTGTGTGTGTGTGTGTGTGTGTGTGTTTTGGGGTAGGTATAGAGACTTGTAGACAACCTTAGGGGTCACTTTGCAGGTGCTATCCATCTTGTGTATAGATATAGTGTCTGTCACTGGCTAATGGGGCTAGGGTGGCCAAAACCCACCTATCTCCACCTCCCCAGCACTGGGACTATAAGCATGAGTGAGTCACTACCACACTCCATCATTTTTTTAAATGGGTCCTGGGGATGGAATTCAGGTCCTCATGCTTGCAAGACAAACACTGCACCCACTGAGCTATCATTCCAGCCCCAATAATGACCTTTTAGACTTTAAAGTTTCTTTGAGATTAAAAACAATTCCCTATGATCCATATTGATGGAGGCAATATTCTTAATTTTCCTGATGCTTCATAGATTCCTTTGAGAGGAACATGTTCTGCTTCTTGAGATGAGTGACATTTCTACCACTATTTAGTTGATGGTTGCTTTTCTCTGATCCATTCTACACATGCTGAATCACTAGGCTCTTCCACCCACGCCTGCATTTTGAGCTTGGAGAAAACCCTGAGATGTTGGCTTTTGTATCAGTGATCATTGCTGTGTTGTGCAGTGATTTCACTAGGTTTTAACATCCAAGCATCACTTGGTTATCTGAACATGTTCTCTCCTAGTTCTGGATTTTCTGTGGCTTGGACAGTTTGTTAGGAAGAATCCTCCGAACTCCCATTTCCCCCAGTGTGATCCTCAGAAAGCATTCTTTAGGCCTAGAGATTTCTACAGTCGTTAGGGCGTTTTCCTCATATTCCTAATTCCTCTAGTAAAGGCTCCGTGGAGCACTTGAAAAAGGAAAAAAAAATAAAAATAAAAGCCAAACAGCACATCTGGATGCCTTCTGGGAAGATTTCAATCTCACTGCAGAGCTCACTCCTGCTGTGCTCACAGAGGCTTTTCAGGGACTTCTGTGTTGGCATAGATCCAGGTTAAACCCTAAGGCTGAGAGCCCTGAAGGCCTTTCAGTCAGTCAGGAGCACAGGCCTTTCCTCAGTGACAATTTGCAGCTACAAACCAATAAGAACTGGGCATGGCCACCAAGCCTACCAGACTTTCTAGGGCACTTCATGAACTCTGTCCTAACTCCCCAAAGAGATAAAGATACCCCCAATTAGAGGCCTGCCACTTGAGGCTGTCTGATGCCAACAGCTAATAGTGGTCAGACCCGAGTCCCTGAATCATAATGATGCCCTCATATCTCAGGTGCTGGGGACACTGGCACCTGTCTCCTTAAGTAGAGAAGTGTCACTGGCCAAATGGGAACCACCAACCAATCCCCATGCCCTGGCCAGCAGCAGACCCCACTGTGGCTTTGACTGAGCAGAACTCCTTGGGGTCCTGAGGAACGTTCTTCTGTCACCAGCCTCCCTGAACTGTCACTCCTCCCTCAAAGCAGCCCCCCTCCTCTCCTGCCACTCTCCAGGATCCTACCTACCCTGGATCCTTGGGGTTAAGTGTGCAGAGACCTTTATCAGGGTAAGGGTCTGCTGGCACAACCTTGCTCTGGAGATGCCTAGAAACAGCATGAAGTACTTCTGCTCCCACATACAAACACACGGCCCTGCGGGCGCCACACCTGCTCCCTCTCCTGTAGGCCCAGGCAGAGGAGCAGGAGGGAGGTGGCACAACCTTGCAAACATAATTAGACTTAATAGATTCTCAGGGTTGTAGAATGCCAGGAGCTTTTCACACATGGCCAGCTGCAGTCTCCACAGAGCGTCCTAGGTGCTGAGAAAACCCCCACTAGGGACCGTGAGAAGTCACACCTCTCCTCAGCTTCTGCCAGTCCACAGAATTGAATCCCATCCTGTGCCTCAGAGGAGTCCAAGGGACTGAGCTGTCCTCAACAGACTGGGGACTTGGAATATTCTTGTTTTTTTTTTTTTTTCCATGTAAGCTACAGACGTTCCCTTTGTGTTACATTCTGTCACATAAAGCACTGAGTCCAAAAGTTGTTTAAATTCTGAGTCTCATCAGAAACCAAAACGGGGCTGGAAGCCAGTGGCCAGCATTTTATTTTATAACCCTTTGACAGTTTCAGGGAGGTGGGAGCAGCAGATGCGGCACCTTTGTCTACAATAGGTACCTTGTCATGTCTGCTGTCACATTGTTGAACATTCACAATGCATGTGGCCCCATTGCGCGTGTGTGGACACATGCGCACCATCTATGTGCAGGAACTACGCACAGAGTGCCCTGTTGGGGGCTTGTGAACAACTCTTTGATGCAAACAAATTCTCCTCTCAACCTCCTATGAAGCTACTGAAACTCAGGATGGAGCAGTACTGCAGTCAAGTGACTGTCTCAGAATCCCGAGTCTAAGAAAGACATGAGGAATTCAGAATTCCACCTGGCTATGAACTGGGATCCTCTGTGTCCACAGAAACCCCAGCAATTCTGATAGGGGACCAGGGTGACCATGAGCCTGCCCTTCAGGGTAGGGAGCTGTGTGAACCAGAAAGGGGCAATAGTCTACAGAGCAAACTATATGAGTATATAACCTAGGATTGTAGGGAGACACCGAAACCACGCCTCCTAAGGGCTGGCTACAGGTGAGCTTGACCACGCCTGTCAGGGCGTGGTCAGGGGAGTTCAGGATGATGTGTGTTAAGTTCTTAAGGTGCTGCAGACATGTGGGGGCCCCTTCTGTCTGGCCTCCCTGATTTGCTGCCTCTGGGCACACTCTGGCTTTCGCTTGGCTGGTATTTATCTGAATAAAGGTATTTTGAATCTACAAGCCTTCTCCATCTCCTTCACTGGATTTTCCCTCTTCCTTGCCCATGAACTTGCTCATAGTGTGAATTTGAACAGGATATGGACCTGAACTAAGATGAGGTTCTGGAAACAGGGGCAAATAGCCAGGAGGGAGACATACATAACAGATGAAGCCTGGCCCAGGGCTAGCACTTCACAAATAGACATCACATTGGTTTTTTACCAGAAGCTGGTGAGCTCCTGTAAATGGTCAGATATTAAACATTCTAGGCTTCAGATGGGGTCTGTTGTAGCTGCCTAACTCAGCTGCCATAGCAGATAGGCAGCTACAAGTGACAGGCTAATGAATCAGCTGGGACTGTGCACCAATAAAGCTTTATTCACAAGAATAAACCCTGCCTTTAACCCCTGGATATATACTGTCAACTTCCTTGTTAATTGAACGCCCTTGATAAAGATAACAGTGCTTCCTCTGCTCACCATTCTCTTGTAACGCCACTTGCAGACACCAGTCTGTTCACCACACTGAATTCTCAGCTGGTCCTGGAAGGAGACTTCCTTTTCTCTTGGATTTTCACAGATGTGGCAGTGCAGTCACAAAATGGAAGGTCATTGTTCAAGGTAATTCAAGGAGATTCACTGCTAGGTCTGGGTGGCTCCCAGGCCTGTGTCTTTAGCTGTAACCCACATTCCATCCTCCTGCCCCTCACATAAGAGCAAACACCTGCTGCATAGTCTCACTCCCCTAAACCTTGCCTTGGCCACTGCTGAGGTCTAGTTCTGACCTCAAGCTACAGTCTCTGAGCTCTTGCAGGGAATGCTTTGGCTTGTGGCCAGAGCTACTTTGGGACCTTGAGATTCCTTTTCCCCTGTGGCTGGGCATGCTGGCTTCTAGCAACTTACTTGCTTTCATCTCTAGGAACTGCCCTACCCCATGGCTACATCCCTTCCCAAGGGAAGCCAAGAGCTGCTTGAAGGTCCTGTTTCCCTGATGAGTCCATCTCCAGTAGGGTCTTACTGCCCACAGTCCCCTGCTGACCAAGATCTCCCCCGCTTAACTACATCTATGAGGACACTTGAGCTGTGTAAAGGGATATACTCATGGGTACCTAGTATTTTACGATGTTGACATAAAGAGCAGGAATTCTTTTAGTCTACCATCTCTTAGAATCAGTGCTATGGGATGTCACAACCAAACTCACAAGTCATCATGCCACCTTTCCTATGTGCATTCCACTCTGTAGGTTTGAGGAGCCAAATGTTTGGAAATTAGCCCCCTTTAAAGTGTGCAGGAGCGCGCACGCGCGCGCGCGCGCACGCGCACACACACACACACACACACACACACACACACACACACACACACACACACAGACACAGACATGAGCGCGCGCCTAGCAGCAGAAGAAAAAGCCAATAGCAAACCTTCCCCAGCGCCTGCCCCTCACCAGCAAGCTTCATTGGCAAGTATTTCTAATAAACTTTCATGCTTGGCGGGAGATCCTTTGCAGGCTGACAAATTCCTCCTGAAATGTAGACGTCTTGTTCGGAGTTATTACCCCAGCGCACAGGTGCCCAGCTGCTATTGTAAAACCAGCAAGCATTTAATTGAAACAAACGACTATAATAATGGTACATTATCCCCACAGGCCAGGCACCATCGTAGTTTTAATTATTGAGTTAAGAGTCTCACTAATTTATCCTTTAAAGCAACAGCCCATTCCCAGTTAGACTGATCATCTTGTTATGAATATGAAGGCCCAGCAGGGAGGACGTGAATAGAAAACTATTTGTCCCCTTCAGGGCTGTTTTTGTCTTTGAAGAAAGGTTTGCAAACAGGCAGCTGAGCCTCTTGGCAGGCTCCAGGGAGGATGGGCGGTTTCTGTCGTGGTTGGACTGGGGGGCCCGCCTGGTCCTTGAGTTCCTTCCTCTGGGATGAAGGCCCTTCTTACAGAGCCCACACCAGCTTTCTACTGGATCACAACTGAGAGTCCATGAAGTCCTTCCTAAACTGCAGCCTTAAATCTCAATGCCATTGGTCTTTGGTCTCCTTCCTCACCACTCTTTTCTGACTTGCCCCCTCCCCCACTACTGCTCCTGACTATTCAAGTGGGCTCTTGCTTCTGGACCCTTTTAGAATTGGGTGCATTTTTGCCTCCTAGGGACACTGGTTGTTGTAAATAGAAAATAGAAGCTAAAATATCAGGAAGACTTAGAATACAGAACAGTCCCCTTCCAAAGTCATTCATGAGGGGCATGTCCTGTTAATGAACTATTCTTCCCCATGGAAGGCAGCTCTCAGCCTGCATACTCCCTCACTCCTGGGAGACTTGGTTCAAGCCTCACCTTCCTCAGGAGCCTTTTCCTGATCAAGCAACATAGCGCTGCAATCTGTCCCCCCAACACATACTGGAGCGCAGGCAGAAACTCCTAGCCCCTTGGACTGCTGTTGTGTTTTCTCCAAAGCACCTGCTAACAGTGTGAGGCACGTCTATTAGTTTGTTTTTGCCCACCCCACCCCCATAATCTGCACATGGTAAAGACCTTTGCTTTGTTCCCTGACTACTGGCCAGCACCTAGCAGGGTGTGAGAGCCAGTGAGGATCAAGCATATTTCCTAGAGGTGTGTGCCTGGGGACGGTCCTGGTTTTCTCTCTTCCAACTTGTCACACCTGGAGTGCTTGTCCCAACCTTATTGTTGCAATAAATTGTTATTTTTAGGATTTGGCAGCTCTTTGGCAATGAGCTGTTGCATACATGACAGTTGTCATGTCTGTATGTATCATTTGGTCTGCACCAGGCACTGTGTGGAGCCATCAGGGAGTTACAGTGACAAGCACGGTGACACCTGCCTCATGGAGCTAGCTCCACACCCTGCTGGATACACACCAAGATACACGCACTGAGTGGTGGACAGTGGGAGGGAGGACCAGGGATGGGGGAAGGAAGAACTGGAGGACGGGGCAGGACAGGGCTGTGAGATCTGAATAGCATGCCTGAGCCCTGAGCAGTGGTAGGAGAGCTGTAGACCAGCTTGGCTCCTGAGAGCAGGGGACAACAGTCAGATGAGCCCTGCTGACCTTCTGAGACTCAGCTAGAAGGGCGGGTCTGAGAGGGAGCAGTCAGAGAAGCAGGGTGGAGGCAAACAAAGGGGGCATGAGTGGAGGCAGGAGGGACACCAAAAGTGTGTCACACAGAAGAGCAGAAGAGGGAGTTTCTGGAAGAGGGAGAGGCCAGCCTGTCTGTCCGGCATGAGAAAGATGGCTCATACCAGTCAGTGGATTTGACAAAGCAAAGGCCACCAGGGTCCCTAATCAGGGCAGCTTCACAGCCAGGGGGAAACAGAAGCCAGAGTGACTGGAAGTGATAGTGTGACCAGAGCCAAGCATGGTCTGTGAGGCTGGTCTGGGGCTTCTGGAAGTTGTCAAAGGCTGACTGACTTTCCATTGAGGTCCAAAGGTAAATGGGGAGGTGGCACCGTGACCTTGACTCTCTGGGCCATGTTTGTGTTTGCATTCTCAGGCAGCCCTTTTAATGACCCCCGACTCAAGGCTGCAGTGGCTTAGGCATGGCAGACGGGCAAGGACACTTCACTTAGGCATTTGGGGTCCCCTGCTCCTGGAGGTAGCCTGTATAGGCAGGATTAGCCTCTGAACCTGGGTGACTCTGAGCCTCAGTTCCCCACTACTGAGAGCAGAGGGGCTGGCATGGGTTGGCCAACAGTATTGTCCCCAAGGGTCTGGGTCTTCTCGTCACACTACAGGGAGCCAGCACAGTTACCTGTCTTGCTTTGATTAATCTCTGTGACTTATCTTTCGGTTTCTTTGAAGAAATGGGAGGGAACTGGGGAACAGTCGGTGACTAACCGCCTCAGAACTTCCATGATCACAGAAGATGTACCAACCAGTGTGTGTGTGTGAGAGAGAGGGTGCATGTGTGTGTGTGGCGGTGTGTGTATGATGTTCAGAGGCATTTCAAGAGGCACAGGAGCTGTGAGGAGTCGAAGGGGCAGATGACTAAGGAACAGAACACAGGAAACCCTGGGAGATACGTGAGCCAAGAACGGCCCAGGGGCCTCCTGTGCTCAGCTTCATAAATGAGAGGTGGGTCAAGAAGCTCTAGGGGTGGACTTGATAGACAGGGATGAGCTGAGGAAGTGGAACCAGCTGGCCTTGGCCACCTGTGGTGGTAGTAATAGGGGACTGAAAATCAAAAATGTTTCTAAACTTGAGAGCTTATACCTCTGCCTTCAACCTGGGGCTGGAAGGATGGAGGACTTCTGGAAGGGTATACCTGTGTCCATGGCAGGGACCTTTTGCTTTCCCATCTGAGCAATGGGTACATCTTCCTCCTTTATCTTGTCTGTCACTCTGCCCCACTAGAACGTGAGTTCCACAGGTCAGGGAGGGTTGCTTGCTTTGTTCAGTGCCTGCGGTTTGGGAGAGCGCCTGGGATGTAGCAGGGACTGAGTACAGAACAGGTCTGTAGAATGGGAGGATTAATGTCAGAGTACATTCTAATAAAACAGGGTGGAGGAACCCAAAAGCCTTGCTCAGGGTTGTGCTGTGCTGCAAGCGCTGTACCCAGGGCTTGGCACTGTGACGCAGAAAACCTCTTCTCCACCTAGAGCTAAGTGACCTTTTCCCATACCCAATTAGGTTTCTCCTGGAGGCTCTTCTGGCCCCATCCCATCCCCACCCCTCTCTAGCACTTCCCTATGGAATGGGCAATACCACCAGTCAGGCCAGCCTTTCCCCCATAGACGCAGTTTGCCTTTCTAACCCATTCTCATGTTAAAAAGTTAAATGCTAGGCATGGTGGTGCACACCTTTAATCCCAGCACTCAGGAGGCAGAGGCAGGAGGATCTCTGTGAGTTGGAGGTCAGCCTGGTCTACAGAGCGAGTTTCAGGACAGCCAAGGCTACACAGAGAAACCATGTCACCAAAAACAAAACAAAGCAAAAAAAAAAAAAAAACAAACCCATATTTTAAAGTGATTTTATTATTTTGTGCATATGAGATTTTTGTCTGCATATATGTCTCTATGTATGTAAGCCATGTATGTCTATGTACCATATGCATGGAGTGCTCACAGATGCTAGAAGAGGGTGCAGAATATGGCATTGGATCTTCAGAACCTGCGGTTATGCTGGGATTTGAACTCAAGTCCTCTGGAAGTGCAGCCAGTGCTCTTAATAGCTGAGCCATTGTTCCAGTCTCCTCCTTAGTTTTTAAGGCTCTGCTCAAATGCTCTTGCTTCCAGGAAGCCCCAATTCTACCACCTAAACCCAGGCTCTGTGATCTCCCTCATGCATACTGTCATGCTTTGCGGGCAGTTTGTCACAAGTGTCACTGCACTTTCATTTGAGTGTATACACGCATGCTCAGCTGTGAACGGGGAATGGTGGCTGCTTTGCTTTGGGCTTTACCCAGGCTTGGCATACCACAGGCACTCAGTAAAGGTAGTAGGCTGGGAGCTCTGGGCTCAGTGTGGCAGCTTCCCCCAGCTCCTAGGGGAGGAGACCTGTGTTGAAGGGACATCACAGCTGGATTCTGTCCTTGACTTTCTTCTCTCTCTCTCTGGTAGCCCCTCAGTGAACTCGTGTGCCTCCTCACTATCGCCTGTGTGGTTCTCTCTGCCAGGGATGCCCCACTCACCCCCTGTACCTAGCTGCTGACCCACATCAGCCAACAGTGTCCTCTGAGTTCACATCCCTGGGCTCCCTCAGTCAAGGGGCAGCGATGGGACTGGATATGTACTTAGAAATGTCCCCCTGGCTACTCCAAGGGCATGAATGGGAGCAAAAGATATGGTCCCCAGTGGAGATGTCTGAGCTGGGATGCAGGATGTTGGAGCATGGCAGGAATCGAGGAGCAGGTCGTCAGAGCTTGGTGGTGGGTTCAGGGTGGGCTCTGCCCTACTCGGTACTCCCTGGCAGAGGTGAGGCCCTTATGTGAGAGGGAAGCCAAAGGAAAGGCCAGATTGATCCATCCCTTGCACCTTTACACTGAACAGTGTACATTCTAAATTAGCACATGTGCTAATTAAAACCATCTTTCCAAAGAATTTATTACCGGATATTCTGAGCTAATTATAAATTCTCTGTGGCTGATGCTGAGCAGTCTGCTAATGCAGTGTTGAAATCTCTTTGGCCACCCTTGTTTAAATTATTCATCAGGCCCCGGCAACAGTTGTGAACTGTAATTTAAACAGTCAGCTCATGAATATTCAATCAACACAACAAACACTGCCGTGTTTTACTGCTTTGCTGCTCAATATTTTGTATCCTCGCATGTGTTTACGTGTTTTTATGAACTCTCGAGGAAAGAGGAGCACACTGCCTGGTTAAGCCGTGCCTGGAGTGCTGGGAGTCGGGGAAGCAGGAGGGAGGGGAGTCCTGAAAGCCTCCCTCAGAAGAGAGGTCAGGGGTGGGGCTCAGTGGCTACACCCCCAAAGAGGATGGAGGGAGGCCCAGGCCCACAGAGGGTTAAGTCTGTCCTGAAGACATAGTGGGTCCCGGGTACAGGCAGGACTCTGTGTTCTGGAGTGATTCCTGATGCATAATTAACCACAAATTAATCAGCAAAGAGATCTGGGGAGAGCTGGCCCTTTCAACAATGCCCAGAAGACAGGCCAAGGACACTACTTGCTTCAGGCCTCCATGGTCAGTGGCCAGATGTTGCCAGGTCATGTGATGCCACTCAAGGCAACAGGCTACCTTCAGTCCTTCAAAATCTGAGTTCCCACTCCTCCAATGCCATGTCCCTTCTCCCATCACATGCTCAGGGCCTCCCAAGCCTCCAACACCTTAGATGCCTCCCCAGGTGGTTCCTCATTTATCCTCATGTCTTCCAGGGGCAGGTGAAGGCTCAGAGGGTTGTGAAGTTGTCTCTGATGTGCTGGTCTGGGTTGGGGCCTGCTAGCCCTACAGCCCCCGCCTTCTCCCTGCATTAACCTGCTCTCCCACTGGGGGTCAATGTTGTGCCTTCCGGTCCAGTGAGGGCCCCCACCCCTCTTAGGACTCAGAAATGGAACAAAACAAAAACATTCCAATCATCATATTAATTAAGATGTAATTAATTAATCTACAAAATCCTGGAGACAGGATGGGGAACAGGGGCATGCTGGCACCATTGATAGAGTTGTAATGAACACACCCTGTTCTTAGGAAATCGGGGTAGTAGAGCAGGTCTGGTGGGGGAACGCCCTCAAGGCTCCCCAAACCCTCAGTTGCCTACCCTGTAAAATGGGATCATCTCAGCTGGTTGTGTAAGAATCAAACAGTATAGCTGACATGATATGTAGTAAACAGTGTGTGAAGAAATCCTTAGATACTTTAGCTTTCCTGCTCATCCCCAACAGCCCTCCTAACAAGTCACTTGGCAATGTTTACAATGACGTCTGCCTTCTAGACTGCCACGGATCAGACTTGTTACAAACAGCTATGGTGTGCCTCCCATTTACTGGGCACTGTGGTAATGAACAAGAGAGACCTGCTTCCTGCTCTCGGGGTACATGCATTCCCCATGAGGAAGACCAATGCCACATAACCCCCACCTGTAAGTATATCATAGTCTTTTAGATAGCCCTAGGTGCCACGGGAGAAGATAAGGCAGGGAAGATGAATGGGAGCATCAGGTGGGGGCGGGAGGGAGGAGTGGAGTTCCCCCTAAGATGTGTGGGAACAGCAGGCATGCAGACAGTGAGGAAGAGGGCTGCAGGCAAAGGGAAGAGATGAGCCTGAGCCTGCTAGTTAGAGCGTGCTGGCATAGGAAGGAAGCCTCAGGGAGGGTGGCAGTGGGCAGGGGGAGTGAATGAGCAGGGCATGGGAACTGCCAGGCCTTTGGCTGCGGAGATTTTAGACACTAATGGAGATATTCAGCGATAAAACAAGTTATTGGCACATGTAGGACATTTGGAACCATAAACCCAAATGAGATGATGATGTGTTCAAGTATAGATAATTGGGGGGGGGGAGCCGGAGATCTGAGCCTGGGGGCCTCCTGTCCCTAGAGGGGACCCCACAGACCACGACAAGATAAGCAGAGGCAAACAGAACAGCAAGTCCCAGGAGCCAAACAGAACAGCAAGTCCTGGGAGCTGATGAAGTGAGTGTTTGAGCAAGGATGAGAAAGTAATTAATTGTGTCAAAGGTTGATGACCGGGCAAGTGGGATGGAGGCTAAGAGCTTATTGCAGAGCTTAGTATCATGGAATCATTAAAAATCAGAACAGGGGCAATTTCAGGAGGAATTTGAATGAAAACCAAGGGAGCCGGGACACAGAATTTGAGAAAAGCCAGACAGCTATTGCAAGATGCTTTGAAGTTCCAAGCCCCCACTCTTACACACACACACACACACACACACACACACACACACACACACACACACCACACGGGGAGAGAGAGAGAGAGAGAGAGAGACAGAGAGAGAGAGAGAGAGAGAGACAGAGAGAGAGAGAGAGAGACACAGAGAGAGAGAGAGAGAGACAGAGAGACAGAGAGAGAGAGAGAGAGAGAGAGACAGAGAGAGAGAGAGAGAGAGAGAGAGAGAGAGAGAGAGACAGAGAGAGAGAGCTGAATTGATTGGTTTGGGCTGGCCATATAGTTCAATGGTAGAGCTCTTGCTTAGCGTGTGGGCAAGATGTAAGATGGTTAGCATCACCCATAGCCTCTACCAACTCCAGTTTTGAGAACCAAAAAAAAAAAAAAATATTTCTAAGTCGGGCCTGGTGGTGCAGACTTAGAACTCCAGCTACCCCAGGAAGATGAGGTAGGAGTTTTGCAAGTTCAAGGCTAGCCTGGGAAACTCAACAAGATCCTGTCTCAAAACAAAAAGTAGAGGCTGGGCAGAGTGATGGTGCACGTCTCTAATCCCAGCACTCAGGAGGCAGAGGCAGGTGAGTCTCTGTGAGTTTGAGGACAGCTTGGTCTACAGAGTGAGTTCCAGGATAGGCTCCAAGGCTACAGGGATACCCTGTCTCAAAAAACCAAAAAATAAAAATAAAAAGTAGAAGTAGAGCAGAGCTCAGGGTTGGAGCACTGCTCAGCTAGTGCAAAGGTCTGTACTGACTAAAAATGTCTTCAGGACTTGGGGGTCAAAGGCACTTATCACCAAGCCTGACAGTCCAAGTTCAATGCCCAGGTCCCACACAGTGGAAGGAGAGAACTGACTGCTGTAAGTTGTCCTCTGACCTCCATATATGTACTATGGAATGTACACACACACACACACACACACACACACACACACACACACACACACACTATACATACAAAAATTAGTTTCAGTCAAGTTCACAAGAGAACTTCAAACAGTGCGATGCCATGCATCCTACTAAAAGAGGGCACAGTGCTGGTTTGAATGAGAATGGCCCCAATTTGCGCATTTGAACTTAGTTGCCCTGGAGTGGAACTGTTTGAGAAGGATTAGGGGGTGTGGCCTTGTTTGTTAGGAGAAGGTTTGTCACTAGAAGTGAGTTTTGAAGTTTAAAAGCCCACACTGCGCCCAGTCCCCCCCCCCACCTCTCTCTCTCTCTCTGCCTGTTGCCTATGGATTGGGATGTAAAGCTCTCAGCTACTGCTCCAGGGCCATGTCTGTCTGCTTCTCACCATGCTGATCATGGACTAACCCTCTGAAACCATAAGCAAACCCTCAGTTAGATGCTTGTTTTCAAAAAATATAAGAGTTGACATCATCAAGGTGTCTCTTCACAGCCAAGAAATAGAGACTAAGACAGGCAGCATCTGTAATCCCACACGTGGAGGTACGTCCATTATGCAGGCCACAGAAAACTGGTGGCTCACAGAACAGCCCTGACAAAACAGACCAGAAATTACAGAAAAAGTTGACATTTGTTGGTCCCCTGTGAATCTAAAGTGTGAAAGGGAATGAAAAGATACTTAGCAAATGGCAAGGTTGAAAAATTATTTGTGGGTAGTGGCATGGTTTTTAATAGATTTTCTTTCTTCTTTAATATTTAAAACAACAAAAACATGACATTTTAATAAAATCCACAAAGCTATGTCTGGGGAAGAAAGAAGAAAAAGATGCAAGAACGCTTCATTGTAAAATTTATAGGGTACAGCCAACACCACACTCAGAAAAAATATGTACTGCCATAACCTTTATTATTAAACAATAAACAATAAAAGTAAATGAACAAAGGGACATGAAGTTCAAAAATGAAAAATTTAAACCGCTACAGAATGAGGGTGAGATTAATAAACATAAAGGGGGAAATGAATAAATTAAGAGAAAGAAAAAATCATAGAATTCAAACATACTCTGATGGCCGATTCTCTAATAAATAAATAACTAAATAAAACAAAGGAAAACTGGCAATGGGGAGATCTCTGGTAGAGAAGAAATCAGAAACATACCATCTTAGGAATGTGGCTAGGGTCTAACAGTCATGAGAGATGAAAATGACAACATAAAGCTACCTACAATAGCGCTGATAGCTAAAGATCTCAGTGTCATAAACCGTTTGATGAAGCTGGTAAAGACTATTGCAGAAGTGTGAGAAAACTGTCTATCAATGACAAGGACAACAAGGGTGGTGGAGATGGCCCATGTGGCAAAGCGCTTGCAAACCTGAGGTGCTGAGCTCAGTCCCCAGCATCCACAGGAAAAGTCAGGCCAATGTTGGGGAGAACACGAGACAGGAGACATTCTGACTGAATCAGTGAGCTCCAGGCTCAGTGAGAGACCTTGTCTCAAAAATAAGATAGAGGGCCAATGAGATGGCTCAGCAGGTAAAGGCACTTCCCACCAAGCGTGATGACCCAAGTTCAATCCTCAAGACACCCAAGGCAGAAGAAGAGAACATATTCCCACAAGCTGTCCTCGAACTTGTATGGGAATGCTGTAACATGCAGGCACCCCCCCATGCCCCTTTCCTGCACACAAAATAAATAAGCAAAAACATAATAAACTTTTAAAACAAGTTGGAGAGCAATTTAAAGGGACCAATGTTGACCTGTGGCCCCTACACATTTGTACACACACACACACACACACACACACACACACACACACACACACACACACACACACACCAACTCTGCTCCCCTTAGCTACATGTCCATTTTACTATAAAATGTTAAAGATCCTAAATGAAATCCAGCCCATATTCAAAAGCACATGTGTGTTTGCTAGTATGTTTACATGTGTACATAACACAATGTAACAAAGTAGAATGTGTAAATACCGGGAATCTACAAGACCATTGATTCCCTACACCAGGGAAGGAAGGAACCCCTCTTAACATCTCAAGGCACAGTGAATATGCTCTGGATTGGTTGCCACAAAAATCACAAGTAAGCTGAAAAATGAAGTTTCTAAAAATATGCCCACCAGCGTCACGCCAAGGGCATATCTCACAGTCATCAAGTGGGAAGTCAAACCCACCCATCACTGGCTTTGTCCCTGGGAAGTGAACTTATATCTGCTGCAATGGGACACAAAGCGTGAAATTTCATCCTGGGGGGCTTTCCTGTTGGTAACGAGAGTTTATCTCAGAGCTTCCAAAGCTCAGGTTTTAGAAAGCTGGAATCCAAGACAGCCAGACAAAAGTGAACATAACACAGACCACCTGAAGACAAGACTCCCACCACTTTTGTGTGGTATCCTTAAGGGACAGGAAAAGCCCAGCCCAGGTGTCGAGGTCTTGCTTCCCACCCTACTGATTTCCTAGTGACTGGCTGAGAAATGTAGCAGATAATTGGAAACATTCCTATTGCAGAAACACAATGGACAATGTGAAGACTCGGTTCCTGTGTACAAGCAAGCAGGCCCGTCAGCATGACACAAAGCTCTAGGAGGGGCAGGCACGTTTAAATAGATGGACATTCACATTGTGTCCGAACGGGACCACTCAATATGATGGCACAGTCTCCTCTGTCTTAGTTGCTGAGTATAATGAAATGGCAATCAACTCTCACCTAGGGGAATCGCTAGCCCATGTGACCCTTGTGAGCTCACTTCCTTCCAGCCTGTTATCAAGATGGACTCATACTTCCCATGGGAGTGCAGACGCCAGAAATGGTCTAGTTCCTACTTCAGAATTTCCTGATAGACCAGGCAGAACCCTTCAGTCTGGACCCAGACACCACCTAGAACATCTCATAATCCTATAAAGAAACTGGCCCAAAGAGGTTAAACACTCGCTGAGGTCACATAGTCAGGTGACACAAACTCCCGACACCATCTGCTCTAGAGCCTTCCCCTATAGCCCTTTGGGACTCTCATGGCTCATGGCTCTGAGCCACAGCCCCAGAGACAACAGCATCTTTCAAAGTCCATTGAGCTGCTTCATATCTGCCTAAAGTTACATGGGTTGTGTCCATTCAGCATAAGAATAAAGTGTGGCCAGTGGGGTAGTGACCTGCCTCATACGTCCATTAGTGTCAGCAGGGACAGGAAGTGGGTACAGGTTCCCTGAACCCTGGCCTTGGTGCCTTTTCTGGCATGCAGACAGAACTAATGAAGCCCCCTTTGAGAGGACTTATTGAGTGGTCCAGCATCCTGGATGCAGTCTCTCAGCAGCAATGGACTCTCACTAGGAAGCATCCCTTCCCTTCCTAGTTACCAGTGGAGTCATCATAGGTCAGTTTTCATCCTTCTTGTCTGTGTCAGCTGCAAGCATCAGTTAACTACACACAGGATGGGACAGTACAGACAAGAGTCTCACCACACCCCTTCAGGGCCTGGGCCCAAGGATGGTGTGGAAAAAACATTTGAGATCAAGGGGATGAAGGTCCCATCATGTATCCATCACTTCTTGACTGTGTCTTCGGACCAGCCACCCACCATTCTGAATCTCAGGTGCACATCTAAAATGAGGGGGATCATTTTCTTTCCTGCTAGGCTGATGTGAAGGATTTCCCATAGGCAACAGGGGCTCCATTGGGCTTACTCCAAAACAATGATGTAGGCAGCATTACTGTTTCAGGGATGTTTGCACATTTCATTCATTCACTCATTCTACAAACCTTCTTGAGACGCCTGCAAAGCTAGGCAGGAGTCAGGAACATTCCTCAGCACAGTGGGTTCTCACTACCACCATGGAGTGTGCAACAGCAGCTCGCTCCATCTTGTTTGTTTGTCTGTTTTGACAACACACATAGCCCAGGCTGGTCTTGCATTCACTATGGAGCTAAGGATGACCTTGAACTTCTGATATTCCTGTCTCCACCTCCAAAGTGCCGGGGTTACAGGTGTGCACCACCATGCCCAGTTTATGTGGATTTAGGGATTGAACCAAAGACCTCTTGGAAGTTAGGCCAGCATTCTACAAATGGAGATATACCCCTGCCCTTAATTTAAACAAACAAACAACAAACAGGATCTCAGGCTGGAGAGACGGCTCAGTGGTTGGAATGCTGACTCTTCTTCTAGAGGACCTGGGTTCAATTCCCAGCACCCACATGGCAGCTAACAACTGTCTGTAACTCCAAGATCTGACATCTTCACACAGACATACATGTAGGTAAAACACCAATGCACATGCATGAAATAAAAAAATAAAAAGTTAAAAAGAAAGAAAACCCAGGGTCTCATGTGGCCCAGGCTTCAAATCTAGATAGATTTTTTTTGCCCCCACTTCCCAGATGATGAGGTTTCAGACCCATCAGTTTCATCTCACTCAAGGCTTGGGGGTTGGGGAAGACATGCCCAAGATCACTCTCCAGGAAAAACAAGGACTGCAAAGCTCTGGGCTTCCAATGAAGGGCATGGCACTGGCTGTCATCACCATAGCCTGGCCACAGCACCTCTGTGCCCCAGTCTCCAACAAGAAGATTTTCCTGGAAGCATGTGTATCCGGAGTCTTCCAGGGAGCATATGCGCCCTCCTGGAACTTTAATATTTAGATGAATTGTGCCTGTCTAGCTGTCTTTTGTAAAGACTCCTCGAAGTTCTATATGGTCAAAGCCACAGCTGAGAGAAAGAGCGGACGTTTTATTATCCCGCCGGAGCAGAGGGGGAAACAACTCCCATAAATCTCAAGTTTTATGTGCTCCTGACACTCTGTGGAGCCATCGATGGTTTCTCAGCTATGCCGATGGTACATTAAAACCTCATTTTCCCAAACATGGCACTGAATATTCACTCGGAGGAGAGAGCCATTATACACAGCAATATTGGAGCTGCAGCTGACGAATGTCGCTGCGATTTCGCCCCGAATTCTCTCAGCTCACACTCTGCTGCTGAGGTTGGCATCTTGCCTGGAAGACTGTTAAACACCTGGCCCCTGCACACTCCAAAGCCAGGGGGTCACAGCTCCGATTAGCAGCTTGGCAGGGGGTGGAGGGGTCGGTTCCAGAGGGCAGCTAAGCAGCCATAAAACATCACAAACTGTTTTCTGAGTCACAGCAAGAGGGATGGCCATTGGGACTGAATAGAGAGATCGCTACAGGGTCAAGTTTTTTCCTCAGGCTTTTTCTGCTGTCTTCTTGTCTGTCCCCAAGGCCCAGTCCTAAAGTCATCACAGCCAGGAAGCCCTACCTGACACTGTGGCAGAAGAGGGAGGGGAGAAAGAAGCACGGAGATTAACAAGGGTAGCAGTGGGTAAAATGTCTTGGAACCTCCTCACCTGGGCTACGTGTAAGGGACAGAGAAGTCCAAGAAAGGTAGAAGGTGTGCTAACGAAGGAGACGGTGGGGGCGGAGCTGGCTGTGGATAAGATCCATAAAAGGTTGGCATTCTCATGGCCCCATGCCGTTTGAGCTCCTAACCTTTCTTAGCGTCTGTCCTTGAACAATCTGTTTCTGTTTCTGCCACAGTCCATGTGTCCCTTGGTCCATTTTTTTTTTTTTTTTTTGAGACAGGTTCTTATTGTACAGCTCTGGAACTTGCTACATAGACCAGGCCAACCTTGAACTCACAGAGATCCTTGCCTCTCCAGTGCCATGGTTAAAGGTGTGTATCAGCATATATACATGTGTATGCATGTATATATGTGTGCTTGTATTTATATATATGTATGCATATGTATGTATATGTACATATAATTTATGTGTGTGTATGCGCCTGGACTCACTCACAAAGGTTGCATAGAACCAAGGCCAGGTAGTCAGGCTTCTTGCATTCAAACCTTGACAGCACATTTTGATGGCTGTGTAGCCAAGTCACTTCTGTCTTTACACTTTGTCATCTCAAACAAACCCCCCCAAGAACTCCTCCCCAGAGTAGAATAGTAAAGGAGGTAACAAATATGAAAAGGTAAGAGTGCCAGGCACATGGTAAGCAGCAAACAAAGTTAGCAGACCATAGTTACAGGAAAATTAACTCATTCACTTGGGGAAGCTTCACAAGAAGAAGATACCCGGTCAAACAAAGTGTGCTCTGTGTGCCCCAAGTGCCAGGATGCATGTGACCACACACTCATGAGCAGTGCTCCAGGCTAACTCTTGTGGTTCTGTTCCTCAGGATGATTGGGTGGCTGGTCCTCAGTGGCTCTTGCCTGGCATGGAGGTTGTGAGGCTAAAGTGAGCAGCCACAGGGAGGGCCAAGTGGCTACCGGCTGAAGTCAGGGATTGCTGTTGGTGTCCCATCCCCAGACCTCAGAGTGTCTTACACTGTTCACAGCTTGAGTACAACTCTGTAAGCAATGCTGAGCTGGTCCATCCAGTTTAAAGGGTGCCAAGAGCACTGGGCTTGCAGTCCCAAGCCTGGCCTCAGGTTCTGGCTCAGTGCTTTTTCTAGCACTGAATTAATTGGGCAATTAATTCTTCTTTTCCATTCACCCAGGGCTAACCATACATCAGTGGCTAGCTGGCCCCTTCCAGATGCCTGTGTTGGAGAAGGTACACCACAGGCTTGGCCCAGGCTGTCCCATGCAGCCTAGAAACAGACAGTGGATCCTTCCATGAGTTCAGCCTGCGCCCACCTTTATGAGGATGCCGGGCATACGGTCTATGTTGTTGTGTCGACTCTGATCTTTAAAATTACTGGAGTGGAGCAATGATACCTGCACCCATGTCTCACTACCTAAGTTTGATATATGGGATCCACACGGTGTAAAAGCCAGCTCCTGTGATTCCTGCTCTGAGTCCCACCTGCATGGCATGGCATGATGCCCCCCCCCCCCAATAAATAGAATACAAATTTTAAAAAAGGCTGCATCAAAATATTATTTATCCTGACTTCTGAGATTTTGGCACTCCCTTATATTACATGATTGATAGACTTGTGTTTCCAATCATAGGCCATAGGGAGGCCTTCTAAGTAGAGGGAAATGTGCATATGGTTTCCAGTTAGAAATGATCTTTATCCCCCAAGGGACATTTGGCAATGTGTAGAAACTGTGTGTGTGTGTGTGTGTGTGTGTGTGTGTGTGTGTGTGAGTGATGTGTAGAAACTGTGTGTGTGTAATGTGTAGAAACTGTGTGTGTCTCTTTATGTGTCTCTCTGTGTGTATGTGTGCCTATCTTTCTGCCTTGGGTGTGTGCATGTCTAAACAGATATACATGCTTTGATACTACATACGTGCATGGATGGAGGATAATCTCATGATCATTCTTCAGATGCCACACAGCTCTGATTTTTGAGAGGGAGTCTCCCCTAACCTAAAGCTCACTAAGCAGACTAATCTGCCTGGCCAGAGAGCCGCAGGGATCTGCCTGTCTCTGTTGCCCAGCACTGAGATTACAAGTGCACGTCACCACACCTGATGTTTAAAATGTGGGTTCTTGGGATCAAACTCAGGTTTCCACACTTGCAAGGGAAGTGTTCCACAGGGTTTCTGACTGAGCTATCTCCTGGCCCTGGAGAGAGTGCCTGCATTTGCTTTTGAGGAGGAGGGAGGTACCGGATGCTGCCAGTCATCAGGCTGCACACAGCAGGCTGAAGAAATCCCACCCTTAAGACACGCGAGGACCTCACGGTTCACACCACTACCCTTGACATTTCCAAGCCTCCCTTTCTACATCAGACAAGTGTTGCAGGGAGGCAATGGGCCCCAACTTTTCACAGCAGGTGCTCAATAAATGACTGTCCCAACCTTGCCCTCATTCAAAACACACCAAACTTCAGAGAAAGCCATTCCTAGAAGAGACAGAGTCCCTGGATTCCACAGAAAACTCCGACACAGAAAAGAATATGCTTTATTCTGCTCTGACCTTCCTTCTCAGGAAAAATCCATGAATTTTATCTCTCAGCAACTGTGATCCATTCCTGGAGAACCTGGCTGCACGCTGGCTTATCGCTGCCCTGAGCCCTAACGGGGAGTGAATTTTTATGACCGAGTTGTAAACCTTTGCAGAAACCATTTTTAAACTAAAAAAAGAAATGCTGACAGATTCTTAACTACTCTAGTTGCTAAATTAAGCATGAGGGATGGGATGGCAGAGGGTGCAAAAGAAAACAAAAGTGCTCAGAGAGAGAGTTAGTGGAGGTAAAATGATGTTCATTAAAAATAGAAACACACACTCACACACACTCACACACACTCAGACACCAATCTTTTGTGCTCAACTTCACACTCGTACATCATAATGTGCCAGTAAAAGGGCATTTCCCCTGAGATAATAAAAGAATTGAATTTTTCCTTATCGGTCATCTATTTTTCTAGCCCAAGCTATTACTCCCGCTCTAGGGTTGCTAGGCAACAAGAAATATTAATAGCAGCTTTTATTAGCTTAGCTTTTGCAGCGGAGTACCAGAATGAGAAAATGGGAGACATAAATGTGTTACATAAATCTTTCAACCTCTCAGAGCCGGTGTTAGTCTCTGTTTTCATAATGATTTATTGAAGTGATGGTTCATTTATGAGCAAAAGGAGTCTGGGATAAGAAGACGGAACAGTCCCCTGCAGGAGTGTTTGAAAATAAATAATTATAGCAGGGGAGTAAAAGCTGTTTAAAGCCATTTTTTCCGAGTTTTATAAAATATAAAAAGACATTTCTTTGGCTTATGGCTTCTGAGAAACTGGGGAAAGACTTGCACCCAGACTCCAATGCATACCAAGAAAGCTTGGGGCCTCTCAATATCCCCGCTACTGTTCTTCCAGGGTTCCTTTTGGAAATTTGTCTTTCTCCCACTCCTGCCCCACAGGAGACAAAAACATGTCTCCTTCTGTTTTTCCAGTGATGGGTGGGCTCTTGGTCATGGAGCTGAGATGGGTTGTTTCTTGGGCCCTCATTCTTTTAACTAGAAGTAGAGCTGTCACCAATGTTGGTTTTAAATGCCAAGGCCCGAGTGACATCATGACATCTTGCCATAATAGATGTGCTCACTCCCACAAACCCCTACTGCTCCCACCCCATCTCCAGCCTCCGGGGCTTCCCATTTGCTTTTCCAACTACCATCTTGCAGACTTGCCTTGATGGACAGCCCGGAAACTTGACACAACAGGTCAGGCTGGCTGAACTTAGAGAAGACAGAGCCTGTTTAAACCCAGTCAATGAGTAGAATGCTTTACTAAGCACAGTAGGTTATGCTGGTTGGACCTACTGTGTGTCACTCAGATTCCTCCAATCACAGACGTTCTTCCTATAGGGCAAGTGCCTGACCTCCATAGTGTAGATGAAGAAATTGAGACATAGGACTGTGAATTCCTTGCTCTGGGTCACAAAGTATTGGAAACAAGTATGGGAGCTGAGTTTCGAACCGAGGTCAGCCTGAGAACAGGACCTACTACTGTGACTTTTGGAAGAAAACAAAACAAAACAAAACAAACACCTCCCAGAAAAGCAATGTTACTGTGTGATTAAAATATCCCAGCAAAAAGAAACTTTGGGGGTGGGGCCAGCAAGATGGCTCAGTGGCTATAGGAGCTTGCTGACAACCTTTATGACCTGAATTTGATTCTCAGGTTCTATGTGGTGGAAGGAGAGGGAATTGATTCCCTCAAGTTGTCCTCTGAAGGATAGACAGACAGACAGACTGACACACACACACACACACACACCCCAAACGAAATAGATAGATGATAGATAGACAATAGATGGATGGATAGATGGATAGACAGACAGACAGACAGACAGACAGACAGACAGACAGACACACACACACACACACACACACACACACACACACACCAAACAAAATAGATAGGTGATAGATAGACAATAGATGGATGGATAGATAGACAGACAGACAGATAAAACTCCATGACCAACAGCAACTTGGTGAGGAAAGGGTTTGTTTCATCTTACATCTTATAGTCCCTCATCTAGGAAAGTCAGGGCAGGAACTGAAGCAGAGGCCATGGAGGGGTGCTGCTTACTGGCTTGCTCCTCATGGCTCACTAGCCTGTTTTCTTATAATACCCAGGACCACCTGCTCAGGGTTGGCACCACCACAGTGGGCTGGGCCTTCCCAAATCAATCATTAATCAAGAAAATGCCCACTAGCTTCCCCACAGGCCTTTTTCTTGGTTGAGGTTTTCTTCCCAAATGACTCAATCTTGTATCAAGGTGGCAAAAAACAACAACAACAACAAAAAAAAAACAAAAAACAAAACAAAACAAAAAAACTAACCAGGACAATGCTTTTAAAAGTAAGTTAGGGGGAAAAGGAGCTTACTTGGCTTATTATTCCAGGCCACAGTCCATCATTTGGGGGAAGTTAAGGCAGGGACTCATGCAGCTACTCCCACCACATCCACAGCCAAATCCAGAAAGAAACGTATGATTGCATGCTGCCTGCTTGCTCACTAGGGAATAGTGCTGCCCACAATGGGTTGAGTCTTCTTTTATCAATTAACAATCAAGACAATCCCCATGCACAGTCTGACCTGATCTAGATGGTTTTCCAACTGAAACTCTCTTCCAGGTTGGCCCAAGAAAATGGCCAGGTTACAGAAAAGGCCACCATTGATGGGGAATGTAATGTGTATGTTTATCTTATTAATTGTTAAATAAAATACTGTTTGGCCAATGAGACAGCAAGTTAGACAGGACTAGGAGTCAAAGAGGATTCTGGGAAATGTAGTAGAGAAGTAGTGATCCAGGCAGGAAGTGACATAGCAAGGAGACTCATATTTAAACAAAGGAGAAACAGGAAGGGTTCTTTTTCCCTCCGCTCTTCCTCCAGCGGAGCAATGTGATCCACCGGCATGGAGGGACGCCAATAAGGCATCCAATAAGATAAGTCTTATAAAATATATAGGTTTATGTTAAGACAGAGTAACAGATGAGAATCCTAGTCATTGGCCAAGCAGCATTGTACCTAATACAAGTTTCTGTGTATTCATTTGGGCCTAACTCAGGTGGGCAGCTGGCGTAAAGCTCACAGGTGGCGGTGGGGCTCGGGCGGCTTTTGGCGGAAAGATTTATCGTAACACATCATCCTGTCTCTTGAGTCCTTGCCTTCTGCATGACTCTGTCATTTCTCCCTCTGTAGGGTGAGTTGAGCAACCTACTGCTTGGCTCTCTGGGTTGGCCATGTGACTGGTTTTGGACAAAAGAAAAGATTAGCAACTAATAAGTTTAAAAATTTGCACCCCATGACTCACTCCTTCTCTAGGCTCTTGGTGATGACTCATAGCTAAGATACCTCACCTGGTTCCAGCTGACACAAGTCAGGTGCTGGGGTAAATCCTAGACACTGGGCCCAGGCAAATGGCTAGCTGACCCCAGAAATCACAAGAAGCAGTTCAGCTGATTCAAGAATCATGAGAGATAATTAAAATGAATTGTTTCATGCTATTAAGGGTTGTAGTGATTTGTTACGTGGCAAAGCTAAATATATAGGCACAAAACAAAAACATTTACATATTAAGAGTCATAAAAACAATTGGTTGGCCTTGAGGAGGGGTTGGTGTCTACTGTCCAAGTCACTAAGAATTCTGGTTGACAAAGGTTTGAGTTGGAGGGGCAGTGAGCAGGAAGGAATATTGGAAGGGAACAGCATGGAGCAGTAAGAGCAGAAGGATGTTAGGCAGTCTATTGAAGACCTGCAGAGGCAATACACAGGCCGGGCTCAACACCCAGGCTCTAGGCCCAACCCAGGGTTGTGGGTAGGTTCTCTTGTGAGAGCCATATCTAAAGCAAGCTGGTCAAGTGAGAGTGGATTGTGGGCCTGCCTCTGACAACTACCCCAGGATACCAGCCTGCAACTACCCCAGGGTACCAGCCTGCAACTACCCCAGGGTACCAGCCTGCAACTACCCAACAAGCCGGGGACCTGGTACCTGTAATCCCAGTGTTAGAAGGCAGATGGGAGGACCTTGGGCACGCTGACCACACCATTAGCCAATCACTGAGCACCAGGTTCAGTGAGAGGTGCCTCAGCATACAAGGTGGAGGGGCTGGAGAGATGGCTCCACAGGGAAGAATATGGGCTGCTCTTCCGGAGGACCTTGGTTTGATTTTCAGCACCTACAGGGTGACTTACAACTATCTCTAACTCTAGTCCCAGGGGATTTGACATCCTCTTCTGGCCTCTAAGAGCATTGCACTTATATATGGGGCGTATAGACGTACATGTAAACAAACATTCATACACATAAACAAACCAGTAATTTAAAGATGAGGTGGAGTGTGATTAAGGAAAACACCAAATGTCAACTTTCGGCCTCCGCACAACCAAGCACACACACACACACACACACACACACACACACACACACACACACACAGGCCTCAAAGATGGGAGGAGAAAGTTTGAGTGACCTATGTCCTGCTCCTGCCCTGCTGCGCCTGAGGACTGGGATGGGACCACATCATCCCAGTGATCCAGGAATCCCTGACCACCAGAAGCCATTGTGACTCTGCTTCCAGCTGCCTGAGTCTCCCCTTCACCCTTGGGGCATCTCTGGTTCCCTGAAGGTAGTGTTTTCCCTTGTGGTAGAGATCAAGCATGTGTGTGTGTGTGTGTGTGTGTGTGTGTGTGTGTGTGTGTGTGTGTGTGTGCCCCCTCCCTGCTTCCTGGCATACCGCTTCCTCTCAGTACTCAGCGTCCCTGAACTCTGCTTCCCAGAGGATTCCAGAAGTGATCTCAGACTCCACGAGCCGCTTAATAAATTCCACTCTCCGAGTTTCTTTGAGTATTTTTAGAGGCTGATTTATAAATACAATATCTCCCTCAAAATGAAACAATCAACATAGGATAAAATTATTGACTTATGAAAATAGAGGTCAGATGGAGGTGCAGTGCTTTAAATTAAACCAGCGAACTATATCTTTCATACTAAATTGACTCTTTTTGTCTTGGAAATGAATGTTTAATCAGTTAAGACTCGGAAGTTGAGAGAGAAAGCCCTGAGCATATTTAATTTTGTAAGGGGGTCTGGTTCCAGTGTTGTACATAATCCCCACTGGCAGCATCAGGAGGGGAGCCGTCTCCACATGTCCTTGGGACTTAGTAATCAAGCAGGGGACCAGACAGGATTGGTGGCCTCTGGTATCAGAGCTATGGGGGTCTTGGCATTGATGAACTAGCTGCCAAAGATCAAAGTCGCACCTACTCCTCCAGAGATGGCATTGCTGGGGCATCTGGATCTGTGGGGACAACACCTGACATCCAAACATACTCTGTGAGCCTGAGCCTGGCTGTACAATCCTTCACCATCACCCCAGGTCAAAGTGGGAGGTAGATGGAGGGACTTGGTAGGGCGTGACTTCTGGGGTGTGGCTTCTGAATCTCCATTCAGCTTGAGAACTAGGTGGAATTTTCACTCACAAAGAGTAGCATACAGGTCTGCCTCCTGCTCAACGTCTCTTCTCATATGAGGGATAAGGTGGTTTCTGAGAATCATCTGCTTCCCTGTGCTGTGTTTCCACCAACACTCGCCGAGCCCCAATCAGTATTGCTAGTGATGGCCTTGGGCAGACGAGGCCACTGAGACACTGGTGTCTTTATACTCCATAGAAATTGTGTTTCCTTTATCATATTCCCACCCCTCAACAACCAATGACCCCAGATATGAAGTTCTTGGAACCTGTAAATGTAACAAGAGCATGTAGTCTTGACAAAGTTCAAGCTCTGAACCACAACACTGCGAGATTATTCTAGGTTAGCCCTAAAGTCCATCATATGTGCCCGTATGAGAAGAGCAGGGAGCTATTACTAATAAAAGAGAAGCCAAAGACCAGGAAGAGACATAACCATAAGCCAGGGAAGCCCCTAGAACAGCGGTTGTCAACTTATGGGTCATGACCCGGGTTGCATATCAGATATTTAAATTACAATTCATAACAGTAGAAAAATTAGAGTTACAAAGTAGCAATGAAATGATTGTATGGTTGGGGAGGGGGTCACCACAACACAAGGACCTGTATTAAAGGGTCACGGAATTGGCAAGGTTGGGAACCACTGCTCTGGAAGCTAGAAGAGGTAAGGATGGACACCCCGCAGCCTCCTGGGGAGCATGGCTTCCCAGAATCTCCATTTCAGCTTGAAGTACTGATTCTGGGCCTTGGGGTTCTGAGCAGATGGATCTCTGCTGCTTTTGAGCCACAAGTTTGTGGTGATTTGCTAGAGCAGCCGTGTAAGGGAAGCCTCCAGCCGCTCCATGTTACTGGCTGCCTCTTTCAGCTGAGAGGAGCACTACTAACAAACCCCTCTGCATGCTGCTTGACAGCCAGCAGGTGCTTCCATAATCCTGCTGCTTCACACACACAGCAGGCATTGCACACCCCCACACACTTTCTCCTTGCGGTTCTCCTGAATTTAAAAGCCCTGTTGTCAAGCCCCTTGCCTCCTAATCATCCAACACATCCTTCGTATCTGGCTTTCCCATTTGGTGGCGGCCTCTGCCCTGGGTAAAAAGGTCAGGCTTATCTCTCATTAAGAAAGGAGGGAATATAAGATTAAATGGATCCCTGCAATTCTAGACTAATAGGGAGCTAAGACTGTGAATTTGAGAAGCATCCTAAATACAGACCAGCTGTAAAGAAACCTGCAAAGGAATGGTTTGCATAGAGCTCATGTAAGGGATCACTTATTTTCAAGGGGAGCGAGAGGTGGTCTGTGGTCAACTGGCAGCGGGCCTTGTAACGGTTGGAGCTGTTGTGATCTGGAAGCTTGGGGAGGGCACTGGGAGACTGGTGGCAGTATGTTTCTGTGAAGGCCAGGACACAACCATAGGTATTGCCCACTTTGTTTTTCAGACAAGAGCATGCCATCATGCTGGCCTTTATTTTTAATACAGGTTCTGAGGGATCGAACTTAGGTCCTCATGTTTGCAAGGCAAGTACTTTACTAACTGAGTTACCTTTCCATCCAGTTCAACTTGATGACTAATGACAAGAGCAAATGTTCCTGATTGTCCACTCTGCCATTTAATGGCTAAGACTCTACACTCATCATCTCAAACACTGTGACAAGTTCTTGATGGCTGATGCTAGGATTCAAAGACAAGGAAAGAGCCCCTTATGTGAAACCTAGGGCTCCAAAGCACAGTGGCTATTACCCTCACAGTCTCTACTAAACACTGGCATCCCAGTGATGGGGAATGTACTTTTTTGTATGTTTATCTTATTGATTATTGAATAAAATACTGTTTGGCCAATGAGACAGCAAGTTAGACAGGACTAGGAGTCAAAGAGGATTCTGGGAAATGTAGTAGAGAAGTGGTGATCCAGGCAGGAAGTGACAGCAAGGAGACTCATATTTAAGCAAAGGAAACAGGAAGTGTCCCTTTTTCCCTTCCTCATCCAGCGGTGCCATGTGAGCCACCGGCAAGAGAGGGTGCCAACAAAAGGCATCCTCTATAAGATAAGTCTTTTAAAAATATAGGTTTATGATAATTAAGACTGAGCTAACAGATGAGTAATCCTAGTCATTGGCCAAGCAGCATTGTACCTAATACAAGTCTCTCTGTTTATTAATTTGGGCCCTAACTCGGGCAGGCGGCTGGCATAGAGCACACATGTGGCGGTGAGGCTCGGGCGGCTTTTGGCGAAAAAATTTATGGTAACATCCCAGGGCTGTGGGGAACATTGTTGTCCTCATTCCTGCATCGTGACTCTCATAGCTCATGATCGAGACAGCCACTGTGCTCTGCCCTGCTGTGTGCCATGGGAAATCCCTAGCAAAGGAACCCACAGTAGTGAGGATTTGTTAGGAAATGAGCTGAGAAAATGGCAGGGATGGAACAAACCTACCAAGGTGGGACTGAGGCCACGTGACTGTGGAGTCTGAACCAGTCAACCACTTGGAAGAGGAAACTGGGCCTTGTGGAGGGGGGTGGGGAGAGGGAGCAAAAGATCAGGATCCCTGGAGAGTGGAACATACTTTTCCATTGGGTTATTAGTTAATTAAGTATTGACAAGGTCTCACTATGCAGTTCAATCTGGCCTTAAACTCATGTTCTTCTTGCCTCTGCTCGGATGGGGCTATGAACTGGGCTGCGGTTTCTGAGAAGCTGCTGTGGTAGCAAACTCAATCCAGCCAATACCATGTGACTCTGATAGGGAAGTCAGATGAGCACCCTGTCCCTCAGCCTCTGGAGTGCTTGTGACCCACTAGGACACGCTGGAGGGCCACTTCATCTTGGATTCAATGGTGGGTCCAGCCAGTCAGTGCTCGGCCATTGTTTTCCTCAGAAGACTTAAACAGTGACTTTGCCACAAGTGTGTTAGCTGCTAGTGGCCATAGGCCTGCTGTGTGGAAATGAGGGTGGAGTGGGACCACAATGACACCCACAGTACAACTCCTGTGAGGAAACACCCTGAAGCTTTTGCCTATCCATGGCTATATCACTCCTCATTGTTCATGTCGGCATTACCCTAAACATGAATGTAAGCATTCTAATTTTAACTGTGGTGGGATGGAAGGAAAGAGAAACATGAAGCAAAGTTGTTTAAGAATGGTTTTGGAAGTCCCTTAAAGTGCCTCATCTACCGACTTCCTGTAGGACTGGATAGTTCAGCTCAGCCATCATGCTAAAAAACATAACCCCGCTCAGCATGGGGTTTAGGACCTGATGCAGCAGGCTCCCCCGAGCTCCTTCACCTCCACTGGCTGCAAGTTCTCACTCTCCAGCCCCACAGCAAAAGGAATCCCATGCTGACTCCAGCAGGTCACTGGCCCCTTACCTCTTCCCTTTGCAAAGGTTGTCTGTATCCTGGAACATCCTTCCCTCCTCTGCCTGCTGACTTTCACCTACCCTTGGTAACTCTTCTCCCTTAGCTATGTATGTGAAACACCCAGAACAGGCAAACAGAGTCAGAAGGTAACCTATGGGGAGTGGGTGTGGTGGTACACACCTGCAACCCCAGGACTCAAGAAACAGAACCAGTGGGCCAGCCTGGGATATATAGTGAGTTGCCAGCTAGCCTGGACTATAGAATGACTTAAACCAAAACAAAGCAAAATAAGGGGAAGCAATGGGTAGTTGTCTTGGGTCAAGGGTTGAGCATGATAGCTGAGAGTGGTGACTAAAGGTGACTAATGACACTACTATCGAGACTTAAGCCTCTTCCAGTGCTGGTAGGCGGGGGAGGTCATTTTCAAATGGATTGTGCACTGACCCACTCTATGGGTGTGAATTGATGGCGTGTATATATCTCAATAAATCTGCTAGAAATAAAACTGGGGTTATACTATCAACAACCAATAAAATCAGTTCCAAGTTGTCACATACAGAGCTGTATAGGTCACGGTTTCCCTCCATGCCGCTCCCACACTCTTCAGATTCCCCCAAATCAGCCAGCAGAGCTCAGCGCATGTCCAGATTCAGGGCTCACCCTGATCAACCCTGCCACTTGCTCCCCTCAGGCCCTCCCTTGCTGGAGCCGTGGGTCCCATGTGGGAGATAGACTCACCGTGGGCAACTGGCCAGAGAGCAGGTGGCTATCCTGGGCTAGCATGTTGGACACCATGATGGCTGGGAGATCCATAGCTTGGTACGGGTAGGCAGGGAGCAGACCGTTGGGCGCAAGGCCGTGACACAGCGAGTGGTAGCTGGCTTCGTGGTCCCCCAGGTGCAGAAGGGATGGTTCAGGGAGGTTGGGAGGCGTTATAGGAGGAATCTCATAGTCTTCATTGCTCTCGCTCTGGCTGTTATAGGTCTAAAAACATCAGAGAGGTGGGGGCAGGGTCAGTGACTCAAAACCACAGAACCCATTCAATAGCATCAGTAACCACAGCAGTGGAAACAATGCCTTTGGCAAAGAGGTGATCCCAATACAAGGCAGAAGGTCTGGTGGCCTCCTGACTCAGACTCCTGCTCCACTCCTCAATGAGTCTTCCTCCCCCTGAGAGTCTGAGGACAAGAGCCTGGACTCCCAGAGAGCAAGTTTCCCTGAACCTGCTCCCGATTTCCCAGCAGATCTGGCCCAGGGCCACCAGAGAATCACCCTCCCTCAGCCACCCACTTTACAGAGGGAGACTTGGTCCAAAGGAGAATGGCCAAGTAAGGTGAGCAGAAGAGCTGGGGCTGGAGCTTCAGATAGAGTCTCCTGAGCATCCCCAGACCCTCCTTGGTCCATATCTTGGTGAACAGTACAAATGTTGGTGCAGACTAGCAGTTAGTAGCCCTGCTCTAGGGCTTACTGGGTCATTTTTCCCACCCTAACCAGCAGCCCCAGGACAAGGCTAGTAGACAGAGTGAACACTAAATCTGGCTTTCTCCTTGTCATAACTGTCCCGGGTTTTACTGTAGATCATCATGAGCTTGTACTTTGGGCCTTGGCTTTGTGGCACAGGTTCTGGGTATACTTCAGTAGGTAGAGGGGACCTCATTTGCCCGTGTGAGTGAATTTTTTAAAATTGTGCATCAGTTTTAATTATTTTTTTTTGAGATAGGGTTTCTCTGTGTAGCTTTGTAGACTGGGTTGGCCTTGAACTCACAGAGATCCTCCTGCCTCTGCCTCCCAAGTGCTGGGATTAAAGGTGTGCGCCACTACTGCCTGGCTGGGTTTTAAATTTTTAATTACATTTAGTGTGTGTGTGTGTGTGTGTGTGTGTGTGTGTGTGTGTTGTGCACTCCCGTGTGCCATGGTACACATGTGGAGGTCAGAAGACAATTTTCGGGGGGGGGGTTGGGGGGGTCCTTCCACTGTTTGGGTTCTGGATATCAAACTCAGGTCATCAGACTTGATGGCAAGTGCTTTTAACCCCTGAATAGGAGAAAACCTTCATTGACATGTATGTATGTGCAGAGAAGGAAAGAGGCCTGAGCCACAGTAGCATATGAGGCTGGAAAGGTGGCTCAGTGGCAGAGTGGTTTGTCGTTTTGTTTTGTCCTGTGAATCCAGCATGCAGATTAAGCAGCGAGCTGTCTCCTGAAGTCAAGCCCTGTGCCTGTTCTCAGGGACTGATGGATGAAAAGCAGTGAATATAGGGAGGTTTGGGTAGAGCTATGACAGAGCAGGGTCACAAATCATGTTCCTCAGACACTGTATAGGAAATTTAGGATTCCCTGAGAAAGATTGCATTTACAGTGACAGAAGTCAACATGGCTTCTTGCTCACTGGCTCCCTCTGCAGGCCTATTATCAAGTTACCACACAGCTGGGCAAACAGGTCTGAAACAGGTGGCCACGCCTACCTTGCTTTCTTCTCATGTTGGAGTTTGTCCTGGCCAGCCCTGAGCGCTCCTCTCTTTCTCCCTTACAGTCCCTTTCAGACCGCCTCAACAGTCCTCGTGTTCAAAGCCCCCTAGGTTTCACAATCATCCTCCATTCACGCTGTGCTGCTCACCCAAGCACCACAGCTGGGCAGCTCAATTCCCAATGAACCTCCTACTTTCACCTGTGTTCCAACTGCACTAGATGACGTCACCCTCCATGCACAAACCCGACACGCCCCTTCACTCATCCCTCAACTCCAGCAAAACTACTCCAAAGTACCTTTAAACTCTACGTAGCCCACTACCACCCCTCACCCCTCCCTGAGCAATGATGACAGCCTCCTCCTGGTTCCCTACAGTCCTCTCTTATCCCTCCACTCCCTCCTGTAACCAGAATGATCTCTAAAGAGAACCATCCTTAACCCCAAACCAGAAAAACAAATATAGTGTGTACTCACTCATAAGTGGATACCAGACATAAAGCAAAAGATACCCAGCCTACAATCCACAACCCCAGAGAAGCTAGAACCCTCTTCCAGAAACAGATGGAAGCAGATGCAAAAATCCACAGCTAACCAATGGACCAAGCTCCTGGAGTACAATCAAAGTGAGGGAGGAGTGATAATCTGAACAAAGGAGTCAAGACCATGATGGGGAAACCCACAGAATCAGCTGACCCGAGCTAGTGAGAGATCACTGACTCAGGTCTGACAAATGGGAAACCTGCATAAGATGGAGAGAGAATGCAAAGGCCCCCTCTGCCTGCCTTTCTGTTCAGAGTCTCCTCCTCCTAGACTCCTTCTCAACCTTATAGTCCATCCTTTGGAAAGACACCTCCAAGTCCCACACCATGGCACTTTTGCAAGCCTCCATAGTACTCAGTACCTCCTATAGCTCTGATTTTGGCTCATCTTTACCTTCGACTTATGTATCCATCCCCAAAACCCCAGGCTCCAAGAAGGCCGAAGTCAAGTCTGTTTTGTTCCCAGTACCTGGTACAGTGATTGGGCACCTAGAAAGACCTTGGTTTCAATGCAATGAATGAGCTCACAAAATGGACCACTCCAGGCTCTAGGTTCAAGCCTCACCTGGTGTTTCTGTGTGTGTCCCTCCCAGCAGACTACTGTCCCTTGGGCTATCTGTGTCTCGTGTTATTGAGTGCTACTTCCTTCCCTGTCCCCCAGTATCCAGAACAGGTACTGACACAGAACAGGATGCCAGTGAATGACAAATGACCACAAAAGTCCACTCTTTTAATCTAAGCCAAAATCCCAAGGCTCTGGAACATGAGCCAGAAGCCTTTTTAGAAAACTAAGCATGTGTTGTATCAAAATATTGAAATAACACAATTATGACAATTCTTCTAAAGGAGAAATTAGCACACTTAAAATAAGCACGCAAATACACACTTGCCTCTTTGGGGTATAGTCAGATCCCCGATGCCTGAGCACAAACCTGCCTGTTTGGGGACTGATCTACACCGGGTCCCCACTGTGTGTTTGTTTTGGTTTCTGGCATTTCCACTATCCCTTTAAACATGTCTGCTCTGAAAAGACATGTCTATCACCTTTGATTTTCAGATGGGGGCGCAGAGGATGGGGGCAGAGCATGAAGAAAGTGTCTTGTAAGGCAGTCTCTGGCTCAGGTCTTGTGAGTCTGAACCCAGCCTCCTCCACACTGGGTCCTAGTCCAGACCCTGTGTGCAAGAGATCTGCTGCTCACATTACTGCTCTGATCCTCACCAGGGAGGTGGGGGGGGGGGCTCATGAAAATCCAGAGAGCGGCATCAAGGTGCTGAAGAGTCCTAAGAGCTCTGGTGCACACAGAAAGAAGGCATTGGATGTATTTTTCATGTCCCAGATCAAGGAAGGGAAGAGTGTGAGCCCATTTGAATGGCCCCCGGACTGGCTATGGGGCAGAGGAGAGCTGATCAGCCCTGGAATCTCTGGGAGGAGGGGGTCTTAAAGCCTAGCATTGCATCTTATTTTATTATCTATTTTGTTTTATTTTATAAGTATCTCATGTAGCCTTGACTTTACCATATAGCTGAGGGTGACCTTGGATTTCTGATCCTCCATTCCCCAGTGTGCTGGGATCGTAGGTGTGCACCTCCAGGCACTGGGGGTGGAACCCAGAGAGTCAGGCATACCAAGCAAACATTCTATCACCTAAGCTATACCCCCCAGCCCCAAAGCCTAGATTCTTAAATTGTGGGTCACAAACCCTTATCTGTAAAACATTTGGCAACAGTAAAAAGACTCTGACCACGTAAAGTCCCAAAATTAACTCAGAATCAAACGCATGACAATCTTAGATGTGCTCAGCAGCCGGTACCCATGTTGCATTGGGAGACTTCGCTGCAGCCTTGGTTCTGAGCACACAACGCATGCGCTTTGTTCAGTGCACAAACCAGCAACACCATTGAATTCTGCTTAAAACACCTCAGATCAAATCCAGGGCTACTGTTTGCTATGAATTACGACATTCTTACTCCGCTCCTACAGAAACATAAAAGTGTCTGGAAAACAAGGACCTTTAGTGTTTTTCTACCTTCGTGCCTCAGCATCTAAGCATCAAACTAGTATACTTCAGATTGTATTGTGCTGGAAAGTTTGATTTTAGAAATTACTATTTGAGCTACTAACTTGAATTATTAAAAATGTTAAATGTTAAATGAATTTGTCTTGGTATTGGGGAAGAGTGACCAGCAATTTCTTTTCTTTTTCTTTCTTCTAAGGGGGTAAGATTATTGCTTGGCTATGATTTCAGTCCATGTCCACTGGGCCTTATTGCTTCGGGCTGGTGGTAGGATCATGGTGGAGAAAGCCTGGTGAAGCAAAGTTTCTAACCTCATGGCTGCCCAGAAACAGAGAGCAAGCAATGTCCACCCTCTCCAAGTGCGTGTTCCATGGGTTAGTTTCCAACAACTTCTAAAATGACCCTAAATACACTTCTGCTGTTTTGTATTATGCATTTATGTGACATGTGTCCTCAGCAAAACAACCATCAACTCCAACCAACCCTGAAGATGGTTTGTGTCCTGCACTTCAACTATTCAGTCAGGATCCAATCCTTCATGTAAAAGCAAATACACCCATCCATTTCATTAGTGTGCAAAAATCCCTTTCGTCTTTAATAAATGATACTATTATCTGTAACTTTGATTTGTACACACATTTTATATACATACGTAACTGGGATTGTGTGAAATGTTCTTGAGTGCAAGGGGTCATGATTAGAAAACTCTCAGAAGCCCTGACGCAGAGCATTGCAAGCTGGAGGTAGGGAGGGCATGAAGGACAGGCTTCTGGGCTGTGGTGAAGCTACCAGGAACTAAATCATGAGCCCACCAGCCATCAGCTTATAAGTCCACCAAATTCATAGACTAAACTGAAAACCACGACAATGTCTGCAAACCTAACTTGATGGCTGTCCAGTCTATCAATCTAACTCGGTGTCTGTCTAGAAAGACTTGCTAAGGTAGAAGTGTAGCTTTAGATTAAGACAGGCCCAGAGGAACAATTCAGACTATATTGGAAGAGGCCACTGACACGAAGCATTATTTAAACTGCAAGGAAAATTGAAGTTTAAATACATTTGTTACAATGACTAAAATTTATTGAGGCACCAGATAACGGTCAGCAGCCACAGGTACATTCATAACGTAGCACAATGCCCGCTCTGTCTGGTTTTAAATGTTTTCATCATCTCAAAATAAGACTCTGTTCCTGTAGCCATTGTCTCTCTGCTTCCCTTGGTCCCTCAACCATCCATGTCTGCCTATTTTCACTCTGCCTCTAAGAATTTACCCATTCTAGCTGATTTTAAGTAAATGGAATCTGGCTTCTTTTACTTTGCGTTATGTTTTTGAAGCTCATCTACATTCTACTTAGAATAAAGTTTACATGATGTTCATTTAGCATAGAAGTGTTTTGTGATTTATAACACATATCAGAGCCTTATTTCTTTTCATGATTATAAAATGTTTCACTATATGAATTTACCACAATTTGTTTATTCATCCACTGACAGATGTTAAATCTCTGTCATTGGCTACTGTGAGTTGAGTAGCCACAAATAAATGTATACGTGTATTTGTTTGAGTATATTTTCAGGTTTTTTTCATACATACATAGGAGTGGAAATGCTAGGTCATGTGGTAATTCCACTTGACTTTTGAGAAATAGTCAAGGAACTTTCCACAGTGGCTGCATATTTTTATGGTTCTGCGGACATGTGAGGGTTTCAGTGTCCACACCTTTAGCACCCAGATTTTTAATAATTTTGTGACAATCATCTTAGTGATATGAAGTGACAACTTCTTGTGGCCTTGATTTGTGCTTTCCTAAAGACTAATGACATGGGCTATCTTTGTGTGTTTCTTAGTATGTGACCATCTAGAGAAATGTCTATTCCTGTCCTTTGTCACTGTTTAGGTTGGGACAAAGCGCTGGAATAGAGTCGTTCCAATTTAACTTTTGATGATGCAAAACTCATCCCTTTTTTGTTGTCTGCCGTTCTGATGCCGTATTCAGGGATCCGCAGCCCTGATAGTTGCATCATGGTTTGTGGCATGAGATAGAGTCCAACTTCATTATTTTACACGTGACTATTCACTTCTCTCAACATCATTGGTGAAGAGACTGTTCTTTCCTTATACATGGTCTATGCAGCTCTGTCAAAAACTCAATGGCCCATGGGTATAGGAGCTTAATCTTGGACTATGAAGTTTATTCCATTGATCTACATGTCCTTATCCCAAGTCCACGTTACTCGTGTTTAGAGAAATTAGCAACTGTGAGGTCTGTAACTTGTCCCTCTTTCAGGATTATTGGTGCTACCCAGAACCCTTTGAAACGGCACACAGATTTTCAGATCCATTTTTCATTTCTGCAATAAGTGTCCTGGTGAGTTTTTAATTATCACCTTGACACAACCAACAGTCACTTGGGAAGAGGGGGTTGCCTAGATTAGACTGGCCTGTGGCCATGTTTGTGTTGGGGTTGTCTTGATGACTGATGTGGGAATAACCAGCCCACTGTGAGTGGTGTCACCCCTAGGCAGGTGGTCCTGCGTTGTATGAGAAAGCAAGCTGAGCAAGAGTCAGAGGGAGCAGGCCGGTAAGCAGCACTCCTCCACACATTCTGCTTCAGTTCCTGCTTGAAACCCACCCTGTTTTCCTCCGCTGTAGATTGTAACTTGGAAATGTAAGCCAAATAAATTCTTCCCTCCCCAAGTTGCTTTTGGTCCTGGTGTTTATCACCATGACAGAAACGCCAACTACAGCAAAGGATCAGTGGAAATTTGGCAGGAACCGCACTGAACGAGCAGGTTTCTTGGACATCCATGCTCTCTTCTAATGGCCACACACAGAGCAGCACTCCCTTCGTTCTGCAGGTCTTTAGTTCCTTTTGGTGGTGTTTTATAGCTTTCCATTATGAATCTTCTGCATCCTTGGTTAAATATATTCCTTCTCATCTTTTTATTCTGGTTCTGTTGTCTGGGGAGAGTCTTCTTAGTCTCTTTTTCGAGTTGCTTATTGTTGGTTTATAGGAACATAATTGTTATTGCCGTGCTCTTTCTATACCCTGACAGTTTGTTCATTTATTAACTATCTTTTATAATTTTAAGGGAAAGCAGGAAGTCCATACCATGGAAGGAAAAAAAAGGAAAGGGAGGGAGGGAGGGAGGGAGGGAGGGAGGGAGAAAAAAAAGAAAGAAAAGGAGAGAGGGAGAGAAATAGAAGTTGAATAAACTACAGTCTGGAAAGATCCAAGAACTAACTACAGAGGTGCTCAGAAAGAACCATCTTAGAAATGGCAGCTGGATGAGGCAGAGCAGTTGTAAGGAACCCTCAGAATCTCAGCTGACTTCCTGAGAGATAAAGCTCAATATTCTGATTTAAAACAAATGAGTCGAGCAGATAACGTTTATAACAGACATGCTCCAAATAAAATGATAGGAACAGTTAAAAATAAACAGATGTTATCAAGCGAATGAAAAGTAATGTGGCAAAATTAATAGGAAATTAAGGACAAATTCAGAGCAAACCATATTAAAGAGACTTGGAGGAATACTTCTGCTGACAAATGATACAAGCTATGAAGAAATGACAGACATAAACTTTTATGAACATTGATAAACTACAGGAGTGTAAAACATTAAAAGCCATCAAAAGTACAAAACTAAACCAGCACTGGTGACACACGTTTGAAATCCTGGCACTCAGAAGGCTGAGGGAGGAACATTGGGAATCCCAGGCTAGCCTGGGCTATGCAGGACCCCATCTAAACAAACAAATAACAACAACAACAACAACAACAACAAAAACCTAGGCTAAAACCACAAACGACATGAGACACTTTGATACATCTCTTGGACAAGTCAACCAGAAAGAAATGAATAAGTGGTTAAGAGCACTTGTTGATCTTACAGAAGATGCTGGTTGGGTTTCCAGCAACCACAGGGGGGCTCACAATCATCTCTAACTACTGGTTCCTGAGGACCCAACCCCCTCTTCTGACTGACATTATAAAATATAACCTTCCTAAAACCTGAGATGTAAACAATGGGAAATTGATACCATTTATTTAACAACTTTATTAGAAGATAAGGCAAAACAAATGAATTCAGCATTCAATTGAAGAAGAAAAAAAACAGAAAATGAAATAAAGCAGCTGTCAATTGATGAAAGCAAAATGAAACAGAAAACACATCTTAGATAAGAAATAAAAGATAAAGTTAGTTTCATGAGAGAAACTAGCGAAAAAATTAACAAGGGGCTGAAGATATGGCTCAGTGTATGAGGCGCTTGTGGCACAAGCATGAGGACCTGAGTTCGGATCCACAGTACCCATGTAAAGTGCTGGGTGTGGCTATGTGCATCTGCAGCCCCTGAACTGGGGCTAGTGAAGACAGGATGCTGAACAAACACTGTGCATCCATCCATTCATTGGCTGATGGACACCTAGACTGAACCAATATCTTGGCTATTGCAAACTGGGTCTCAGTAACACAGATGTTCAGGGATCCCTGAGGGATGCTGACAGTCTCCTTCAAATGTACATAGGTATTCTAGTATCTTTTCTGTTGCTGTGTAAAACACATAAAAAAAAAGCATCTTAGGGGGAGAAAGGGAGTTTATTTCAGCTTACAAGTTATAGCCCATCAGTGAGGGAAGTCAAGACAAGAATTCAGGCAGTAACTTGGAGCAGAAACCGTGGAGGGAAACTGTTTGCTGGATCATTCAGGCTCAGGTTCAGTTTAGCTTTCTTAAACAGCCCAGGACCACCTGTTCAGGGAATGGTGCCACCTACGGTGGGTGGGACCTTTCTACATCAATTAACAATTAAGGCAGTTCCTCACAGACATGCCCATGGGCCAATCTGATCTGGGCCATCTCTTAATTGAGACTTCCTTTTCAGAAGGCTCCAGGCCATGTCAAATTGTCATCAAAAGCACACCCAGACAACAGAGTAACATCTAATGCTGTTCTCTTTCTCTCTAAACATGCCCTGAATTGGACATTAAGTTATGTGAGTACCTGCCACCCACCACTTTACCAAGAAAACCCTGCACCCTGTAGGTACATCTCAGCTAAAGGACCGTAGCACGATTCACCATTGCTTAGATCTGTTTTCCCAACGAGGAAAATCTTATCTAACCCAAACTCCATCAACTAGAGTGGATATCCCAGTCCTTAGCTATCTTACTATGCCTGCAGACATTTTAAAAAGTCTTCAGACAATAAAACATAGGGGGGGGGTTGCTTGTTTTTTTGTTTTTTGTTTTTTAAAACAGGGTTTCTCTGTGGCTTTGGAGGCTGTCCTGGAACTAGCTCTTGTAGACCAGGCTGGTCTCCAACTGACAGAAATCTGCCTGGTTCTGCCTCCCAAATACTAGGATTAAAGGCGTGTGCCACCACTGCCTGGCTCTAAAACAGGGTTTTGTCAAGCTTGTCTATGTCCACAATGCCCAAGTCAAGTAAATCATCTTTGATAATACCCCTGCGTCACCCAACCCAGAGATTCTTAATAGAATCTTTTTGATCCATGTCTTGTGAGCACATCCATCAAATACCAAGTCGGGGTGGTTGTGCCTGCTGGTTGGCCTGCCACCTTCCTGTACTCAAAATGCTTCTTGAGAAATAAATAATAAACAAAGCCTGCATTATACATTAACCAAATGAGAGCAGGAAAGCGGAGCTATGCAAATCAAATGTGGACTCTGTATGATGTGGGGGAGAGGCATGACATCCGTTAACCCTGTGTTCACCGGCAGAACTGGACAGGGCCATCCAGAGGAGTGCGCCCAACATCCTCAGACCCTGCCAGCCTCAACTGCTTCACGGCTGTCCCTGGCCCTGACATGCCTGGGTGGACACAGACAGCTATGTGACATGAGCTTTGCTTAGTAATGCTGTATTATAGGGATGAGTGTGATAGCATCATGAGTTATGGCTCAAGAAATTATCAAAGACTCAGGGGGCTTCCCAGGTGATTCACCTTTGGGGGAAGAAAGGGCTCTGGAAAGATGGGGGAATGTTGGTTGGGTTTGGGCTTTCTTTGTTAGGCAGACGTAGTCCCAGGAGAACTCAGATGGCTGGGGTAACCTGGGGGCCCCAGCACTGGAATGAGACACAGCAGTCTGAAGAGGAAACTACCATTCTGCAGAGGAGGACTCTCACTTCCATGGCCAGGGAGAGAATTTCTTTGTTCATTTGTTTGCTTAAATAATACTTTAAATCTGTGAACAACTCTTTTGTTTGTATGTACGCATGTGCACCACATGTGTTCAGTGCCTGCGGAGGTCAGAAGGGGGCTTGGGATTCTCTGGAACTGGAATTACAGATGGTTCTGGGAGCTGGGAATTGAACCCAGGTCCTCTGGTAGAGTAGCAAGTACTCTGTACTCTTAACTGCTGAGCCATTTCTACAGCTCCTATCTGTTTGAATAACATTTTTTTAAACCACAAAATCAACTGTTTCTTGGCACTTTTTCTTGGGTGTACTAGGAGAGGGCTCAGCAAACTTTCTCTGCAAAGTTCCCACTAACAAATATTTGAGACAACTATTCAACTTTGCTATTATAGCATGAAAACAGCCACAGATGGTACTGAAAGTAACAAGTGTGGTTGTTTTCCAATAAAGCTTTATTTACAGAAGGCAAATATGGGCTAGATTTGGCTCACAGACCATGGTTTACTGACCTGTGTCCTCACCAATCAGGAAACCCAATACATCCACAATTGAGATCCTTCCTGTCTCCTTTTCACACCAAATGTGTTCTTCTCTTACTGTTTCTCTACACCAGAAACATGAGAGTGAGGCTCAATCCCTTCCTTCCTTCCTTCCTTCCTTCCTTCCTTCCTTCCTTCCTTCCTTCCTTCCTTTCTCCCTCCCTCCCTCCTCCTCCCTCCCCTCTCTCCCCCTCCTCCTCCCTCCCTCTCCCTCCCTCCCCCTCCCTCCCTCCCTCCCTCCCTCTCTCCCTCCCTCTTCTTGCACTCCACCTGCTCCAATGAACTTTAAAATCCTGCTGGATCTACATGTCACTCTATCTCAAGTCCTCTCACTATGACCCATCTGCCAGGTGGCCCCCTGGTCACCATTTTCCCAGGACATCTGTAATCACCTCCTCGATGACCTTCTACCCTTGTTCCTTCCAGTCTATTCCCCATCTAGCAGCCCAGGCAATAGATTTACCTACAAATCCAATCACGCTACTCCCATCCCTGACATCCCTTTTGCATTTAGGATACAGGGTGAAACCTTCTCACCAGCAAGACAAACGAACTGGTCTCCAGTCTTCACCTCCTACAAAACCCTTCACTGCCACACACTAGCCCTGATGGCAGCCAACACACCAGGTACCTTCTCTTTCTGTCACCTCCAACAACAATCCTGTCTGCATGTTGTCTGGCTGGCCCCTTGTCTTCTTGTAGGTAACGGCCCCAGAATCCGCTCTCATTGGGACGTCTCTTGAAAAGTCACAAGTTCGACTCTTCCCTTTTCTGGCAGCACTCTGCTTCTTTCTTCGCATTTCTTACCCTCTGTCATGTTTTTGCCTGATCGCTGTGTGTCTCTTATACTTAGTGAAGGATCCAGGAAGGCTGGAGCCATTTCTGTTTGTTCCATGTTAAGCCTTCAGGACCCAGAGCCAAGCTGGGTACTTAGGAGAAATCAAGAATCTATGCTGAATGAGCATGAAGCTGGTCACTGAGACTGCCTGACCCCATGTGTCACCCCACCGATCCTCACACCCTCCTTGACCATCGGTGAAGGCACTTTCCTTCATTAACGTGTCTTGAGACCAGCCTGCTCCAGCCTGCGCATGGTGGAACACTTCAGGACCTGCTCTGGTCAAACTGATCAGTGACAAGATTAGACTGAGCTGTGCGTGCGTGCGTGCGTGCGTGCGTGCGTGCGTGTGTGTGTGTGTGTGTGTGTGTGTGTGTGTGCGTGCGTGTGTGTGTGTGTGTGTGTGTGTGTGTGTGTGTATGTGTGTGTGTGTGTGTGTGTGTGTGTGCGCGCGCACGCGCGCGCCAGTGTGCACACATGTATACATGTGCACAATCTTGTATGTGCTGTATGTAGCTCAGAGGACAACCTCAGGTGTCAGTTTTTGTCAGCCACCATTTAAAACAAAAGTCTCTTGTTTGCCACTATGTGCTCCAGACTGGCTGTTGTCAACTGACTGATTGAGGGAGGAGTGCCTGACCGCTTTGCTCAACAAATGTCCCATTGCCCCACCACACAGCAGGTAGTTAGCAAGCTTTTGTTTGGTTTGGTTTTGTTAAGACAGGGTCTCACTATGTAGCTCTGGGTGGACTGAACTCACTATGTTGAGTTGTTCTTGAACTCACAGAAATCTGCCTGCTTCTAACTCCTGAGTGCCAGGACTAATGGTGTGTGTCACCCTGCCCAGCATCAGCATGTCTTTGAATGGAGACATGTATGCATGAGAACTGGTGGCCAGCAGTCTCAGGACTAGCTCTGGACTCCCTTCCCAACAAGTTCTCAGAAGCCAGCCAAGCTCAGCAACAGCTTTGCCCTGAGAGTAGCTGCAGGGAATTCTAATTTGAACCCTGGGGGGTAGGGGGTCATTTGTCCCTAATCATCTTAGAAATCACTATTTCATGAAGTATGGAATCCCAGCTGTGGTCCCAATGGACTGCATGACCTTGGCCAAGTCACTGCCCCTTTCTGGGCCTACAGAGCTACCTGTAAAAAGAGGGAAGTAGCCTGGGGGTTTACACAGACTTCATTCCTGCCCCTGAGCCTGGTTTGCAGGTACGCAGACAGACCTGGCAGAGCTGCTTTTGACAGGATTTTTAAACTGATGACTAGGCTTTCGAGTCCTTTCTGTACTAAAATAGCTTCTGAAAAATGTCTATTATGTCTCTTGCAGCTTCCCCACCCCCACCCCTCTTCCAATCCTGCCTTTTGGAAACCACAGAAGTAGCTTTATCTTTTAAAAAGAAAATGTATGGAGCCAGCAGTGGAATAAAGCTGTAGGAGTTCTCAGAACCTGGCCTTTGCATATGCCCCGAGAGAGGCTGAGCAGGGCAGATAGATGCAAACTCCAGGTTACCTCAGGAGGGCTCAGACTCTACAAGGTTGTCTACCTTTACATCAAGGTTCCAGCACTGCCCAGCACTGAGGGTGCTTGGACCAGACAATATAACTTCCCCTGACACCAGCCACAGGGCCCCCAGGCACTGTGCACCTCTGGATGTGCTGGTCTTCTGCTCAGGGCACTAGGCTCCTCTGTCCCCCTGCCCAGGTGATGCTTGCCCACTGACAAAGCTATCACAGCACTCCTCTGCCTGGCCATATTGGGACCAGCACAGCAGGCCTACCCTGAACAGAATGGATAAAGGCCTGTCCCCCAGTAGTCTGCACCCTGTTCTCCTGCGACATGGCCCTCTTTATGGGGTTGTAGCTTGAAGCTCATCCACTTCCTTGAGATTGACTGAGCACCCATCTAAGGCTGGGGCTGGGACCTGTAGAGTCACTAAGGATGAGGTGACTCAGCCCTCAGGGTTGTCCTACTTTTCTTTTCTTTCTTTTGTTTGTTTTTTTCTAGACAGGGTTTTTCTGTGTAACCCTGGCTGTCCTGGAACTCACTCTACAGACCAGGCTGACCTCGAACTCATAGATCTACTGGTCTCTACCTCATTAGTGCTGGGATTAAAGGACACATTAAACTTCCTGAGAGACCTTGAGCCACAGACACCCAGCCAAGCCACTCCAAAATCCTCATCTGCCAGGGAGATTTGTGTTAGCTTTAAAAATAAAAGAATCTGGCATGTGAACTTGCATTCTCTTTTAAATTCTTATGACTATATTTTTCTTTTGCATGTATCTGTGAGTGCACTGTGCCTGCATACATGTATTAGTGTTCATATGTGCATGGGGGCGTCCCTGTGTGATGCCAGAAAATTATCCTCAATCCATTTTTACCTTATTCAGTGAGGCAAGGTCTCTCAATCAAAATCAGAGCTTGACAATATGGCTTGTCTCACCAGGTAGCTTGCTTTGGAGATCCCCAGTTTCTATCTTCTGGGGCTGGAATTATAGGTGGGGCACCATGCCCACCCAGCATTTATGTGGGGTTCTGGAAATCTGAAATCCAGTCTTCCTGCTTGCATGTCAACCACTGAGCCATCTCCCCAGCCCTGTTCGTGAGAGTGAGTGTGAGACTGCGAGCAAGTGCTCTACCACCCAGCCATATCTCCAGCCCTCTTTTTCCTTCCGTGTCTTCCACATTAGCCCAGACCTTGTATTCCTCATAAACAGAAGACTTGGACTTCCTTGTGTACGCTCCTGTGATTCTATGCTATATCTTCACAGGCAGCCCCTTCTCTTCCATTTTAACTGCTCTGTAGTGAGGGCTGGTTCCAACCCAGCCTAGACATCCCTAAGCACATGCACGCCTAACACTCTAGGCAGGCAGTGTTCCCCACACCATGCTTTTTGGTCTGTACTGCACACACAATAGAGGACTTGCAATGCACCCTGACTCCAGAGATGGGTGGAGCTGACACGTTCCAGGATGCTGCTGGTCCCAGAACATTGTGGGCACCATGGCCTCGGCCATCAACAACATAGACTTTGTGATAGACAGACAATGGTTCAAAGTCTAGCTTAGTCACATCCTAGCTGGAGAGTCCTTGACCTCACAGAGGAAGGAAGGGGAGGAGGGAGGGAGAGAGGGAGGGAGGGAGGGAGGGAGGGGGAATGGGTAGGTTAGAGACATATACTCTTATTCCGACTCAATCCGGAGTCTTCAAACTATAGCCAAACATACTCTCCTATGTGCTGAGTCTAGACACGCTTGTATGCACTCAACTCTACAAGTGTGCATGTCTACAGATATGTAAATCCCTTCACAAACCCACATGTGAAAAAAAATCCATCAACCAATGGGCCAGCAGGAGTTTCTCTCTCTCTCTCTGTGTGTGTGTGTGTGTGTGTGTGTGTGTGTGTGTGTGTGTCTGTCTGTCTGTCTGTCTGTCTGTCTGTCTGTCTCTGTCTGTCTATCTGTTTGTGTCTGTCTGTGTCTCTCCAGGCATTAGGTCAGCTCTTACTAGAGGCCTTGTCCCCAGAGACTCGCAGGTCAGGAGGGAGGCAGTCATGGAACGAATGAAAACAAAGGTCTCAAGCCTGCGTGTATGAAGCACATGTGAGTAGCAAGCCCTGACCACATAAGACTATTGTCTCCATTTCTCCAAAGAAACTGGAGGTGCTGAGAGGTTCATTAACATTCCTGTGGAGGGATGCTTGTGTCTACATGCACTGTGTGCACATGTGCTCGTATATGTGCATTCGCACAAATGTAACTGTTAGAGGTGTGTGTGTGTGTGTGTGTGTGTGTGTGAGAGAGAGAGAGAGCGAGAGAGAGAGAGAGAGAGAGAGAGAGAGAGAGAGAGCACACTTGGCCTGAAGAAACTTTGTCTTCAACTATTACATCAGTCAGATCTCCAGGTCTCGAGTATCATCACCAAACCCCATCATACACATGCGTGTGTACAAACTTAGAGACATCTGTGATCTGAATACTCCCTAAAACTCTGTTCATGAAGATGGAAGTCCAGGCCACAGCCTGCACTGCCAAGCAGATCTGGGGAAGCCCATGTGTCTGCTTCCCTGGGGCAAGACATTGCTGGAGCCGGGACAGACCTCACAGTCCATCAGGTGGCTAAAGGAAATTTTCCCTCCCAGAAAGTTAAGCAAATTGTACAAGGTGAGTCCAGGCTGGCTCCTCCTGGGAGCATACTGTCCAAGATAAAAATGACTGAGCCTGCATTTCCCTTCCCAGTCGTGGCCAGGCTCTACATGGAGAGACAGTTGAATGAAACTTGTCTTGAAGGGCAGTTTCTCTTCATAGCATATCTTCTCAACCTCTTGATAAGGCCCCTGAAGCACCATGGTGCCACCTCATGGCAGTGAGGTGGGTGCTATGGAACAGAGCCACACTGAAGCATTTATTCCTGCTACCAACAGAGCTTTACCTGGTGTTTGTCTTAAATCTACATGCTCTTCTCTTCCCGATGGTGATGCTTACGAAGTGGACTTCACTGACACCTGATGGTAAGAAAGTAGTATGTGACACCCCTCTGCAGATGAATGACCCCCAAATGCACATCACAAGTAGATTCTATGCACAGTCACAGGGACTGTGACTAAGTGTGGAAAACCGGATTAGATGACCAAGGCTGTGGAAATGGCTCTATGGGTAAAAGCTCCTGCCACACAAGCCTTGGATCCCTAGTCCCCATACAAATGCACAAGTGTCTATCTGTCATCCCAGCAAGCGCTGTTAGGAAGATGGGAAGCAGAAGCTAGAGACTGCAGAAGCTCGAAGGCCAGCGAGCCTGGTTTACACAGCAGTAAAGAGACCCTGTCTGTCTCACACAAGGTGAAAAGACAAGGATGACAACTGAAAGATGTCCTCTATCTCCACAAATGCACCATAACACTCACAAGCCCCTTCACACACAAACAAGCATAAACAAACATGTTATGATAAATCTTTCCGCCAAAAGCTGCCTGAGCCCCACCGCCACGTGTGAGCTTTATGCCAGCCGCCTGACCGAGTTAGGCCCAAATGAATACACAGAAACTTGTATTAGGTTCAATGCTGCTTGGCCAATGACTAGGATTCTCATCTGTTAGCTCAGTCTTAACTATCATAAACCTATATATTTTATAAGACTTATCTTATCAGATGCCTTATTGGCGACCCTCCTTGCCAGTGGATCACATTGTGCTGCTGGAGCAGGAGTGGAGGGAAAAAGAGGGACGCTTCCTGGTTCTCCTTCTTTAAAAACGAGTCTCCTTGATATGTCATTTCCTGCCTGGATCAGCACTTATCTACTACATTTCCCAGAATCCTCTTTGACAGCTAGTCCCATCTAACTTGCTGTCTCATTGGCCAAACAAGTATTTTATTTAACAATCAATAAGACAAACATACGTTGAAGTACAGTCCCTATCATCTCCTCTTTTCTGTCTAAAGAAGGGTAACTTATCTTCTATAATAACTGACGAAAACTATAACCTTAACTATCTGTCTTCAACTCTATCAAAGACCACAGAAGGATAATATATAAACTCTGGAATTGACAGAGACATCCGCTACCTGGACAGTCACCCAAAGTTCCTCTGTAATGTTGGGGCATCCATCTTTAGCCCATAGGCCACAGTGTGTCTGGCACACTTCTCCATTTCAACAGGAACCCTTCAGTACTGTCTTGTTTTGTAAGTTCAGCAGTCACTTTCTTGTGGGTCCTGCATGTCCAGTTTATACAGAAACAAACAGTCCAGGCAAGAGCAGTTTCTTGCCCAAATGGCTAATCTTGCCAAGTTGAAAGCAAACTCCATAACAAGTTTCTTCGATGCCCATCCTCCTTTCTGACGTAATTGGTGTTCCAGGAGCAGTTGTGTCTCATTGCCAAGAAAAACCCTAAATCATTTAAATGCCACATTTCTGTAGGTCTTTGAAAGGTTTGAAGAATACCTAACCATCTCAAATACATCTCTGTAAATCTAGGAAACCTAACTAACCTAATTATAAGTTCTGACTATTATAGGTAAAAGATCTGTATAAACACAATACCTAAATAAGAGACATATACATATCACAAAATTGACCTTAAAGTTGTATCAATAAATGAAGATCTATACCAATGCAAAGTATTCATTCCTATATCCTATTCCCCTTTTCTTTCTTTAAAAAGAGATTGACTATGCTCATAATCATTTATAACTAACCCCATTTAAATGACAACAAATATTTATAAACAATATTTTGGAATATGGGCTTCATTCTTTCTAAACTGTTTCCTGCTGATTGGGGGCGATGTTCATACCATGGGGATCATGATAAAACATAGAAACCTGACCAAGTCCTTGTTTTTGTAGTCTGTAAGGCTGTATCGTCTCAGCTTCAGGGGGTCTGGAAGGAATCAACAGCTTTTGATTTTTTGTGGAAATACAAGCAAAACCTTTATTTCTAAGTAGCCTGTCCTTAAATTTTGAAGTCAAAGCATTTTTAAAATGTATAAGTTGGATTAATTTAGCAGCATTTATAATCAAATGTATTTTAGCAGCAGTAATTCTTTCCTTGGCAATCAAACAATTTAAAGACAACAATATGGCATATAGTATCCAGATTCTCTCTGTATTTTCCATCTTTATGTGGCTTCTTTATTACTTTATTTCACTTTTTTTTTTTGTTTCTTTTTTCCCGAGACAGGGTTTCTCTGTGGAAATCCGCCTGCCTCTGCTTCCTTCTCTCATAAGCCTACATATATTTTTAAACGCAGTGTAAACCTCTAGAGGTTTTTCTTTATCTGGATCTGTCTTTATCATCCTGGGAGTGCCGAGTCTAAACTCCAGAAGTGCTGGGACGGCTCGAGCATATGGAAGCTGCTCCGATGCCTCTCAGCAGCCCAACAGGGCAGGCTGTGGTGGCAGGTTTACCTCTTTGTCTAGGAACCTTGGGGCATGAGGTCATCCCATTTCTGACACCATTCTGTTACGATAAATCTTTCCGCCAAAAGCTGCCTGAGCCCCACCGCCACGTGTGAGCTTTATGCCAGCCGCCTGCCCGAGTTAGGCCCAAATGAATACACAGAAACTTGTATTAGGTTCAATGCTGCTTGGCCAATGACTAGGATTCTCATCTGTTAGTTCAGTCTTAACTATCATAAACCTATATATTTTATAAGACTTGTCTTATAGGACACCTTATTGGCGTCCCTCCTTGCCGGTGGATCACATTGTGCCGCTGGAGCAGGAGTGGAGGGAAAAAGAGGGACTTTTCCTGTTTCTCCTTCTTTAAATATGAGTCTCCTTGCTATGTCATTTCCTGCCTGGATCATCGTTTCTCTACTACAGTTCCCAGAATCCTCTTTGACTCCTAGTCCCATCTAACTTATTTTCTCATTGGCCAAACAGTATTTTATTTAACAATCAATAAGATAAACATACACAGTACATTCCCCATCAAAGACACATTGACATAACACACACACACACACACACACACACACACACACACGCACGCACACACACACACGACAAAGGCAAACACCTTGCACATAGACCCATGACAGAACAACACAGCAAGGTGTTCTTTACCACCAACCATCACTGGCATCCTTATGGACAGGACCACGGAAGCATCCAAAAGATAAATGATTGAAAGTGAGGCTCTTGGGAGAACCCAAGAAGAATGCTACCCTGTGTTTCACTAGCTAACCAAGAAAAATGCAACTTGGTGTATTTATTAACGTATGATCCAGCAAAATCATATAAATGTCCTTCATCTAAAAGAGGCACCTACCTGTATGAATGCAATGTCTTGATTGTGTATTTCTTTTTATTGACACCCAGGAGACCAACAGGAAAGTGAACAAATCAACAGCAAACTGCTCAGTAAAACTTCACGAAGTGTGTGTATATGTAGAAGGAAGACACCTGGTAGCCAGTCCTGCCTCAGAGCTTCAAAGGCCCTCTGTTCTTACCTACCCTTGAAGGCAGGAGTTCTCAGCCTATGGTGTCAAACTGCTATCGCTAAAAGTATTTACATTACTATTCATAATGGTAGCAAAATTACAGCTGTGAAATAGTAACAAAAATAACTTTCCGGTTCCACAGCATGAGGAACTGATTTAAAGGGCCACAGCATTAGGAAGGTTGAGAACCGCTGCTCTAAGGGGAAGCAGAGTTCATACTTCATTCATCTGGATAAGTTCGTGTGATCTGTGTCGATGGCATCAGACAGGATGATCTGTTTCGTTGTCTGGCTCCCTTTGCTCGGTGTGTTTGTGAGTCATCCCCATGAGCACATATTGTCGTAATCATTCATTGCCATTGCCGCATAGTGTGTCTGGGTAGCATTCACCCCCAGTCTTTCATCCGGTCTAACCTTGATAGATGTTTGGATTGTTGCCAGTTTTGTGCTTTACTTTTTGTTTTGTTTTGTGTTTTGTTTTTTTCATTGCTTGGGACTGAGTCCAGGGTCTCCCGCATGCTAGATGTGTTCTCCGTCGTTTTACAGTATTCCTCCACCTTTTCTTATCTTCTGATTTCGAAAAGACAGGGTCTTCGGTTGCATTTTATTGGAGGGCATTTAAGAAGAGCCACTTCACGGTACAAAGCAGCTTCCTCGTTGTCCCACTCATGACACCTTTGTCCTCCTCAGTGCAGCCTCACCTCCTCTTTAAATGGTCCAGGCTGGCCTTGAACACTCCATCCTCCTGCCTCAGTCATTTAAGGGGCTGGGATTTCAGGCCTGTGCCACTAAGTCTAACCAACTTTGTGCCTTTACTTTAAATAAATGCTGCTATGGACAGTCTCGATTCGTCTTTTGGTGAACTTAGGGATGCAGGCGTGGAGCTGAACTGCTGGCCACAGGGCTACATGCTCAACTGTTGATACTGATAAATGGTTTTAAAGTGGTTGTACCGATTGACACACTCGGGATGAGTGTGCCAGGCCCTCCAGCTTCTCATTAATGTGGTGCTCTCTGTTCTTTGTCCATTTGGGGGGCAGTGTTTCATTAACTTTAGAATGGCCACTCAGCCTTTCCTGGCTGTCCCTCTATTGCCTTCTCTAGTAACTGCTTAATGGGGGTGGCAGCAAGAACAAAACTACTAGGTGATCACTCATGACACAAATGTAACCACGAGCCGCAGCCTACCTTGGTCTCAGCACAGTGGACAGTTGAGAGTAACACAGAGTCAAGTCTAAAGGCCCCTGAGCCTCACCATGGACTTCACAGTATATTTTCCTATGGGGTGAGCCCATCTCATAGTGCAAAGTAGACCCACCTATCGGGCCTCCTGCTCTACCCTTCCCTGTTTGGGGGGCACCTTCATCCTTCCCAGCTTGGTCTAACCTCCTCTGCAGGACCACACCCCATTTCCTTAGCTCTCTAGGTCCTCAATTCTCCAGTCCCATGAACCACCTTCTCTAGACCAGTCTAGATGCCCCGAGGTGGTTATAAGCATAGACTCTGATAGGAAGCAAAAGATGCATTTCTGCAGCCTGAGGCTATATCCTGGTTTGAGGGTCTCTGAGTTGAACTTCTGAAACATAAGCTTCAACCCCAGTCGTAGCGAAAACACGCAGAGAAAACGAAACAAACTTTCTCCTGCTTCCTCCACTGCTTCTCCCTTCTAAATTGCAAATCAGTTTTATCTGAGGAAAGGGCTCAGACCAGCACACGCAAGCCAGTTACCCACATTGCTTTGTGTGTCTCCTGACTCCTCTAAAAGCTGGGTATTAACACTCCCATTTTACAGAGGTGGAAAGTGAGACTAAGAGAGGTCAAGGAATCTGGTCAAAGTTGCATAGGCAGAGCCAGGAAGTCACGGGGATAGACTGCACACCAGGTTCCGCCCTTGCTGAGGACTTGTCACAGGGGAAACGCCAGGCCTAGCGAAGGCACAGCCTCACTCCTGGACCTTTCTCCTCACTAGAACCTTGGGCTTAGAGTGCATGAAAGGCAGGAGAACAGCTAGCTGCCAAAGGCCTTGTGACTTTTGAGCCAGAGGGAGACCACAGGCAGACCAGGCACTCACATACTCACATGGCAGGGGTTCCTGGGTGGGCAGGGATTGCATTTCTCCAAGGGACTAGAAACAATAAGGAGGAATCCTTTCCTAGTTTTGTGATTTTTCTAGGGACTTTCTCGGTGCATTTGAAAGCACAATAGTTTCATTAGAATCCTTCTAATTTCAATGCTACCCCTATCTGATTTTTCACTGAATTGAGTGAGCCAATTAGATTCCCTTGGCTCATCTTCTGATACTGCATCTGACTCCTGAGCTGGCCACATTCGGGGCAGATGAAACCTCAGTTTTCCCTTCCACAAGAACCTTACTAACACTGTGCTAACCACCGTTTGCTGTGTGCCAGATGTTGGCATATGCTCTCTGGGAATCAATGCATCTAATTTACTCTTCCCAACTGACCTCATCATCAGGTCCCTTCTGAACTGGTTTGACTTAGGTAGAGAAGGACACTCACTAGCCTTGTGGACAGACATTGTCCTTCTGGAGCATTTCTGGACAAGTGGCAGAGGAGGAAAACCTCCAGGTGACCACCTGGAAGGTTCTTCAGAGATGTCTATCAGTGCCTACTCCCAGGTGTTGAAGACTAGGTCCCAGAGAAGGCTAATGACTTGCCTCGGGCACAGAGTGAGAGAGGCCACATGGAGGCCAGACCCAGGCTCATGACCCTCCAGAAGCTAAGAGCCCAAGGCTATTCTAGGTGGTCCCTACATATGGCCACAATTCTCTTGTTCATGGGGTAAGCTCACACAAAACAATGAACACATGTGTCAAACCAGGGGCTCTGTGACTCTCCCCCAGTTAAAAGGTAGACCCTACAAGGAATAGTAATCTTGAGATGGGCTGGGAGAAGGGGAGGGGCTCCATTTTCAGGAAAACCCTTGAAATTACATTTCCAACCCACTGCCAGCCCCTCCCTAACCTCTTGCACCCTCCCATCCTCATTGTTTCCATCACATTTTGAAAGAGTGAATGTTTCCTGGGTTCAATTTCATAATAGTTGGAAGGAAACAAACTACGGGCTGTAAACATGGATTGCATTGTATGAGAAATATCTTTATGATGTGGAGCGCAGTGAGTATAGCACAACCTCCTCCCCTAAACCTGTCCTCTGATGTCTTCTACCTAAACATCTCACAGGCAGGGACCCAGAGCTTTAAAATAAATATATTTTTAGCCATCAGAATGCAAAACTAAGACAGGAGAGATGTAAGTATCAGCTCTCTCTCGGTGGTTTTCTTCAATGAATCCCAGAGACTCATGCATTTTTCTGAGCCTGCTTCAGAACGATGTCTGCACAGCAGCTCCCTCTGACACACACTCCATTTTCTCCCTGCACATAGGGTGGGGCTTTATCCCCCCCCCTCATTTTACTCTCCAGCTGGGAAATGACATTAAATTTCATCAGATCCGAAGCAAATCTATAGTCTTGAAGCCCTTTCCTTCCAGGGCCCTTATATTTATTCAGATTTCATGATTCATGTTCCAATAACATAGCCGTAATTATTTTTAAAGTGTGATGTTTGTGGCTTCAACAGGAAACGGTTGCAAAAGGCCTTTTCTCTTTGATAGTTTGTAATCTCAGATGCAACCACTGCCATCGCCTTCTCAGCACCACAGCAGGCGAAACACAATTTTCATTTTAATCTGAATTGCAAGTCTTCACCCCAGTTTTAATTAAAGCAATAAAAGCCATGTCATCTTTGCCCTTTGCAATGTACACAGACTTGGAAGCCAAAGTGACTAAGCGTAGAGCCTCGGATTTCAACCCTGGCGGAGGGTCTCCTGTCTATTTAGGCATTTAACGGAAAGTGGTTTTACTTCACGAAACCTCAGCCACCCAGGCTCTTTCTCACCCGTTAGATAGAGGAGAGCTGTGCAGAAGTAACAAAGGTTGTGTGTGGAACAAAAGAGACCTTTGACTCCAGTGCCTAAGCCCAGGAAAGTGCATCGCAAATGTTAAGTATCATCATCAATTAAAAAAATTATTGTGTGTGAATGTTTTGCCTTTAGGTATGTCTTTACACTACATGCATGCTTGTTTCTCGCGTCATAAGAAGGCAAGGACATCAAATCCCTGGAACTGGAGTTATGGATGACTGTGAACCACCATATGGGTTCTGGGACTTGAATGAGTGGTCCTCTGCAAGAGCAACAAGTACTTACAACTGCTGAGTCATTTCTTAGTGCATATGGTGGTGATGGGGGGACAAATCCAACACCCTTTTCTGATGATTAATGGGGAACTGAGGCTCAGCAATACAATAATATAGGCAAAAGGAACTGAAAGAGTCAAAAACTTGAGATAGGAGTGTCTTCCTTTTTCCCATTCTGGGCATCCTACACTGACCCCTACTGGAAGGAGGCTTCCACTACAAAGCCAACAAGGACTGGTGCACACTCCCTGCAACAATGAGTCAAATTTTTCTCTGGGAAATGTGTCATCAAGCCTTGGGATTTGTTGTCGGCCTGATTGGTGAAAATGGCAACTTTAATGTTTCCCTTTTGCATTTCCTTTCAGTAAACTATTGGCCCAGAGCTCTTTCCCTTTTCTCCATTGCAGTTTTGAACTGATTTCTCGTAAGTCTTTATATATTAAGGAAGTTAGCCCTTCATCTATGTTGTGAGCTGGAAGTATCCTTGCCCAATTTCCCACCTGCATCTTCACTCTGGTGTTCTTGATTACAAAAGTCACGTTATGCTAGTTTGTGGTGTAGTTTTTAAATCTTTCTCATCTAAAGTGTCTCCCTGCTTCAAATCATCAAGCACATTAGAGGTGGTCTTATTGGTTTACTTACAGTTTCTCTCAGTCCATTTAAATCTTAAATTGATTGAAAGTTTGCCTTTAAAGTTCTTGAGACAGTTTTGTGCAGCCCAGGCTGACCTTGAACTTGTATGTAACTGAAGATGACCTTAAACTTGTGAGCCTCTTGCCTCACTACCTCCAGAGTTCTGTGCTGCTGGCTTCAATGTTATCATTCTGGACTGGAAAGGGGCTGTGGATCCAAGACCATGTTTCCCTAACCCTCCCTTCCACCTTGAAACACTCTGCCTGTGGCTTTTAGGGCTCTATGAAAGACACAGAAAGACTCCATTTTAAAAGGAGGGGGTCATCATTCAGTAATCTGCTCTTCCTATTCATCTCTCTTCTCTTAAGTTTCATTTACCTCTGGTCCATGAGCTGAGAATTCACAGTTTATGTGATGGCTCCAGACTCAGACGGATGCCTCCATTTATACTGAGCCTTTCAAATGTCAAATGGTCAAGTCTGACCCCATCAAGCCTGCCCTTCCCCAAGGTGGAAGACATCACAGCCATGCTGGAGCCTTTGACCTCCCCTAAGGCAAAAGATGGCACAGCCATGCTGGAGTCTTTGACCAGAGGGTGGAGCTGGAAGCAAAAACAGACTGGTTCCATGTCTCCCTTCTTTCTCTACATCTATCATCCTCCAATCTGCTAGCTTGATTTCCAAAATCACATCTCAGACCATCTACTTGGCCCCATCTGCTCTGCCTCTGCTACGGTCTAGGATCCCTCACTTGCTAAACCAAACCCTCCCTCAGGTCTCCTGTGTCCGCTCATGCTACTGGGAGATTTGGCAAACCTCATGTCATCCATATCAATCCATTTGCCCCTTTCTCCCTCCCCACTTCTCTCTCTCTCTCTCTCTCTCTCTCTCTCTCTCTCTCTCTCTCTCTCCTCCCTCCCTCCCTCTTTCTCTTTCTCCCCCTCACACACCACACACACACACACACACACACACACACTCACACTCTTAGGGAAAACCTTGAGAACTCTCATATAAATATTATTTACAGCCATAACTTTGGAAAACTACCCACTGCCAGGAAGGCGTCATGAGACATTAACATTTGTGGTACCTGAAGGGGCTTCCCATAGAGGAAGCAGTGTTTGTATTGACACGGAGGTGACCAGATGTTCATCTCATGTAACCAGAGCATTATTTATGGGAATAAAACAATAGAATTAAATCGTCACTGGTTCCTCTGAACACTGGTGTTTTGCACAGGCTCTTAGTTTAGATTCGCCCAAAGTAAGCCTGAGATGAGAGATGAGACTTCCTCTGAGGAGACTTGGTGTAGGAAGGAGCAGGGATTGTAGAGAGCAAGAAAGGAGGGCAGGTTGCAGCATGGCCCAGGATGCAGGCTCCATGGGGGTTACATGGGGGACCTTTGGAGCAAGTTATCCTTCGGAAAAATGAGTCTGGCTTTCTGACCATCCCACTTCCTCCCAGGACCTGGTTCCCATTTGTCAGAGGTCAATTTTCTAGGTAAGTTAGCAGTCAAAACTCATAGCAGCTGGACCTGAGTACCTTAGACTGTTAAAGAGACTGACACAGTGCTAACAGACCCATGGCCCTGCCTCATTTACTTATCCCAGGACCCCAGGAGGCGGGTGTCACTCTTCCTGGTAGTAGGAAGCTGACATCAGTTGCATAAAGACATGTGAACCATACATGGCACAGAAGAGCAAGGAATTTGAGTCCAGGTCTGTGGGAGCTCAAGCCCTTCCCAGGTAGATTCCCCATTCTTCATGGATCATGCAACCTGGACAAATAGATCCCGGCAGCTGTGGGTCTGCCCTAAGCCAGGAGAGAACTGATCTCTATCGGGTTGATTCCTAAGGCTACTGCTTGGGACTTCCTAGAAGCTGGTGTATGCTAGAAAATGCTTCCTGCTCAGATCCAGGGCCTTTGAATAGTAAGGCACCCAATGAACTTTGCTGCTTGGATGAACCTAGGATATAAACACATTTAGAAGAAATATAGTGTCTTTTGACCTCTGAGTCCTTCATTTTCTCCATGATCATATAGGTCCTACAGGAACTGGGACAGTACAATTCCTGCAGTTGATAAGACAACACCCCGTGAAAGAGGTGTGTGTGTGTGTGTGTGTGTGTGTGTGTGTGTGTGTGTGTGTGTGTGTGTGTTCAAATATAGACTCTAGGGAAAAGAGAGAGTACCTGGCCATCTCTTACATTAAAGACCAGAGGCCAGTAGAATCCCACTGAGCCACAGAGTCCTAGAAGAGCCTGAGTTCATTCATCAGCAAGACCAGCATGAACTCATATCCTCTGTTTCTCAGAGTCTACACTATTTTACAGTTCCTCTGTTCAAGAGCTAGCATCTATTTCCCACTGCTTGAATCTACACTTGCCCTGTGCCTGGCTTTGACCAGTGGATGGAGCAGGAAGCAATAATAGACCAGGTCCATGTCTAGGCCTCAAGAGGTCTGGTAGCTTCTGGACTTGCCTCTTTGGGAAACCTGCCCCCCCCACCTTGTGAACAGCCTCAGGCTAACCATCTGGGGGGCAGATGAGAGCTCTGGAGGAGCAGAGAAGCAAACCTCCCATCAACTAAAAAGGGGCTTTTTCCAGATCTTACTGCGGCCACCCAGCCAAACTGCCAACCAATACAACCACAAACTACCTACACATCTGTAGTTTTTAGCCACTATATTGTGAAATATTTGTTTTGCAACAAAAATAGTATACGATGAGAAGTCTAGGCTGCATTTGCAAAGTTGCTGATATTAAATTTGGCTTGTGCAACAGGCTGGACTTAATCTTACAGAATTCTAACGACTACTACTACTGTTAGACGGAGTATCACTATACTAGGTATATGTACTAGGTGGCCAAGACTGTTCTCAAACTCACTATCTGCCACCTCAGCTTCCCAAGTGCTGGGAATCCAGGTTTGCATCACTGTGCCCAGCTTTAACCAGCCCCTAATGTCTTCTTTTAAGTTAGGCAGACCCTCTGGTGCCAGCAAAAAGATGTAGAAGAATTCTTGAGTAGTCCAACTATCCTGTTCTGTTAGGGAAGGTGGGATTCAGAAGATAAGGAAAAGGGTCATCTTCACACATTATATCAATATTCCCAGGGTGCTTTCTGAGTGTCAGCCACAGCCTCATGGAATACATGGAATAAGGGACTATATCCTTCTACCATGGAGGCCACAGTCTTGAATGGAAACAGATAAAAGCTAAGTCATCACACGCATATGGTGGATGACCACAGAATGTAAGAAGAGGCAGAAATTAAAACAAGTTGGCATTGTGACAGACAATCCTGGAGGCAACAAACAGCTCTCTGAGGAGGTGATAGGTAGGTTTTGAAGTCAGAACACAGTATGCTACAAAGTTTTATGCGGATTTGGGAATGACTCAGAGGTCAAGAGAGCCCTGGTCATCTGGGATGACCACATTTCCAAGCTTATTCTGGACAACCAGGCATTGCAGTGTGACATCCCAGGACTTGGAATTATTGCTCACCTCCCTGCAGGCTGGCACATATAGCAACAGAAGGCAGCTTTGCAGTGGTGACATAGTGCTCACACCGGGAAGGCTTGAGAAGGGGTAAAGTGTGGTACCCCAGTATCAGCATCCCTGCAACTTGGACTGCATTGTATTCCTCATTAGCAGAGCTTTCCACGGGTCACAGGCTCACATCTTATTTATGGCCCCATGGGACTTGCCATAGAATAAGGTACATTATGCCTGTGAATTAATAGGCTTTTGTTTTCCCCAGACAGAAAATGTGAACCAATCATGATGGCTGAGGGGCCAGCTAATTTCAGTTGCCAAGAGAGAGGTAGAAGCCAAGAGCAGGGCCAGGCTTGTCCTCCAGCTCTCCGAGGTTCCCAGTAGCTGGGAAACTCCTCGGCTCCATCTGGCATCTTTAGCCACTGCCATATCCTGCAGGCTCTCCTACCTTTGGGTGTCATTGTCCATATTGTCACAGACAGCAGCAAGGACCCCCCTCCCTGGTCACAGTCTGTACTGGGGATGCTCACAGGTGAGAAATGTCAACTTTTTATTCTCTGTGGAAAATATAATATAAACCAGAGAGGACCTTCCAGGAAACCTCTGCCCTCTGCCCTCTGTGCCATGTCCATAAGCTTCCTCAGTGGCCTCAGACAACTGATTGTGTTTGATGGGTAGAATCTGTTCACTGGTGTGTAGACACACACTATAGATGTCCCTAAAGATGTTATGTAGGGGGAAGGCAGTGGCAGAGAGCATGGGACACTTCAAATCACTGTTGTGAAATCTGTCCCTCACTCTGGAAATGTGGACTTAACACTCAGAGTGTTAAGGTCTCAGTGATGCCCACTGTAAGCCAACAGTATTCAGGGACTTCATTTACAGCCATCACTGTGGTCCTGCTTTGACTGTCCCCCATAAGGACTCAACTGATATTTGAATACTGAAAGAATAACATTAGATCATGTCCTACAACCCTGGCAACTGCAGCCCTCCTACCTCGATGCCAGCAGCATCTTGGCTCCACCAGCCCAAGGCTCAGACCCCCTCGGGGAGGAGGGGCACTCACCTGGCTGGTTGGCAGGAGCTCTGGATTTCCGTCACTCATCCCCACGTAGGCACTGTCACCATCAAACTAGAACAAAGACAGAAGTGGTTCTCATTAAAATGTTCCTGGAGGGAAACAGGGCTTGTGTCCCAAGGAGGTCGGGGGATTGTGCTGAAAGAAAGGGGCTGTAAGGGCTTCAGACCAGGCATTGGAACCCTGGATGCTTAAGGCCCCATCTCAGCAGGGCCAGCAGCCCCTGTCCTGTTCTATGGCTCTTGAAAATTCAGGCCAGGACCATCAATCACATAGGACAAAGACAAGCAATACCTATATGGTTGGTACTTTGTCTACTGACACAGCAAGCTGCCTTGTCAGGCACTGAGCTACCCTCCCCTACAAGTATACAAATGACTCTTCTGGCCAAAACGACAGAGGCAATAAGCTAAAGCTGGAATCCCATGTGTCAGGGAAGGGCCTTGAAGTTCATTGCCTTGGAGTCAATGACAGCCTGCCCCAGAGACGTCCACTACATCTTTCTACCCTAAGTGGCTTTGTCCCCACCTCTGTCTCCTTTTAGCTTCATGGCCACAGGTATGAGAACTGTGGTGGAAACTGATGAGGGGTCACAATGTGTTGGAGAATCTACCACTTCTGTATTTGGGAAGAACTGCCCACCATGCGGAAGAGGTGCAGGGGAAGAAACATGGGCCCTGTCAGCAACTACTGATACGCGATTTTCAGCTGGTACCCCAAATTTGAAGCTCCCCGTCTGCCAGGTGGGATAGGATGGTGGTCTCTTCTTCATAGGACAGTTTAGAGCAGCTTTGCCACATGCCACTACCTTCATAGAGATCCCCAGGGGCAGAGGCACACACTTTGAGCAAGTGATTTGTGGGGGTTAACCTGTATGACATTGGCCGGCGCTAAATGAGGACACTCACTTGAGCTTCATCCCGTGGTGGCTCGAGGAATGAACTGTGTGCATGCACACAGGGTCAGTCTCAGCATGAGGCAAGGGATGCTGGCCTTTCACGGTCTACAATAAGCAGTCATTGCTGCTCTTAGGGGACACAAGGAGGCACAACATTCTGAGCAAGATGGCCTCCACTGGGCCAGAGTCAAGAGTCTGCAGGGTTATATTCACCAAAGGCTACTGTTTATAGTTACTTCGTCCTCCAAATTATAACACTCACATATTGCTTTGTGTCTCATTTTTCTGATGGAAACACGTCTTGGAATGTGATCCAAATCACAACATAATTGCTTTTGCCAGTCCCCAGAATTCCACAGTAAGAAGGCAGCAGAGACAACTAGCTAAGCTTGTGGCCCAATGAACTTTCTCTCCTTTGCATTTCAACGTGGCTATATTAGTCATCGCACAAGGGTGTGAGTTTCTCTATGGAACTAATTTGCATGAGTACAGTTGTGCAGACTCATGATGTAGAACTCTACACTCCCCCAGCCACGTAGATGTCTGTCCAAGCCCTTCCCTTAGAACTGTGTGTATCAACCTGCCATGAGGCCAGCCCCACCCCTGTGGGCCCAGCGAGCCAGTCTTCCCTGCTACCACCTCCTCTCTGTGACACCTCCTGTAACTGTCCAGCACTCTCTAATATTTACTGTCTTTGATTCTCAAGTTGGATTCCCCTGCCACAAACGATGTTCCCAGGGATCCAGAACTTTGTGCTGTGCATGGAGAAGAAGCGTAACCAGGGAGCTGAGACATTTTCTAAAACAACAGCAGCTAAACAGGATGGTGTGAGTTAGTAATACATAACAATATACAACGAGAGAACAGACTGGAAGGTGTTCCCCTTTCCCCCCTGTGATAGCCATCAATCACTAAACTCTGGATAGAATACAGCTAGCAGGAAGAAAAAAGCCCATCTTCTTCATATACAATGGGCAAGTGACAAAACAAACGTGGTGAATGAATGACTCCCCTGGCTCTGAGTGGCATGCTCTCTATGGAGAATCTCAATGGCCCAATGGAGACAACATTCTTTCTCCCATTGAAAACCAACAAAACACAAAGAGAAGGCTAGCTGCTCTATGGGGAAGAGACCACACAAGTGCCATTTGTTTGCTTTGCCAGGTTTCTTCCCAATTATGCTGCAAGCTCCCTGTATGCAGAGACCAAGGCTTTTCTAGATCCTCCCCATGTGACCAACATTAAGCCCAGAGCCATAGACATGGGAGACACTTAGCAAGCATGTTGGAAATTCAGGAGAGGGAAGAGTCACCCAGAGTGAGCAGTGGACTATGCCCCTGGACAGGAAGCCCTCCTGGAGTTTGGCGAGAGGTTTTGGGTCAGATAAGGGGGTGGGGCAGTGGACTCCTGTGAGGTCACCAGAGTCTCACAAATAGGCTCACGTATTCATTCATGCATCTGTCAGTTCAAGCAATGTCGAGGAAAGTACTGTCATATGCTAGAGTGAAGCTTGCTTTGTTGGTGGACTGTTCCTGTAGAGCCTCGGTCTGCCTCAATTTGGGGAGTCTTGGGCACTTTGCACAGTGTCCTGAAATATGCTGGGCTGAACAGTTGTGAACAGGGACTAAGGCAGAAGGAGACTGGCTGTCTACCCACCTCTGTCAAAGCCATACTGGGCAAAGAACTTGGATTCAGGAAGATAGGGTGGTCCCTGAGGGCTCAGGGGCTCCCACTTCCCTGGCCTCCAGGAACAAAGACCCAAGGTTTCTCCCTTGTTCCCCTCCTCATGGAGGACTCTTTCTGGTAAAAGGACAAGTAAGCTAAGGAAAGGGTCACAGAGCTACCCCTTCCCTCAGACAGAGCAGGGCCACCTTCCTCCACCCAATGGAAACTGAGGACCCTCCACCCATTGGGTCCTCAGACCCAATGGAAAACACTCACATCTCCACCACTATCCAGGACATGCTGAGGTGGACAGAGAGAGTGGACACCCACATGCCTCAAACCCTGATTTGTGTGGACCCATGTCATGCACAGCTCGGTCCTACCAGTCTCATTTCCATACAGGACACAACCGATGTGCACAGAGCACAAGTACAGGGTACATTATCAGACTAGAAAACTGGCACACAATCCTAGAACACACAGGAAAGGAGGAGGCAGATGTAGAAACACACCATACACCTGCAAATGTTTGCTAGAACTCACATAAGTGTGAATGTAAACATGCATTTTGTGTTCCCAGAGAAACACATTAAGCAATGGCGCATGGGCAGAGATCCTGTGAACATCTCACAGTTTATTGGTCCCTCTGCCAAAAGTCATTTTTCACACTACACAACCTTCTGTGTGCTTTAAAATGTGCAGAAGAAACACAGGGGGACAACAGCCTAAGAATTGCTATGAAACGTCAGGACATCCTCTTACCATTGCCTGGAATAGATTAATTTTCCCCATTTCATATTCTAATTATAATTCCTTTCCTCACTGCCATCTTCAGTCCTCATTACAGCTGGAAGATTGTTCTGCAAAAGCCAGGCCTTCATCTTCTCTCCCCAAGAGTTTTGTCATGGAAATGAGTTTTGGAATCTGAAAGAATCCACATTTTTTTGCAAATATCGAATGTGTGGGGATAACCCTTTCATGTCAGCCACCAGGGATAGACTCACAGAGGCTTCTAAAGGACTTGTCTTTCTCCACACTGTGTGGTCACCAGATAGGAACTCTTAGGTCTCTATTCCAATAGCCACCCCCAACCTAAGCTTGTCATGTTCGCCCAAAGGATTGTTTTTATCTTAAAAGATACCTAACAAATAAGCAGCCAAAGTGAAAAACGAGGAGCTCTGGTCTGATAGACAGAGCCTAGCTCCATCTGTCCCACCTTAGGCAATGGGCTTGGTTTCCCCATTCTTCTGACCCACAGTCTCTGATTCATGATATACAGAAATATCTCTCTCCCACAGACACATGTTATGAGATGGATACACATGGTCAGTAGGCATCTAGATGAAAGAAGGAAGAAAATAATGGACAGATTGATGCAGATACTAATGGATGAGGGATAAGTGGCTGGATCAGTGGGTGCAGGGCTGATAAATGATGGATCAAGGCAAGAACTGATGTAGTAGAGGATGGATGGATGGATGGACGGATGGATGGATTGTGAATGCATAGATAGAAATAGAAGCCAAAGAATGGTGGGCAGATGGATGGATTAATACATAGATGAATGGGTAGATGGATAATAGATGCATGGACTATCAATTAATACAAGGACCAATGAATGAATGATGGAGAGGATAGATAGGTGAATGATGGGTTGAGGATGGATAGGTAGAGAGATGAATTATGGGTAGGTAAGTGGTTAGATGGAGGATACATAGATGGATGACAGATAGTATAAATTCTCACTGTCCAATGGAAATACAATTTGGTCATAAATGTGAGTCACATGTGTAATTTACATTTTCTAGTAGTTGTAATTTAAGAATAGGGGAAACTCATTTTAATATGTGTTCTATTTAGCCTAGTGTATTTATAATATGATTTTAATGCACAGCTACTATTAACCTAGTCATTGTTGATTAGGTGGTTCATTAATGACATGAAGGAATGAAAGGATGCCTGTTAATCCATTGATCCTTGTGTGATGAATGGAGATATAGATAGGATTGGGATTTATGGATGGATGGCCAAGTCGAAAGGGAGGCATGGAACCCCCAGAGGCCGTCTGTGGTCCTACTGCAGCCAGGGTCTGTGTTGATGTCTGTGGCCCACGTTACCATCAAAGGCCATGCTGATGTCTGTGGTCCAGGCTATCATCTGAGGCTATGTTGATGCCCTATCCCCATGATGAGCTGGTCCCGCCCCCCTCACTGGCTGCAGGAGAGCTGGCCCCACCCCCTCTCTGACCTGCAGCTCTGGGCATGGGAGAGTTGGCCAGTTCCCATGGAGTGGGTGTGGGAGAGAAGCCCTCGTTCCTCTGGGGTGGGAAGGCCCAGCAGAGACACAAATCCAGGGTCTTGAGTTGGCCTACCCCAACGTCTACTCCATCTATGAGCTGCTGAAGTGGGTGAAGGGGCTGGTCCTGAGGAACTGCAGCCTCTGGGTCTCATGGCTCTGGGCAACAGCAGGATATCCAAGAGGACTTTCGGTGAAGATCTAGTATTAATGGTGTAGCAGAAGCCAGAGACAAAATGTTGTGCTGCGTAACACACCACAGTTTTGGATGCCACTATGACGAACAAATATACGACGGAAACCAGGACAGAGGAGCAGAGTGGTACATGCCAGACAGAACTGGAGATGCGACAGCTGTGACTCCTGAGAGAAATGGCTATGACTGATGGAGGAGCAGGCCACTGCCCAGAGGGGCTGGCAAGATTTCTTTCTTTCTTTTTAAATTTAAATTTTCTTTTGGGGGGTTGGTTATAAAGGTTGAGGGCAGCTACAGAGGGACTGGGAAATGAAGGTTGAATGGGGTGCATGATGTGAAATTCCCAAAGAATCAGTAAAAAATTATGTACTAAAAGAAAAGAGAGGGAGGCGTGGATGAACCCTGGGTGAGATAAAACGATGGGGCGTGAAAAGAAGCAAATGAGAAAATGATTGGAACAGCAGGTAAGATAGACAAACGGGCGGTGGGGCAGGAGCCCCGGATGCCTGGATAGGTGGGTGGGTGCCTGCAAGGAAACAGGCTAAGTGCATGAGTGAATTAGCAGAGGGTTGGTATCCAACCCCCCCCGCCCACCCCCCGCTCCGTACTTTCCCTGCACAGACTATGCACTCAGGGCTGAAGTATGTCACCACCTCTCAGGTACTCATCTCTAGTCAAGTCACCCCAAATTCCAATTGACAGTTTCTCCCTGGCCATTTTCCCATTTGTCCCACGGTCACTTCCATCACTGACGTCACGGGCATGGACTGACTCTTCCTCCAGCACTCTCTAATCATACAGGCATCAGCACCACACAGGCTTAGCCCAATATCCCTGGGTAGCTCTGAGCTTCTACCCATACACTTTTCCCCAGTCTGAGCGCCCACAAAAGCTTTCTGCTCAGCTCCTCCACTGACCTGGCATCATTGGGCAGCCCCTTTGTTCCTCAGACCAATCTCTATACCAGCCCTGAGCCTTGTAGCACACTGTTCTGGATTCTGTGAGGGCCTCTCTGTCTCCTTGCTCTTAACTCATCGCAAGCCCAGAACACTCTCTTCTCCATTTCTCTGCTCCCCGAATCCCAACTCTTTTTGAGTTCGGTCTCTTAGAAGGGATGTGTCTACACACTCCACCCTATGGACTTGCATTAAGAATTCACACTTCTGAGTCCAACCCGAAGCCTCCACCCCAGGAAGACCAGCTTTGAACTGTGAAAGCTTTGGTGACAGTACGGATGTTGGAATCCAAGTGACGCTCCCTCTGTATACCAACTGGGTGACTTGGGACTTCACTTCCCTTACCTATAAAACAGCAGTGAGGGGCTGGGGAGATCTCTCTGGATGAAGAACTTGTTGTGGGAGTGTAGGGACCAGAGGTCAGGTCCACAAAACCAACTTAAATGCCATAAATGCTGAGCTGGTGAGGAGGCCTACCTGCAACTCCAATGTTTGGAAGGAGGACGCCAGGGATCTCCAGAGAAAGCTGGCTAGTGAGACTGGCCAAGTCAGTGAGCTCTGGGTTCTAAAGATCCTGCCTCAATAATAAGATGGAGCACCATGGAGGAAGACTCCATAGGCACACACATGTATTTGCCTGTGCACCTATACAAACATATGTGTCCACATATATTTGAACATGCATGCACACACTTTAAAAAAACAGCTATTATTCCTACCTCATGACAATTATGATATCTGTTATCAGACGTCCAATAGCAATCATATCTCCAATAGCAGTTGATATCCGTAATACATTAATACAGTGTTTCAAAATGTTAATTATTTCTGGCAGTTGCTTAATAACTTATCTTACTTTGTAATTATATGCTCACTCATATCCCTTCATCAGTCCCAATCCTCTTTTCTCACTGATGACCTTGTTTCCTATGTCACTGAAAAACTGAGGCCATCAGGAATGTCCCTGACTCTCCCAACCTTCCCGGCTTATAAACATCTCACCCATTCTGGTTTCCTTGCCTTCCATCTCATTTCCTTCCCTTCAATCTGGGAAGCTCGGCACTTCCCTCCCATTCACGGTCAGCCCTTCTCCTTAACACCATGCTCCTACAACTGCCCTTTGGTCTTGGTCCTGGTCTAAGATCTGATTTAAGTGGCTGAAGCCAAGTGAGCCCAGCCAGGCCACTGTTGTATCAGAAACCAACAATGAGACCCCAGACCCCTACTGTGTGCTTCAGGACAGCCCCCCAAATGCTAGGAGCTGACAATCCTCCTGGGCACAAGAAACTGGAAAACACAGGGGTTCCAAGGGTGCAGAGGGGTGACTGTTTGCCTGCCATGTGCAAACAGTGCTCTAGATATCAGGAGTCGTGGTGATCGGGCATGGCCCTGACTTGAGCCCCCAGTCCAGTGGCTAAGTGATGACTCTCCACCTCCTGCTTTTCCCCAGCTTTGCAGATGACAGACCAGCTGTTTTCTAGCTCCAGCTCTAAGCCATAAAGGATGACCACAGACTAGTTGACAGTCTATCCTGACCCACCAGGGACAGCTTTGCATTGGCTAGCCTCTGAAAGCCAAAAGGCCAATACCAGTCCTGCTTCAACAGCCTCATGGACAAAATTGGGTCATGTTGCCAGTCCAAACATGTCCTCTTCCTGACTTAGTTTAGGCCTCCATGCTTCCCCAAGTCATGCAAATACCAGCCTCAGCTTGACTTGTGGCTCTGAAAGCCAGGCATGGAATATAACTTCTCATTGCACACTTACACATGGTATATTCTTTGACACCTGTGACGGGGACCGGGACTGGGTTAGCAGAGAAAGAGAAGCAAGCAGGACAGCTTTTCCATAGAGATGCTGAAGCAGGGGTCATGCATAGGAACTGACAGGGAACATGACGACATCCAGGTTGTTGTGAATGTGTGCCAGTGACCCATGTTTCCAGACCCAGAGCTATGCCTGGGTATCTCATTAGAACCCCCGGGAAATCACAAGGCTGCCATAACCAGCTCTACTGTAGAGATGAACAACAAGGTGAGATTCAGGGTAGTTGGGAGCTTGCCCAGAGCCAGCCAGTGCATTTAAACCAGGCCTTGACCCCGGGTACCAAAGTAGCAACTGTGAAGAAACTGCTGATCCTCTATTCTGCACAGAGACACGGGTCAAAGATGAAGGATGCACAGCCCTCTGACCAACCAGCTGCAAGACACTGGGTGATGTGCCTGTGGCGATCTGAAGAGAAATGATCAAAGCAGCTCGGTGCTCCTGCCAGGTCTGATGCAGCAGCCTGTGACAACGTTTAGTCTGCACAGACGAAGTTGAGCTCAGTAGACAGTGACAGGAGTGGGGCAGCTGTGATCTGGGCTCTGCCGAGAGTGTGGTTTCACATGGCAGTCTCAGGAGACACACATGGGAAGAAAGACCTTTGCAAATGGAGGAGGACCAGAACTGGCCTAACGGAGGGAGCCCTCAGGCTTGAGCAAATCCAGGCCCATCACCACACGGAGAAGTGCAATTACATTTCCTCCAGACACAGCTGCCAGGCTGTCAGGGTGCAGACACTGGGCAGGCTGCCTTCTCCACCTATATGATGTTTTCTTCTAACTGAGGACTGTGTCTCTTGTGCCTTATCTGAAAAATGGATATGGCTACCTCTGGGATGAAATAAGTAAAATGATGAAAAGTGCTTGGAACCTTGTCTTGTGGTCCAGAGAAAGCTATTGGCCACCTCTAGCTAAACAGCATGGCCTAATTCTGTAGAGGGGCCTCCCACCAAGTTCTGAGGTCTTAAGCATGTGCCTACAACATACAGCCTGGCATAAAACCTGCAAGAAAGTCTGGCTATGAGGTGATATTTTCCCCCTAAGATACTTGTTGTGTTTTGCTTCTTAAATACAATCACCGATTTCCCTCTGATGATGTCTGCCTCCTAACTGGTCTTCCTGATCATCTGTGCACAGTGCTGGGTCTTCATTCTTATGGTATCCACCTTGGAAATCTAACACTCTGGGTGTGGCCCCAGAGAGGTTAGGGGTTTTGTTTAAAATCACACAGCCATGATACCCAAGCTGAGTCTGAAGTCTAGGCTGTGCAGGGCCCTGAAAAGCTCCCTTTCTTCAGTGGTGTAGCACTGGCAAGTTCCCACATTCGTGTAAGTGATCCTAATTAAACTAATCAGTTTACCAGAAGGAAAAAAAGGCATGGAAGTAGAGAAGAAAGAGGAAGGGGTTTGCAATGAGAAAGAAGACTAGGAAAGAGTAATGGGGAGAGAGCATGACCAAATACATATGCATATTTATGAAAATGTCATATTATAGCTCATTATTATGTATCATTAATCTATGCTAATTTTAAAAACCCCAAAAAAAGTCACACTGGTTTCCCACCTCAACTTCCTGCAAGCTGTGTGGACCAATGCAGGTGACGTCATCACCCTCCACCTGGAGTTTCTTGATTCATGAGGAGAGGCAAAGTCTTGGCCATAGCCTGTGAACAAGAGTCTGGGAATGGCCTCATGGGCAAGCCTGCAGCCCTGGGCCACTGGAGGACTCTTCTTCCCACTGCCCACAGAAGTTGGTATCATTTGCTTTGCCAATAAAATCCACCAAGAGGTAGTGTGATGGCTACGGTCACTATGGTAATTGCAGATGAATGCTGCCAGGTGCCAGGCTCCTCTGGAAAGTGGACCCCATCTCCACCTCACAGATATGGACACCTAGCCCTCCTACCTGGCACTGTTCACCAGCCTCCAGGAAATGTGGTTTGTCCACACCAAAGTGTTTGAGTGTTAAATGTACACTGGATCTCAAAGACATAAAGAGAGAAAGAAGGCCCAATACTTTGTCAATATTGATTGCACATAGAAACAATCCTTAAGCTGACCTGGGTCAACCAGAAGATACCATTAAAGTTAATTTTGCCTGTCTCTTTTTACTTCCTTTGTATGTGGCTAAAAAGATATTCAGAATCATATTATGTGGTTTGTCTTACACTGATTTGTTTCTGCTTTCCTAGCATTGGGGTTGGAATCCAGGGCCTCCCACATATTGCCCAGACGCTTTGCCACTAAGTTATAGGCCAGCCCTATTTGCTTTCATTTTCTACCTGACCATGCCCATCCACCATCTGCCTCAGACCCAGAGTCTGTACGGAGGAGATTCAGCATCAGCAGTAACTGAATCCAATTCTCTGTCAATACAGGGAAACTGAGCCTCACAGACAGAGACTTGTAGAAGGCAAGAGGCTGACAGAGTCACTCATTCATTCCACAAACATTAACTGAAGTCTTTCCATGTGCTCTAAGTTCTAGGCTACAGCAGGAAACAAAGTCCAGGGCCATGATGCAATCTGGGGCTCTGCCTTGCTGCCATTTTACTGGAAGGGGTGAGTTTGCTTGCGGGGTCTTTCCTGGCCAGGTCATCCTTGGGCCAGAGCAGTAGACTCAGCAAAGGCTCCCACCTCCCACAGTTGCCTCAGCTACAGATCTTTCGGCCTGCAGGTGGGTGCTCCGGATATAACCCAGAGAAGACCCCTCCTTCAAAGGCACCTTATCCCGATGCAGCTGCCCAACTGGTATAGCATGGTGGCCTGGTGCTGCCTCTGGTAACTTGCATATCGAGTACATTACCGCAGATTTATGGCAAAAATTATCCTCTCTCTCAGCTCCATTTAAAGCCATTTGGAGCTCGCTCCCACCCCCGATTATAAATCTAATTGCACATTCCGAACAGACAAGCGCTCATTAAGCTTTAATTATGCACATGATGTTTTCAACAAACATTTTCATTTGGCCGCTGTGAGGGGGAATGGTGCCAAGGGGGCTGCAGGCCTGGCTGTGGCTGCAGGGGGCCAGGGTTGGGAAGCAGGTCAGGGTGTGGCCAGATGAGCTTGCCCAAGGGGCAGGGCTGGGAACCCATCAGATTGGGCTCATGACTTGGTGGCCTTCCACCTGGCTCCTCCATGGGAATCTTAACATATGTGTGCTCAGCTACTCCCAGCTGTATCCCTATCATCCTCCTGGTCCAGCCTAAGCAATGCCAGTGAGCCTCTCTGAGGATGGGGAGAAGGGAAGCTAGGGACCCCCAATCCCGACAGCGCAGCTGGTACCCTTGTTCTTCAGCACCGTCCCTGCCCCTTCACTCCAGACCCCCAATGACTCTGTGCAAACCACTTTCAGCCAAACCCTACCTTCCACCAAGGAAGACTCCAAATTTTTGTTGTTTCTTGGTTTCTAGACAGGGTCTTGTGATGTAGCCCATGCTGGCCTTGAACTCACAGCAATCCTTCTATCTCAACATTTCAGGTGCTAGGATTATAGGCATTCTCACCGCCCACCACCATGTCCGCTAAGAGACAACATCCTGGAAGTAGCACTCAAACCGCTTGACCATCTTCCCTGTCAGCCCAACCATCAGCCTGAGCTCACACTACAAACAAACACATCCATAGCTCTCTTCTGGCTCAGGCTCCTGAATGCACCCAGCTCTCTGCATACTGGGACTGTATCTCCACAGCAACTCCCTTCTCACTCCTCTCCACACAGCTGGTGCCTAGGCAACTTCTAAGCTGTCCCCTCCAGAAGCCACACCTAGGCCAGACTGGCTGTCCAACCCCCACCAACTCTCCACATGCTGGGGACATTTATAAGGTAAGATATTGGGTGACTTCCCCCAAGGAAGAAAGGGAATCACCAGCTCACTGAGTGGCTACAGACAAGTTTCCTGCTCTGTCAGTGCCTTTATCTGTGTCTGGAAAGGCTAATCAAACTCTGTGGGCCTTTGCTTGCCCCACAGCCAAGCGTCTGCCTTCCCACTTGAAGAGCACTGAAGAATGGAGGAGACCCATCCTTGCAGGGTTGCCAGGGAGTGCCAGTCAGACAGAGGTCCCTAAGTGGCACTTCTCAGACACTGGAGGCCAGGGTGACAGGAACCCCAAAGCTCCTCCAGTATGTTTTATTTCACATAAAAGTGGGTGAAATAAGCATGGATTCTAAACTAGAAGCCAGAGTTCACTCAGCATCCCGGCTGCTCCCTGAAAACAGACTCTGAGAGTGAAAGCTACAGGTGGGAGCTCACTGGGGAAGTGCTTCAGGGAAGCCAGAGGGAGGAGTCACAGTGGGCTGTGGGCAGCCTGTCCCAAGAGGACTCTGGAGCCAAGATGACCCTGAGGAGTTGTCCCAAACCAGAGCAGGGAGCCAAATGCTGTGCTCACAAATGGGCCAACCATCAGATCTAGGCTTCCTCCTTCACCTGAAGCCATCACCAGGGTCATGCTGGACTGCGAGGCACCAGAAGCAGGTAGGGTAAGTGTCCAGTCCTGTAGGAGAACTGGATGGATCATACTCTTGTCATTCGGTCACTTACACAACAACGACATAGAGCTTGCAGCACTGGTGTGACCACATTAACCCACTGGATCCTCTGAAACCCATAAGGTAAGTTACCATGAGCCAGGCTGCCACTGTACAGGGGAGGAATGAAGTTCCAATGAGGCGAAGCAGCTTGTCCAAGACCACACAGCTAAGAAATAGGAGATACATTGTTTGAACTTGGAGCTCCAATGACCAGGCTAAACCCCTTCCATGCTCTTGACTGTCCTTCTCTGGAGACTGGCTGTGGTTAGCAGCCTAGAGCCCTGAGCTGCCAAGAACTGCCAATATTTGTGCCTGACAATGATCTATCTTCTGTGTGGTTGGGAACAAGTCCCAGAAGAGATTCTTGCCAGAGACAATTAACTAAAAGCCACAAGAGCCCTATGTAGGGTGGGACGCTGTGGGGACGGCGGACAGGGAAAAGGGGGGCTGAGACAATGAGCAGCAGATGATCTGGAAGATATTTTCTGCCCAGTGCTGCAAAACAAGCCCTTCAATCATGCCACAAAGGGCTGGCATTGTTGGATGGGAAATATGTCAATGACAGTGCTCAGTGTTGGATCGCGGGTGGTTTTAAAAAGAGAAAAGTCCTTTGAAATTGTAATTTGACCTAGAAAGGTTTTTCTAGGTCACCTGAACCTGCCACTTGTGCATCTAACCCCAAAGCCAACAAAGACAAAATGCCAGGCTCACTTCCCTCTATGCAGCATCCATAGAGGAGAGCATGTTTGTAAACACTGCTGATATTTCAGTGCTGTGTTACAATCTGTCTTTGGACTGCTGGCGGGTGGAGAGGCTGCATCTCTAAAAGCCTGCAGACCTGGGTTCAAGTCCAGGCTCTGCATTTGACTGCTGCATAGCTATGAGCGAGGATCTCAGCTTTCTCAACCTCTGTAAAGGAAGGGAGGAAGTGGGTATGATGGCATCCTGCAGTCCTAGCATTGGAAAGCATTGGAATCCAGAGCTATGCAGTGAGACCCAGGTACAAACAAACCCATGGGAACAAAACGGGGGAAATGTACCTGGCAGTGAGCAGCATAACACGATGCCCTAGAGAGGCTGGCTTCCTCCTTTCATGCAGGCAACTTTCCAGGCTGAGGGCCACCCCTGTGTTCTTGACCACTGAGCCCTTATGCCCCAGATCTCAGATCCCTCTCCTGGAGCCCAAGGAAGCAGTGGGGGTGGGGACTGTCTGAACTGGATTTTTCTGCCTCTAAAAACAGAGATGTAAACTGCCCTCTATAGCACAGCCTATACCTAGGAGTTATGCCAATCCCTCTTCTTAACTCTGCTACCCAACTTAGGAGAAATCTTTGCAAGGTGTCAAAGCTAGTCTTACTTCAAACTTCCCTGCATTTCATTAGGGAAACCAAGGACAAGGTGGTAGATGGTCCCTCAACTCCTGGCAACATCATATCAGGAGTTACCACCATCACACTGTTGGAGGCCCTGAGGCTGTGTGTGCCTCCAGAACATTCTAGATATGGCCCAGTTAGTATCGGAGCTCCAAGGCTGGACTTGAGCACTTGTGACATTGTAAGTTGGGGAGCACCTGAAATACAGAACAGATCTCCAGGGAAGCTCAGGGCTCACAGGACATCAGGACCTTAAAAACAAGGAGGCACTATGAAGGGGACTGGCCACACAAATGCAAGTGATGTACACTTGTCACATAGAGAGACAGAGTAGGTCAAAGACAGACCACTTGGGGATGGGGTGAGGTGTGTGTGTGTGTGTGTGTGTGTGTGTGTGTGTTAGGGGGTGATGGCTGTCTCCAAGCCACTGAGGTTGTTTCCAGTGCAGAATGGGAGGGATGGAATCAACAAGCTTGAGGAAAGCTTACAACAGTATTCACAGAGCAGTGACAGGGAGCTGGCTTTGGTGAGAGGGTGAGACATTCTGCAGAGCAGCATGGCAGTGACACAAACTGAGAACATGTGTGGATCCAATGCCATTTTTGGACCTCTGCAGGCACCAGCAGACGTGTGATACACGTACGTTCATATAGGCAAAACACTTATACACATAAAATAAAATAAATAAATCTTAAAAGATTAAAAAGAACTTTTTAATGTGTGTGTGTGTTTGTGTGTGTGTGTGTGTGTGTGTGTGTGTGTGTGTGTGTGTGTGCGCGCGTGCGCGCACGCACATGTGCTTATGCAGGCATTCAATGTTGGGGGTGGGTGTTAATGGTGGGTACCCTCCTTAATTGCTTTCTACTGTAACTTTGAGACAAGGACTCTCACTGAAGTCACGGCTCAGCTCGGTAGCCAGCAAGCCCCAGGGACCCATGTCTCAGTCTCCTTAGTGCTGCTGTTACAGGTGTGTACAAACACATCTGACCTTTTTTTTTTTTTTTTTTTTTTTTTTTTTTTTTTAACAAGGGTGCTAGGGATCTGAACTCAGGTCCTCACGATTACAGGGCAAGGACTTAAGCGCCTTGTCAATTGAACCCTTTCCTAGCCCCAAAATAAGGACTTTGAAACAATAAAACAGAGGAGCAAATTTGGAAAATTAGTTCCAATAAGGTGAGAAAATGGCAGACCCTCTGTGCCGGGATCCACGGGACAGCCTTTGCACAACAATCTCATTTGACCTTTGCTACAGCCATAGGAGGGAGATGGCAACATCACATTCTAGAGAGGAGAAAACAAGTGTAATGTCATCTACAGGCTGGGGGTGGGGGTCACACAACTGGACTGTGGCAAAGCCAATTAGTAGCTCTGCCAAAAGTCACACTCATAACAACTCCTTTATTTAGTCTTTCCTTTTGGAAACAAAGAGAGAAAGACCAATTAAATACAAGACATCAGGCTCGTCCTGTTTGGGAACATTGAAGTAGATAACCAGAGTAAGCCTCCAACTTCAAGCACTGCAGAAGGGGTAAGAGTTAAGTACACGAAGCTACACTGGAGGGAAACAATCAGAAGAGAACACACTGTTTATCAGATTTGCAGAGGCACGTCGACTTCCTCAGCCCTTGAAGCAACCACGGAGGAAGAGATTGACAGGTTCAAATATACACACATTAATATCTTCTGTGGAAGGAAACGCAATAAAACTGAAATGAAAAGGACATCAGACTAAGAAAATATCAGCAGCAACGATGAGACAGTTAATATATACGATGTAGAGACAGTTAATATATACGATGTAGAGACAGTTAATATATACGATGTAGAAATGGCTCCGTCAACTTCAGCAGAAAGCAAGACGCTGCGAGACAAAAAGATGTGAGATTCAAACAGGAAAGCCACCGAGAGGCAAGATTCCAAGAAATAAATGCATGGGGAAATGTATGCTTGATTCAATGGCAGTGGAGAAATGCGCATGATCCAAAGCAGCAATTTGGAACTAGCATATTTTACACCACACACAAATATCTGTAGGTGAGTGGAAAGCAACATGGCAGTCACCAATGGCCAGCCAGCAAGGGAGAGTACCGAAAATCCTTGTCTATATCTGAAGCTATTCCCTCCTCACACTGCCTAACCGCCTAGAGGACACCCCAGTATCTGTGGGGTACAGGGACATCTTTGTCCTCCTGAAGCTTGTGGTCCAGTGATGGGAACAGGAGCAGGAGCCCAAATCATTGTGAGTGACAGGCTTGCTGGAGCCTTGACGGGGCCATGCAGAAAGACTGGAGAGGGGTAGTTGTAAGCAGAATGAACCAGGTGACGGGGGTGAGGGCATAAGACAAGAGGGAGGGTTGGGGGATGATGGGGATGAGCCATCCCCAGGCCTGGGAGCTGGAAAAAAAGGAGGGGCCATTCAAGGATTGGGAGTGGTGATGGTAGGGAGGGCAGAAGAGACATGGAGACAGAAAAGCTGAGAGGAAAGGGCAACGGGGCTACAAGTAAGGGATGAACATAGAGGGCCAGAATTTGAGCCATGATTTCAGAAGTAGCTACTGTGAATGCTCTGGGGGAAGGGTGAGGCTGCCTATGAACTAGCAGACGTGGCTGTCCTCCTAGGTTGGGCCAGAAGAGTCTGAGTCTGGTTTGCACACAGAAGAAACCCTGGATAAAGCACCAGTAAGCAGAGGCTGGGGAGACGGTTCAGTTGCTTGGCAGAGTGCTTGCAGGCATAAGGACCTGAGTTTGAGCCCCAGAACCCACATAAAAAGCTGCACATGGCAGCACATGCCTGTAGTCCCAGTCTGGGGAGGTGAATACAGGCAGCTCTCTGGAGCTCGCTGGCTAGCATTGCCAAACTGGTTAATGCCAGTTCAGTGACAGGCCCTGTCTGAAAAGATGAGATGGGGGGACATTTGAGGAGGACACCTGGGGTTCTTGACCACTGACTGATCACACACATGTATGCACACACATGCACACATACCATTACCAACACCATCGCTGCTGCTTCAGCGACAGCAATAAATGGAACAGTAGAACCATAACCCCGAAGGAGAAGCACACACTGATGACTAAAACAGGAAGTCTGTAGCCAAAATAAAATCACCACAGCACCAATATTTCACAGAGCTGTCGATGAGAGGCTCAGGGGTGAATGAACCCAGGCAAAGGCCCACTCAGGAGACAGAAAAGGGGTGACTCATGCTGGTGGCAAACCCTAATTTCCTTTCCTTGGTCACACACTTCCTTTTTACTTCTTTTTCTGACAATTCAAAAGAAAAGAATATTTTCCTTTTAAATGCATAGCAGTGATGTTTGCATGTGTGGGCTCTTCCTGCCCTAGGTTTTAACCTCTGCCCTGAACCAGCAGAGCCCAACTTAGCCCCAGGCGACAGAGAGAATGTAGGATACTGAGAAACTGAGAAAAATGGGAGGTTCCAGGCCCTACAGGGCTGGAGGGGAGCAAGACACAGGACCCCATGTCAGTCAGAACCCACACCACTCCAGAATTCAGAATTTGCCTGGTTGACTTCCAGAATCGCAATGGTCAAATGCATTTGAGTTCAGGAATCAGGAGGTGAATATTTACACAAGCGAGTTGGTATTACATATGCAGAGTCTTGCAGCAGCCAGGACAGGTTTGAGGGCCAAAGGAGCTGGCAGTATATTTACAAAATAAGGTTTGATCACAGAGGCCCATTGCTCCCTCCGCCCATCAGGTTTCCGATAAAGGAGTTTTGATCTGAATCAAGTACCATTGTATTTGCATTTGTTCCTCACTGCTCCCAGACCTTGCTAGGGGACCATCCACCCGATGCAAACTGAACAGGTGGGGACTGAAATTCGGAAAAACCTGTTCACGGTCTCTAAGTGACTGGCCTGGGCTGTGAATGTGGTCTGGCTGCCATCTTTCCCCAAAAGGCTGAAAAAATGCCAGGCAGCACAAGGGACATAGAACCGTGAGAGCACAAGGGTGGGCCTGTTCTGTCAGAGCAGATGCCGGCTCTGGGCACTGGGTTTTGTTAGTACTTTCATAGCCACCCAGACCAATCACTAGACACTGACTAGTGTAAAACCACACAGACCGGCTGGGGCTCAGAGGTGAGTGTTTGCCTAATGTGTGCAAGGCCTGGGCTCTATCCCCAGCAAAACCACAAAGGGACCAAAACAAAACAAAATAACTGACAACAACACACAAATTATTCTCTCACAGTTCTGGAAGCTAGCAGTCCCAAGTTTGTCTCTAAGGGCTTCAGATCATGTCAGTGCAGGCAGCGCCAGAGGCTCCAGGGTAAAACGCATTTCTTGCAACCCTAGCTTCTGGTGGCCGCCTGTGTTCCCTGGTCTCTGACCCCTTTCTTCACCTTCAAAGCTTCTCTCCTAGCATCACCTTCTGTCTTGGGCCCCCCTGCATCAGCTCTGCATCCCTCTTAGGAGCTACCTGGGATGACTGTCGACCACCAGGGAAGCCAGGACAATCCCCCAACTTAAGATCTCTATTATATCTGCAAAGCCCCTTTTGCCACATGAGGTGACAGGTATCAGAGAGTAGGACATGGGTGTATCAGGGGTACCCATTTTCAGCCAGCACTGGGTAAGTTCCCTCAGGCTGTGTGTTAACTGTGCCTCCACGCACTAATAGCCAGGCAAAATGTGCCCACCATGATGGATTTTACCCTAAGTGCTTCAGTATCTTTCTTCCCCTTCTTTTGTCACGGGGAACCTGGATTTAGGTTCCCGGTGATGGGGCTTATGATGGTCCTGGTTTAGACCAGCAGGCTAAGAGCAGAGACAAATGGTCCTTCAAGTGGTGACAGTGCAGGAGCAGCAAGACTCTAAAGGGAGATGAGACTAGCCTTCATCCTGAGTGACTCTGGGGAACAGAACCTAAGACCTACTTCTCTGCTTATTGTCATGGAACACAACACGTGGGAGGCACAAAAATATACCATACTGCTCACTGAGACCAAGAAGTGGGAAGGATAAAAAGAGAGCAATGGGTGGAATGAAAATAATACTAAAAAAATAAATAAATTATCCTTGTGATAAATGACTGAGGTTTGGGGGCTGTTTGTTACTGAGGCATAAATCCACTCCGAGTGGGTTCAACAGCCTCTCAGTACTGACTGTCTCCTGCAAGGCAAGGACTTCACAGAGCTGACAGACAATCCTGAAGATTACTCAATCAAGCTCAGAGTCATCACTCACTGAACAGGCAAGGAAACTGGAATGCAGCGGTAGAGGTGAAGGCCACACAGCTGACAAGTGGGAGAGCTGGGATTCGAGCTCGAGTAGTGTGGTCCCAAAGCCAAACTCATGAGCCAGGAACAATGTCACTCCTGTGATCCCAGCACATGGAGAGCTGAGGCAGGAGAATGGAGAGTTTGAAGGCAACCTGGACTTCATAGCAAGACCCTCTTTCAAAAGCAAATGGACAAAGTCAAGCTCATAACAACTCTAAGAGTCAACTTCTGCAAGGTGCCACATAGGATTCCAGAACCCTTTTGGGACCCAGACATCTGTCACTTCAGGGTCTTGTGCTCAAGGATAATCAATTCCTGATGCCAGAGTCCCCAAAGACAATGAGCCCATCCCTCAGTCCTAAAGCCCATGAAAACACCCCAAACCCAGCCTGGACCTCTTCTGGTGGCCCTTGACAGTTCTTCATACCCATGTGTTCCATGCACTGAAAGAATATTTATTGAGTATCTACTTTGTGCCTGGTCCTATTATGCGTGTATCTAGGGATTAGCAGGGAGCAGAGGCCACTGGGGCTTACTGCCCTGAGCTGGAGAAATCATGAATACTCAGAATCAACACATGGCTTACACAGCACATTGAGAGGCTAAACACAAAGGGAAGGAAAACAGTGAGCTGGCAAGGGGATTCCACTCAAGCCAGTCAAATTGGACTTTTAGGATGAAATTACAGAAAGATGGACAGTGGTAAAAGGGAGGGAGGGAGTCAAGATGGCACCAGCTTGGAGCATCTACACTGCCCAGCAGCCAGTACAAGCTCCGCACGTGGGAGTGTGCAGGTGTCGCCTTGGTCAGCAATGGGACATCAAGGTGGGCAGAGAAGGCAGGGGAAGAGAGTAGAGACCAGAAAGATGATGGGAGGCAAAGCCCTCCCACAGATGGCACTGCGATTACCCTCCCCAGAGAGGAAGCCAACAGCTGTCCCCAGGCTTATCTGATGCTGCGGTTGAAGGAGCAGGCGAGGGCAAGCGAGAGGACTGCCTCGCTAGCACATCTGAAGAACCTCATCCCCTCGAGGCAGCTGGCATCCGCCTGGCCTGTGGCTTCCTCTGTGGCTTCCGCATTACAGGGTACTCTGGTGGCTGCTATTTTTGCCCCTGTTTAGGGTCCTATGGCACATTCTTCTGTGGGGGGCACTGAAGGCTAATGTGAGTGACCTCTCTTCAAGTTTTCTCTGCTTGGAGCAAATGGAAGGGGTCACTTAAATGTCCCAAGTGTCCTAGGGGAATAATTACACCCAGGGAGCAGGTATGACACATGTCATCTTGTTGATCCTCATGACACTGCAAGCTCAAGAGAGGTTAGGCCACACAGCCACATCAAACCACAAACTGGGGGTTCTGAGGGGCTCTGTCTATGGGGCCTGACTTACTATTGCAGGGTATTCTCTTCATGTCGCGTCTATGCAAGTGCGTCCCAAGCAGAAACTCCCAGCAGGTAGGAAGATAAAGGTGCATCACCCATGGGTGGGGTCCTCCAGAGCCTCACAGTGATCCTCCAGGGACCACGACATTCATGGAGGGACAATCAGAGGGGGCTTTGGCAAAGCCTTGATGTCCGGGCCAGCTCTGCAGATTAGCGGGAGCTGGAGGTCTAAAGGAGCCCTACCATGGACACAGGGGACTGAAGATTTAAGAAGAAGGAGGCAGAGCAGCCTGGCTGGGGAAGAAGCTTTAGGGGATGACAGACAGGATCCTGGAGGAAGCAGGAACCCCAGAGTGTGGAAGTGGATGAGCCCCAGGCAGGCAGGAGAGGCTTTGAGACGGACACAGTGGTGTGGAGGAGGAGCCAGCCGCTGCCAAGAGTCCATGAGAGGGCCAGACATACCAAGCAGTTCCCTGAGCTGGCTGCAGGGAGGTAAATTCTAATGGGAAAGTTAGGACAGGAGGCTCCTGAAGTCACCCAGGTGGTGAATGATGGAGCTTTGACAGGACAGCCAGCAGCATGAACAGGTGGGCTACAGCAGCACGGAAAAGGGGTCGTGCTGTGTCCAGGTCTGCCTGGTTTCCAGTGGGCAGTAACAGACAGTAAGATGGGTGAGAGAAGGCATAGCTCGGGTGAGTCAAGAAACGGCTGCCTCCAGCCTCGTTTCCTCTGGATGAGCCCTCCAAGGTGTTGGTGCACAGTCCATGCTCACACCCTTCATGAGCGGCCTCAGAGCCTCCCTGGCTCTTCAGAGATAAGGGAGTGGCATGGATCTCCTAGCTAGAAAAAAGCCTTAACTCCCCTAATTGCTGCTCTGGTGATGAATTCAACAGACACTCGCCAGGGTGGGCATGTGGTGTGGTGGCCTCCCTGGAAAATGGCCTCCAGAGCCCAAGAGAGGCAGAAATTCACCCACCTGTGGTTTCTTCAGGTCCCTGTGGGGTTACAGAGGCAGCCTCCTACAACGGCATTCTGCCTCAGGACCCAACCTCAGCAACAATAGGTCGGTCCCTAAAGAAGGCAACTGAGAGCGGCATTGGGACCCTGTGAGTCTCAGACAGGAAATTAATCTCTAGCCAGAGCCTACCCCAACACTCCCCCTCACACCAGTGAGTGCCAGCATAGTAGGACGGGAGCAGTTGGTGGGTCCAGCTGGCATTATTTCTCTAAGGAGCTCGCCCAGCGATGACACAATGACTAGAATCCTACTCCGGCCACCTTCCTTCTTCATCTAAGCCTTCAGTGGGAGCCTGCTTCCTGCCAGCTGCAGCAGACACGGCCCCATCCAAAGCTCCCTGGGTCCCTTTGCATATCTTGTCCCTTGTCATGCTCTTAACCTGCCATTCTGTAGGATCAGAGAGGTAAAGTAACCCGCTTGAGGTCACACAGTGATCCCATGTAAAGGAGACCTGCTCCAAGCCGGGTCCTAGATCTATGTTCCCTTTCTGTTCCTGGCGGAAGGAAGTCTGCATGAACTGAACATTCTCCCTTCCTAAAGTCATTCCACGTATCCATCCCAGACTCCCAACACACAGGTGACAATCAGCAGCGGGTGACTTAGCTGCCTGTCCCTGTAATACCAGGTCACCTACCAGTCTTCAGGAAACTGTGCAATAAGAGTTCCGCTAAGGGTCAATTCTGGTTCCAGGGAGCACCAAGTCCCATAGTGCCTTCCCTTCCCCATAGGGGAAGCCATGGGGGTGACCAGAGCAATTTCTCTCAGCCAGCTCTACACAGAGCACAGTGCCCCCCACTCTAGACACACATGGAGACTCTGGCCACACATGACTGCACCAGAGCATGTGCCCCACCAGGCATCCTGACCTCCTCCCCAGCTGAGCTGTCCTGGGCCATTCATCCATTCAGCATGGATGGAGACCCTTCTAGCTGCTAGGCCAAGTATGAGCAATGTGTACATGCCTGTGTGCATGCACACATCTGTGCACACACCATCACAAAGAAGGTGCCAGTGCCCACTTTGCTGGTGTAGACACCGAGACTTGGGCAGCTTGGGGAGCCCTTGCTATGTCACAGACTACTTAGGGCAAAGCTTAGGATTTGAAAGTGGCCACTAACCCAGGCCCTATTGCTCAGCAGGCACCCATAGCTATTTCTGCCCTGGTCAGCTGGCTGTGAGACTTTCCCTGGGCAGTGCTGGGCCCAGTGTCTCAGACAATTCTTTGTGACTCTATGGGGACTAGGAAGGATGCTCTCAGAGGCATGACGGATGCTGGTTCCTGGTCTCTCTGTGCTCCCTTAATGTTCCACATGAGGGGACATGGCCTGAGCTGTCAGCTTACATTTCTGGGATTCACATGCATGAAACCAGATCCCCAACAATGACTGTGGGAAATGAGAGAGCCAGAAGGATCAGGCTTTCTGATCTAGGTATAGCACTGTCAGTAGCAATGACCCCACCCCCACCCCGGCCCCCGCCACTGCAACCCGCTCAGGGGCTGCTGGGAAATGCCACCAACAGGAGCCTCTTTAACCTGCTACACTGTGCATTTGCCCTTGGGGCCACGACTGTACTTCCCTTCCTTGCCACTGCCTCTCTTCTCCAAAAGGGTGGCCATGGAGATCCCAGCTGGTTTCCTGTATCCTTACTTGACAAGAGGAACGGTGGCCTTTTCTAAATGAGGGGAGAATTTTGATTGCTTCTTCAGTCCCCAGAATCTTGTTTCTGGTACCATCTCTAGCTGCAAATGCACCCCTTTCTCAGAAGACCCCCTCCCACCCTCCAGCCCAGTGTCTTCTGGGTCCTTCCATGTCATGGGTTGCCACCATCACTGTTCTCACTGTTTCTTGTCTAAGTCAACAAAGCCCCCTTCCAATCCATCCTCACCCACAAACACCTACATCTGGCTAGGCCTGCTGTACGTGAGCTGAATGCAAGACACATGGATACATAAACATATGTATGAATGCATGAAGAAATGAATGCTTCCTGAGTGTCCTGGGCCTCAAGAGTGGTGGCTAACCCTATTCAGCAGATCAATGCCATCAGAATTCCTTATCAGAGAGGAAGAGCCATCGACAGGCCCTTGAACCCTGCACAGTATCCTCACTGCAGAGCATGGCAGGCACCAGTTCCTGCCTGGCCCCACCCAGGATCCAGCATCACCCATCTTGGCCCTCCAGAGCCAGCCTGAGTGCCTCCACCCCTGAAGCAGCGAGCTTCGCTGCTTACCTTCTGTAGAGACGCACCTGCAATGCACCAGTGTCTTGAGAGAAGGAGCCTGAGCCTCATTCCACAGAAGCCCAGGCAGCGAGAGAACGCACCCGCGACAGCCTCTGAGAGATGCTGCTGCATAATCAGCAGAGAAAGAGAAAAAAATGCCAGAAATAGCAGCTTTATAAGCCCTCGCGACGACTCTTGGTCCTCTATTGGCTGGAGGCCCGGCACCCCCACCCCCCATCCCGCTCCTACAAGGTGAAACGGAAAAACCTGTTATTTAACCTCTTTGATCCAAATCCATCTTCTATCCCAATTTGGGCCCACATGTTTGGAGCACCACGCCAGGGCTCCGGGAGCAGAAGAGAAGGCAACCTTGCTCTCAGTCAGCCCTGGCTTCAGAGGCATGCTGCTTGGGAGAAGTCGCTGCACTGGAAGGCCCCTCAGAAGGCAAATTGGCAGCACCTGTCAAGGTGCAAATCTGCACACCTTTCATTCAGCAATTAGACTCCTGAGCACCCACTCTGTGGCAATACCTGCATCCCACACACAGGCGTGCTGGAGGAGGATGCTGCTCGTTACGCAAACCTGAGGCAGGATGAACATCTGAAGCCAGAGCTGACTGAATACACGCGACACATCCTTCTATGGACCAGGGGGTGTGGGGCCGTCTGCGGGTGCCAATTTGGAACTGGATGGGAGAGAAAGTCAAGGACATGCTCCTGTTTTTATGAAAGTAGGAACTCTGTGTGTGTGTGTGTGTGTGTGTGTGTATGTGTGTGTGTGTGTGTGTGTGTGTGCATGTGTTTGCCTATGCACACATGTTTATGTGTGTGGTGTGTATGCAGGTGTGCATGCATGCATTGGGTAGAAGCATTTGCATTTGGAGTTACATCGTCAAGGGCACCAGGCTGTTAGCTGTGGTAACCCACAGAGCAGGAGGAAGGGACTAGCTGCTACCGGTTTTTTTTCCCCCTTTTCTTTTGCACAGGCAAACGTTACATATGTAACAAAATACAAGCATGGGAATCTCCAAGGGGCCAATGCTACCCTTTACAAGGAAATGAGGCTTGGATCTGTATAGACCCCAGGCCCTACCCACTGCCTAGTAATCTTATTACCTTTCATGTAAACATAGCTAAGTTAGGGCTCCGTGAAGAATATAGACTCCAGAAGAAGGGGGGTGGGATCAAATTCTAGCTCTGCCAGCTGGGACAGCTGACTTCTCTGGGCCTCAGTTTCTCTATCTATAAAATGGGGAGAGTAGTACTAACTAGATGCCATGAACTGCACTTGGTGCTGTTACACAGATGGGGTGTTTGGGTGGGGGAGAGCATATCAGAGCAACAGAAACTGGGTGCTGTGCAAGCTAACAATGTTACCAGTCCTGAGAAAGAAGAGCTTTGTGGAATTCCACGAGTCAACACTGGCAACAATGATCAGCCAAGTGACAGACAAGAGCCAGGCCACAGAAGAGCCAGTGATAAAGGAGCCAGTGCCCAGGGTGAGGAGGAGGGGCTTCGGAGGAGGGGTAGAGATGAGCAGGGTCTAGCTTCTGTGACTCTGCCCCTTTCACCTGCTGCTCCCTCTGCCTGCCACACTCTTCTGCCCTCCAAGATCCACTCCAAGATCTCCCTTCCTGAGGGAGTCCCTCTGCTCTCTCCAGCACAGAGCCACATTCCCACAGCAGGCTTCTTCAGTTGTGCCAAGTATGTTTCTGTGTTTACTGTCTATCTTCCCCCACACTCTGATCTCCAAGATGCTTGGGACTCTCTGTCTTAGTCATCTCTAGATCCAGCTCCTAGACAAGGCCTGTTACCTGGTAGACACTCGAAACAGAGAACACACACAACAATAGGCCTAAGGTCAAAGCCACACACAATGAACTCATCTGAAGGAAAAGGAAGTGAGAACTATGATATAAAGACCAATAAAAATTTCATAGATGCACTGAGAATATTAAAGCATATTAAGGCTTAAGGGTAGCACAAGAAATTGTCAGGACTGGAGAGATGGCTCAGTGGTTAGGAGCACTGTCTGCTCTTCCAGAGGCCCCAGTTTCAATTCCCAGCACCCCCATGGTGGCTCACAAACATCTGTAACTGTAGTTCTAGACAATCTTGTGCCCTCTTCTGGCTGCCTTGGGTACTGCACATGCATGGTACAGACATACATGCAGCCAAAACACCCATACACATAAAATAAAAATAAAAAAGAAGTCATCCATGAATATTTACATAAACTTAAGTTGGCAAAAACCTGTCTAGGCCCAAATTCATATATATAAGGATAGTTATCATATCATTATTTATAATAAAATTGAAATGATCATATAGTCCACAGATGCAGAATGGGTTTTTAAAACCATGAGTTTCTGTACAATAAAATGTTATGCAGTCAGGAAAAAAATAAACAGCATTTGTTGAAATGGAAAGGAGCATTGTTTCTTACTAAATAGCAGTAAACGTGCCCTTCACCAACCAGGGGTTCTGCTAAGTTTGATGTATGACTGTCCCAGAGAAAGGACAAAGGTAAAACTCCTCTCATCATTGTCCACCAGTCATTAACTCATTCATTCAATACATCCTCTGCTCTCTCTGTCCACCCACTATGCTGTGAAGGTCAAGGTTCCCAGGCTGAGGCAGGGAGTGAATAGGATACTGTTCATCCTTGCTTATATGTGTAGGTGCAAAATCTTGACTGCTCAAACTAAGGCCCTCGGGGTAATCCACGGAGTGAGGGCTTCAGCTGTCATTCAAGATGGGATACAGGGCTCTGGAGATAGCTTAGTTGGTGACATGATTGCTGAGAAAGTGTGAGTATGTGAATTAGATCCCTAGAAACCACCTGTCATAGCTGATTGCAAGCCTATGTGCTAGTAAGACCCACCTCCTCTCACTGGAGAGGCAGAGACAGGCAGATCCTGGGGCCTATGGGCCAGCCAGATTAATCTAATCAGTGAGTTTCACACCAATGAGAGGCCCTGTCTCAAAAAAAAAAAAAAAAAAAAAAAAGGTAGATAGCACCTGGGAACAACACCTCAAGTTGTCCTCTATATATGTGTGAATCGGGAGTAGAGTCAGTACACTCCTTGACTTGCAGAAATATACTGCAAGCTGAAAAAATACTAAACCAAAACCCTACTGCAGATGCCACAGTTTAGCCCAGGCTCAGGCCACCTTAAACATGCCCAGGACACTTACAGATACTTACAGTTGGGTATCTCAGGTGACAGACTGGCTGCTGTACTGAAAGTGGTCATTAGGATGGGTCCCCAGCCTCTCAGCACACATTGCTTTCATACCATCTTGCTGTGCTTTGTTTTGGTTTTGGCGTTGTTTTGAGACAGTCTCACTCTGCAGCCCAAGCTGGCCTCAAACTCACAGTTCTTCCTGACTTCACTTCTCAAGTGTTGGGATTATAGACAGGGCCCACCAATCCTGACTGCTTTTGCATAATTGTAAACAAAAGAAATCTTGGGTCTAATTGTCAAGGACAATCTGGTTAGAGAAAGTGGGTGCGTTTGAAGAGGCTGAGGTGAGTTGACCAGGGATAATTTCAGCAAGTTCTTACATTCTTCTCCCAGTCCTGAAATCCCCTCCCGACACTCCATCTGCGAGGAATGGCATTGCTCTGTGGGGCTGAGGCCAAGATGAGGTCTTTGGACTGGGTTCTACCTCCCTTGCTGGGAGGCAGGATTCTAGGTATGGTCCCACACACATGCAAAGGTGATTGTGAACTTTCCAGATTTACACACCTCAAAAGTGCCAGCAACAGGATTGGACAGGGCTGGGGTGGGTATCCTCCTACCACAGCAAGCTGGATGCAGAGGCTCCTTGACAAGGTGAACGGCAGAGGGTGGGTCAACTCCATTCCAGGCCCATTGCTCTCATCTTAGCATTGAACACATGACCAAGGCACCCAGGACAGGCTGGGAGAGCTGTGGCTGGCACGGAACCAGGGAGGTGCCTTGCACCTGGAGGCCCCCAGCTTTTTGTTTTAGATACTTGGTTCTCAGATTACTCAGCTGCTGGATGGTTAGGGTTCAAAACAGACACAGAGAGAGATGACTCAGCTTCCTGTAGAGGGGCTGTGGCCTGCTGGGAAGACATTTCCATTTCTGCCTTCCTCTCTAGAGCCCTAGAGACAGCTCACAGGAGCACGTGTGTGTGCCCGTGCGTGTGTGCATGTGTGTGGTGTGTCGGGGGTGGTGGGGAGGTCATTTCCAGAGTGAGGGCAAGGGACCATGGCCTGGCTCTGGGGCCAGTTCACCTGGGTTTGAATTTCTGGCCCTACACTGTCTTGTTCAGACTCCTCGCTGAGCCTTCACTCACTAATGTGAAAACAGGAATAATAGCCCCTTCCTGGGGCTAGTGTGCACTGCAGGCGTTTCCCTATGGAAAGAGTCTGGTCTGGTGCCTGGTACAAAATAGGTGGTTCATAAATATCACTGTTGAGAATGATAGCCCTCACACAAGACTCTCCCTGACACCTGTGTGACACACGTCTCTGTCTTACAGACGAGGAAACTGAGGCTCAAAGCAGAATTGAATTTCTGCCTTCCCTTTCACAGGGATGCAGCACACAGCCAGGCCAGTCTACAGAGATTTCCCATGGCCCATTATGAACCAGGCCCTGCACTGTCTTTATCTACAAAATAGGGACGTAAGGAGACAATCCGAAAAAACTTCAGGAAAGGCACTCGGGAGATGGCTCAGTCACTAAAGTGTTTACTTTGCAAACATGAGGACCTGAGTTAACCAGATTCCCCAGAGTATGCACGCGCGCGCGCACACACACACACACACACACACACAGAGAGAGAGAGAGAGAGAGAGAGAGAGAGAGAGAGAGAGAGAGATCCCACATAGGGGTAGGGAAATTTCAGCCATATCTCATGGCTTTTCCTCTGATCATAGGTCCAGAGTAGAACTCTCCCTGGATCTTGTCCCACAGAAAGACTCAGGAAAGCCCCCTGAAGGTCTAAAAAAAACGCCAAGTCTGAGGAAGCAGAGGGGGGAAAGGCAGCAATCCATGCAGGAAACAGTAGCAGCCCTGAGCATCAACCCTGCAGCTCCTGAAAAGGAAAACACCATAGCAGGCATGCCCACAGTACCTCAGGCTGCCCAAACCTGTCCCCACCCTGTCCCCTGCCTCATGAAGCCTCTGCTGACGGTGCAGCCTTAATAGTAACAAACTAATTTTAAACCCTGTGATTACTAAGGTTGATTTCCATGGAACCTTCCTTTCACAGCGCTGAGAACCTCGCCAAAGTGGTAATTGCCAAGTTCAATTTTAGCTCTGTCACACCCAACTGTCGGTGCTAAGGCGGCTGCTATGTCGCCAGGTAAGCTGGTAATGAAGTCAGCTTCGGGCGTCTAATTTCACAATATTGTGATGTCTCTGTCAGCACCTGTAAGAGCTGAGAAGCTGTGAGCTTCCATTGAACGGATTACACATGGAGGAGGTGACTGAAGCTGCTTGGTGCTTCTGGGGCTGTCTAGAGCCCAGGCCCGCAGGGATACTGCGGCTGCTGAGTCCTGGATGACTCTACCCACAGAGCCTATAGCACAGGTGCACTGCACACTGCAGGCACTCTGGTCATCAGCCTTCGTTGGTCCCCTCATCCTTGTCCTGTATCTGGCCCTCCTCATGCTGGCATGCATCCTCAAAAGACCCTTTTGATTTACCTTGCCAATCAGTTCTCTTGCAAAGGAAATAATGAAAAGAGGATTCAACACCCACCGTCCCCTTTAAAAGCATTGCTAAGTCCCACTGTCCTCAAGGTCAGAGCTTAACATGTCTCCAGATGGAGCCCTAACCACACTCAGCCCCACTGCCCTGCAGCTCAGTCCCAGGGCTCCAGCCCCTTGCAGCCCTGGCTTGTCCTGCCCTGTAGACAGGTTCTCCGGCTTCATTTCCTGTTGGTTCCATTGATCCTTTACATGGATAAAAAGCTCTGCAGACCTGAGCAAAACCCATTAGAAGAGAGGCTTGGGAAATAGTGCAGTCAGTAGAATGTTAAGCGTGTGCAAGCATGAAAACCCGAGTTCACGCAAAGCACCCACATGGAAAGCTGGGCACACCTGTAATCTCAGTGATGTGGACACTGGCAGGTCTGGAGCACAGGAAGATCAAGCCAAAGTATGGCTCAAGCTGAGGCCACATCCCTTCTCCCCGGAGCTCTCCTCGGCAGGGGCCTCTCCCAGAACCTTGGGTTGGACTCTGATTCTGGGCATTTCAGGGTTTCACACACACCTCATTGCTCTGCTCCGTCCCCCAGCAACCTCTGGACCAGCAGTTCTCAACGGGTGGATCAAGACCTCTTTGGGGTCACACATCAGATATCCTGTGCATCGGGTATTTACATTACGATCCCTAACAGCAGCAACATTACAATTATGAAATAGCAACAGAAGTAATTTTATGGTTGGGGGTCACCGTAGCATGAGGAACTCTTCGTTGAAGTGTTAGGAAGGTTGAGAATCGCTGCTTTAGACCTTACTTAGCAATGCAGAATCTCTACCCCACCGACTGCATCAGCATCTGCATTTTAATATCCTTCCCACGGTGGGACATGCTGTCATCACCTCACCGTGGGGAACCGTGAGCTGCCCTAAGGATTAGCCATGCCTGCTGTGTGCTGTGCATGGTTTACCCTGTGTGGGTGCAAATCCCAGCACTGCCCAGATGGAAGTTTCATGTCCTTCCAGCACACCCTTCACACTCCCAGAATTCTGCTTCTTTTCAACCATACAGGAACCAGCCCAGCTAGGTCTGGTGTCTTCTAAATGCCATGAATAATCTGGACCCCCTCCCCCAAGTCATGGTTAAACCTTCTAGAAAGGCCCACCAAAGACCCAACTGGGGACATTGAGCACCCTGGCCCTCAAGAAACCCACAGTGCTGAAGAGATGGGATGTTTGCATTAGTTAAAGCCTTTGCTTTAACTACAGGAGTCTCTGTTCCAAGGGAAGAGGGCCTCATATTGGCTAGAGATGGAACTGAAGGAAGGGAAAAGTAACCCCTCTTTAGAGACCCTGATCTAGCCCACCAGGGGTTGATTCCCCTCCGAGGGGTACCCATGACCTTTGCAGAACTAAATACAATACCAGACTCCTATGTGCGGAGCAGACCCCAGGGCCAGCCTGGAGGTTGCAGTAATCCAGCTGCATGTTTGGACAGGAGCCACCCTGCAGAGCTCCGCCAACTCTGCCTGTCGCCTGAGGAGGGAAGCACTCACCTTTGCTAATCACCCTAATTCATTTTTTATTACCGATTTTCCCTGCTTCTATTTGCCCTCTGATTGAGGATATTACCCCAGGCATTTAAAAAACAACAGATCAGACCACAATGGCAAACACAGCTCTTCGATGAAATCCGCACTGATGGGCGTGTGATTCCACATCACAAAGACCTGGGGTCTGCATGGTAGGCAGACCGAGCAGGAGGTGTCTGCACAATTGAAAGTTTGTCAGAGATAATGAGCTGTGTGCAGAGAGCACAATAAAAGGGGCGCCTCCTCCTGCTGCTGGTGAGAAGGCATGCCAGGAATTGAGGAAATGGCTCTCTATATATAAATGCTTGCTGAGCAAGATGGAAGAGCAGAGTTTGAGTCCCCAGGACCCATGTAAATCGGTAGTGTCTGCAACCCCTGTGTTCCTAAGGTGTGATATGGGAGACAGATAGGAGAATCCCCAGAAGCAAGTAACAAAAAGATCCTGTATCAAACAAAGTGGAAAGTGAAGACAGGCAATCTACATACCCACATATGTGCGTACACATCATACACACAGAGAAATAACATGCCAACAAAAATCAGGAGCCATAATATGCCATATGTTCTTTTTTTTTTTTTAAGACACAGTCTCATGTAGCCCAAGCTGGCAACAAACTCACCGTTAGCCAAGGATGCCCATGAATTTCTGACCTTCCTGCTTCTACATTCCCAGTGCTGGGACTACAAGTATGCACCACCCCACATGGTTTACATGGTGCTGGGGATACCTAAGGTTTTATGAATGCCAGATTTTCTACCAGCTGGGCTAGCTCCTCCAGACTCCTCCATGAAACTGTTATTCTAGAGGGGTAAGAAGGGAGGGACAGGATCCACTGACATGTGGCAAGGTAAATGACACTGTTTCCAGAAAAAAAAAAACAACAACAACAAAACCAAGTATAGGGTATCTCTATAAACCAGGTGGGGTTAGTAGCATTGGATACTAAAAAGGCAAAGGACCAACATGAACAGTGTTCTGGAATCTTCAATGAGCCAGGAACAAGTGATTACACACACACACACACACACACACACACACACACACACACACACACACACACACCGCCCTGCCTCACCCCGCCCTGCCCCGCACGGCAGTGATTTTAGGTAGAAAATACCATGTTCATGATTCACAGTTTAATAAAGAGAGTGGGAACCATCTTTACAGGACAGATACTACCTAAGAGTCTTGCTTGCTCAACAGAAATGTTCCCACCTCAGAGACAAAGTCCCTTATCTCCAAAGGCCAGGCTGACTGTGCCCCAGATCCTCCAGTCCAAGCAACAAGGAGGGGTGTCCCTCCTGGCAAAGCCAAGGTCACCTTGACATGGATATGGGTCTGGGCCTGATGATGGCCCTTGCCTTAGAGGCCAAGCATGAATTCAAAGCCAGAGGCCAAGGATTTCCAACTTAAACCCATCCAGCTGGTGTTCCCACTTTCCTCCCTGGCTCAGCTAGAAATGTCCCTGGTGGGATGCCACCAGGAGATCCGTGCTTGTCAACACTTGCCAGTCCCAGGCATAGCTTCTCCTGGCAAGGAGGTAAGGAAGGCCCAGAGAGGATGGGTAAGATTATTCTTGGAAACACAGCCTGGATGCATTATGGGGCATTTCTAGAAAACATTTCTAGAGGAGGGAAAGCCTCTTTCCCTCCTCTCTCCTTCCACAACTTAGCATTGAGCACTTATTACATAACAAACAACATGGCAGGTGCTAGATGTTAACTCTGCGCATGAGCCAAATCACTGGTTCTCACAACTCACTCTCCAGAGGGGAAACAGTCAAGCAATTCCACAAATACATTATGCCCCCAAAGGAATGTACTAGAGACTAGGATGGAGAAGAGAATGGCCATGTCAGGAACCAGAGTATGACAAGAGGCTAGAGCTGAGACTGAAGGGTAGGGACAGTGCCAGTCTCCATAAAAGGATGCAGGTTGGAACCTTCCAGGCAAGGTCAGCAGGCACAGTGGTGTGACAACAGACAGTGGGGATAAAATGAAGGCAATAGCAGAACTGACTGTGTCCCCAGAACAGAGCCTGGAGCCTGGGGCTTCATGCAAAGTAGCTGGGAGTGAGGTTTGAAAAGCAGGAAGTGGCTAGACCCCATGGGGACTGACACGGGGGGGGGGGTAAGACAGAGCTCTGAGAGGACAGTTAAGGGCTGTGTGGCTCTCTGCACACAGACTAGATGGATCTGATTCTACAGCGGAAAGATCGCAACAAAGGCTTCATAGCCCTCCCAGCATGCAGCACTCAGTCACTGGACAGAAAATCTCTCTAAACTGCTTTGAGAGCTGAAGGTCTCTGGCTGGAATGTGGGAGGTGGCCACCTTTTAGAAAAACAGGAGAACAGAGTGAATAGGCAGAGCACCAAGTGTCAAGGCAGGCAACCTCTGTGAGTTCAAGACCAGCCTGGTCTACACAGTGAGTTCCAGGATACCCACTCTGATCCTGGAAGACAGGACCCAGAGTCTTTGCCATGTTTAGGGCTCCTTCTGAAAGGGCAGAAAGTAACTCCCTGAAGTGTGACTACAATGCTGAGACTCTTTCTATTATTTAGTTATTACCTTGTTTAAAATCAGAGTCTGGCACTTGGGTATTCACAGATAGATTTGAAAAAGGAACTCGAGTTAATGCTGCCAGGTGCTTAAACGTGTATTCTTTTTTTTTTTTTTTTTTTTTTTGGTTTTTCGAGACAGGGTTTCTCTGTGGCTTTGGAGGCTGTCCTGGAACTAACTCTTGTAGACCAGGCTGGTCTCACACTCACAGAGATCCACCTGCCTCTGCCTCCCAAGTGCTGGGATTAAAGGTGTGTGCCACCAACGCCCGGCTAAACGTGTATTCTTATAACATGAATAATAAAAACCCAGAGACAGATATTTGGGGGTTCAAGCTGAAGATCAGAGAAGCAAAGCACTCAAACCACCAGAGAGCTCTCACCTCTACCAAGGCTGGAAGGTGGATCCTGTCCTCAAAGTGGCTGGAGATTAATTGCCAAGACTAACTGCTGAATGCCCTTATCCTATCTTATATACTTCTCCAGTGTTGGGATTAAAGGCGTGAGCTCTGTTTCCCTTTTAGACTGATTCACCATCATGTAGCCCTGATTGGCCTTGAACTCACAGAGATCCATCTGCCTCTGAGTCCTGAGATTAAAGGCCTGCACTGCCACTGCCCAGCTTCTATGACTGTGGCTGGCTTTACATTCTGATCTTCAGTGGCTTTATTAGATCAAAAGTAATATATCACAAGTTCTTACCTTATTTAATTTCATAAACAGGCAAACACTGCTATTTCCACTTTGGAGATGGGGAAACTGAGGCCTAGAAATAATGAATAGCTTCCCAAACGCTCCCCCCGCCCCAGCCTCATCCCCTGGCCTGTCCATCACCTCTGCACCTTTACACCTGCAATTCCTTCTGCCTGGAATGCCTGCCTACCCAGGCTCTGATCACTTGAGAGAGCAGGCATGCATCCTCTTGTCTGAGAACCCTCACCATCTGTCTCTGGCCTGGCTGGTGAGCCCATGGTACCTGAGTTATAATAGCTATAATACACATTGGAAATCTCTTTTGTCATATATCTAATAAGACAGCAGCTCATACAGGATAGGGGCTACATGTGACTCACTCATCTGTACCCATCACCTGGTTTTTGGAAGGTGGGATGAATGAATGAGGAAAAGGTGAGCGCACTGACTCATAACAAAGCGTTACTTTCAGGTATGACTCCAGGTGAGTATGATAAAGCATATTTCTTGGTCAATGTATGTGCCTGCACACATGTACACATGCGTGTTCATTTGTATGTGCTGTTCATGTATGCTGGGTTTTTCATGTGTGTGGTATATTTGTGCATATGTGTGCTCATGTGTATTTGTTATGCATGTGTGTGTAGTATATTCATGTGTATGTGTTTATGTGCATGTAAGTATGTATGTATGTATGTATGTATGTATGTATGTATGTATGTATGTCTATTAAGCTCAACCAGAGATTCAGTGGTTAAAGCACCTGCCACACAATCATAAGGATCTGAGTTCCATCTCCAGCGCCCAAAGAGAGAGTCAGGCCTGTCTGGAATCCCAGCACTGGGGAGGAGGAGATGGGGGAGGGCATCCCGAGACTTTTTGGACAACTAGTCTAGACCCAGGTTCAGTGAGAAACCCTGTCTCAAGTGGAGAGCAATTGAGGACGGCAGCCAGTGTGTGTCACTGTCTGGCTTCCAAACACCCACGTGTGTCTGCATGCAGACGCACACTTGTGCATATACATTCTGCTCTTAAGTGAGCGCACCTGTACATGCACACACGTATGTACACTCACCTGCACATGTGCGTGCGCACACACACACTCACCACCACCACCATTGGATGAACAAGAAAGCAAATACAGTTTAAGATCAACCAAGAAAACCCTATCCTGGGAACTGGCTGCAAACCCTCTGGAGGCAAGACGCTACCAGCACATCCTCAGTCAGTGTGCTCTACGGGGAAAAATGACCCTGGCTGCTGACTTGAGAAACTCTTTACAGCTGATGAATAGCTGATAAAGTAGACATACTTTGGGATTTCCTGAGCACAGTGACAATTGTACTGCAACGCCCCTTTCGGGGACCCTGGCAGTAAGGGGACATGCATGTGGCTGCTGCATGTGCAGGCTTTGAGGACAAGGTGGCTCCCAAACCACCTGCCATGTTACACTTGTCCGTCTGCACTGCCTGGACCAAAATCCAGAGGGAGGGGACAGCATAGAGAAGATATTCTGGTCCTCCTATCTCTGGGACCCCACAGGGGTCTTCTCCTGTGGAGAAGAACAGGCTGTGCTTCCAGGACACTTGTGCAGAAGCCTCACCTGGGTTAGTCTTGTGAGTTAGGTCTGAATGTGTGATTGACTCCAAGAGGCTTCCTGGGGCTTCTCATATTCTCTATTGAAGATGTAAACTGGACAGAGGCAGTACTCACTGCTCTCCCAAGGGCCATGTGACCTGAGCAGCCCCAAGTAGCAGGAATGAGCTAGAAAACAGCTGCTCTGATCTCCCAGAAATCTCAACACCAACATGAGGTGGGTGTAAAGTATTAGGAAAATGGGGTTCTGGAGGCTGAGAACAGCCTTTGTGGCAGGTGAGTCGGGAGTCACCTTGTCCTCAAGAGCAGCCACATGCCTCCTTAGCTGCCAGGGTCCCCACAAGGGGTGTTGCAGTACAATTGTCACTGTGCTCAGGAAATCCCCAAGTATGGCTACTTTATCAGCTATTCATCATCTGTTCAAGGTCACCCAGCGTCTAAGCCCCAGGATATGAACCCAGGCACTTCATCAGACTCACAGTCACTTGTGATCTGCCACCTGGCTCCACATTAAAAGCTAACTTGCCTCTCAGGTGGGTACAGAGAACAGAGGAGGGATGGGGGAATCCTGAAATCACCCACAGAGCTGTCAGCAAATGTTTGCAGAACAAACAAGCAAGCCCCAAAGCCCAGCCTCTACCTTCCTCTCCTGAAAGTACAGGTCCGTCCGAAACAGCACAGTGCAACAATCAAATTTATGCACGAGATTGACCTGGGGTTAACTAAGGAATCAGAATCATTTCCAACAAGTTCCTGAATCGTTCTGAAAATGAGGCCCAACTTCGAGATAAGCACGCTTTAATTAGCTGTAATGTGGAAGCGACCTATTGGCAAATGAAGCCTGAAGTTGAGACCTAAGGCAAGAAGCCTGGCTGGAGCTGCCAGACCCAAAGGAGAGAAAGTTCTACAACAGGAAAAGCAAGAAGCAAACAGCACACAGACCCCTATACATGTGCACAGAAATGCATGCACATAGTGTGGCCGCACACACACTTGCTTGCACATACATACACACATGAACAGGAACACACATACACACACCTCTCAGGAGGGCGCGTCATGTGGAGGTCACCCACAGAGACAAGGCCAGTTCCTCTGGCACCTGTGGTACTTCAGCTATGTGGGTCAGCTTCCCCGCCTACAAGTGGTAACGGGTCACTAAATGATTTGTGCTTATTTCCCCTACAATAATACCACAAAATTTTAAACAAAGCTCACTAAGCAGGAACTAGGTGCTTCAGGCAGCTGGTAAACATACTTTCACCTTCTCTCCTTGCTTCTGAATCCCAACAGAATGACAAAAATAAAAATCTACCTACTGGGCTGGAGAGATGGCTCAGAGGTTAAGAGCACTGACTGCTCTTCCAGAGGTCCTGAGTTCAATTCCCAGCAACCACAAGGTGGCTCACAACCATCCATTATGAGATCTGGTGTGCAGATATACATGGAAGCAGAATGTTGAATACATAATAAATAAATAAATAAATAAATAAATAAAATCTTTTAAAAAATCTACCTACCTTAATCTATCATAGGTAGAGATAAATACATACACCTTCATAATACATATATGTTCACAATTCAGATACAGACCTGTATATGGGAGAATGCAATCAGTCCATAAGAGCCCAGAAGGCAACAGGAAGAGGACAGCAATCAGAAACACTGAGATGTCACAGGAAATAAAGAAGCCAAAGGAGAGATTGACAACATTGCCTGGGAGGCCAAAGGAACACGCACCCTAACCCACAGTCCCTGGAAAAGCTCTTCTAACCAGACCCTATAAAGTTCCAAGAGAGGCAGCAAAGGCTGGAAATGGGGCAAATGAAGAGATCCATGCATTAGCCCAAAGCATTTGATCACTGGCTTGGCCCCAACCTACAGCTAAAGAATAGCATATCTTATATTTTTGCTCTGAAGCTTAGATAAATAACATACATGGTAGAAGTCCCCACAGATGAAAATAACAGACATGGTGGAAGTCACTGCTGGTCTAGAACATTGCGTCCCTACCACTGCACAGCAGGCACTGTGGACCTAATCATACACTGTGGTGGAGGCTTTCCTGTGCATTCTAAGACTCACAGTAGCATCCCTGGCCCCCACCTGCTAGATGACAGAAGCACCCCCTCCCCGCAAGAGATGACAACCAGAAATATCCTAAAACTGTGTCCTGGTAAAGAAGCTCTGGCCTGGGAACTCAAAGCTACACCGCAGGGGCTGGCAGGATCGTGGGGCTGTGTTTTGAGCCCAGGACTTCAGTTCTGTGTGTTCCTGTCGGTAAATCCCGTATCTGCACAGTTGGCAGTCGTATTTACACAGACCCGAACCTACAGGGTGATTTATCACCTCAGCTTGGGAGAAGCAATAAAAACATATGGTCGGTAATTATTAACTTAATGAGTCATGGTAAATGGTAATTTTATATCTTAGAGAGAAGATGTTGTGTAACACAGGGTGATAAATTTTGATCAATTACCTTGATGCTTAAAACTTGCCATGGTGCAATCGGGACTTCTGGTGCCTTCAGGAAGATCATGGTTTTACTGCACCTTTTGCCAGGTTTCTCAGCTATACAATGGGTTTTTCTAGAATGCCTAGTGTGGACTCGGTGCTGAGAATTCAGCCCAATCCTGAATTCTAAGCCATTCAACGAGAAAGTTTGTATCTACCAGATGAAAGACCCAGTGCATCTGCAATCTACTGACTCAGAATGTAGGCTAACAGTGATAGTGCTTGACCTTTGGGATGTCACCCAGCTGCATCTTACATGGAGGGAGCTGTGTGGGGGGCACACACAGTGATGGGAGGGTATTCCAGGCAGAGGGAAAAGCACCGTGGGAGATCTGTGCACCTGGTGACGAGGTCTGACGAGGGGAGCAAGGACACCACATGTTACACTTCAGCCTGCTTGGTTTGGAGTGGGGGTGAGTATACAGGGACGGAGGCTTCACTTTCCCAAATTCAGACCAGTTTCCAAGATGGTTTTCTGGACTTCTGTTTCTCAAACACTGGCCCAAGGGCTGGAGGGCACAGGTATCCAGGCCACTGGGCTCCATCTCAGATTTCTGAGTTACTGAACCTCAGAATCAACCAGGAGGCTAGCACTGCTGACATGAGGGCAGCGCCAATCTTGCTGGTCAGGAAACTGGACCACTCAGTTCTTGCCTAGAGCCTGGGGAGGGAAGCATCTTTCTGCTTTGGACATGGAGACATCTTGTATGCCTGGGATACATAGTCTGGACCTGGACAGTCCTCAAAACCCCTGATAGGTCCTGAAGGGATTCCCTTCACCTTGAGTTTACTTGGGTTTCATGAAAACAATCAGAACTGGAGAGCTGTCCAGGGAGGGTTTATGATGAGGGAAGATTGGGGACATAGAGGACACCCAGAAGGAGAGAGAGACATGCTTGGGCATAGGAAGGAGTTGGTCAGAGACATGAAAGATGAAAGTACCCAAGTCTGGAACTATAGCTGTCCCTACTAGAGAGTAGTCCCTGATGAAGCAGCGTGTGAACCCAGCTCAGACACTGCAGCTGGGGGAGGGGGGTTGTGAGTAGCACTAGTGTGACACATACTACTAGTGTGTTTCAAGGTGATACACCTTGGAGTTAAACACCTCACATCACAGCCCTCAAGCGTCCAAGATAAAAAGGGCCTAGAGTGGCTAAGCTGTGTGCCCAAGGTCAGCAGCCCAAGCCAATGGATGCTCTAAGCATCTCCTTTGCTTTCCTACCACCTAAAGAAGGGAATGGATGCCGTTAGGAAAGCCAGGTCCCGCCCTTCTTAGGGCACAAGAGCTGTCTTTTGAAGTCTGAGCTCTGGTGCTCTGTTCTGAGTGAATGGAAATGAAAGTGTGTCTTGCTGTAGTGAGTACTGCCATCTTCAATCCCCCGACAGTGCTGCTTTGCCATAACTGATCTGTGATCCTCATGCTTAAGGCAGCATCTAATCCCGGGTCTGCTGCATTCCACAGCCAACCCACACTGAACATCAGTCCTGGGACCCTAAGAAACCAAGGAAGCAAAGAGATGGCCCAAAGGAGTGACAGGTCTGTGGGAACCTGTGCGGTGTGCCCAGACCCAGGTGCTCCATCACTGCAGGCTGCTCCACCCACTAGACACTGCCCTCTGGGCTGGCTCATGGGACAGCTCTGGACCCCAGCACTTAAGACTCTTGGCTCCCACTCTGCCTTAGACTCTAGGCACTCCCAGTCTTCAGTTTTTGAGACAAGCAAAGACTGAATTCCTCTAGCATAGGGACAACCAGAAGCCCTACACACATCCATTCACTCATGCCATGAGCAAATGCCCACTGAGCACTTACCTACCAGGCCCACTCGGGGAACACAAGAGTCCTCCTTTACCACAGGGACAACATCTCAAGACCCCTCAAAAGGCCCAGCAGGAGGTACTCACTGTAGCTGAGAGGCTGGTCTCTAGGACCCTCGGAGGCTCTAGGAGAGGGATGTTTTAACAGCAGCAAGCCCTGCTTCTCCAAGCTCTATGGTTCTGCTTTGAAGTGTAATCAATCATTTGTTCCTACCTGCTCCTGTCATTAGTGTGTTTGCCATGACGTGAGGCAGCCAAGAGGCAGCATTCACGAGGCCCATGCTGTGTTCTCTGGACTCTGGTCCTCCAAGCCTATAGGCCGAATTACCTTTCTTCCTTTCTTTCCTTTTTATCTTTTAGCTTCCAATTTATTTATTTTTTTATTGTTGAGACAGTTTCTTTATATAGCCTAGGCTAGTCTGAAACCCATGATAACTTCTCTCTTATAAAGTTAGCCTGCCTTGGTTATTTTGTTATAGCAACGAAAAGCAGACTAATACGCTCTTCAAAGGGCACCACCCCACCCTTGGTGGAGGATCCCTCCCTGCACCACAATTATAAAAGACTCCAAGCCTTTCATGTCATTATATTGCTATACCACACTGTCCTGAAGGGGCAATGGTCATCGATTTGATTCTCCTTTCTATGCAGGGAAGCAGAAAGGCAAGGAAAGCTAATGACATGTTCAAAGTCTCTCAGGAGACTGGAGTGAGCAGTGGTGGGTGGGCCTGGGCTGCTGTTCCTGACATACAAAAGTGTGATTCTAGGAGGACCCTCTGGACAGGCCTGTTGCAGGACTAGATGAAAGTAAAGAGCTTCCTGAAGAGATGCCGGCCTCCTGGCAGAGCCCCTTAATTCCAGCCACCCCAGGACTCCTCCCACAGGACCATACCCTGCCCCTGCAGAAAGAAGCCATGTGAATCTCACCCCTCAGATGCTGTAAAGCCAGCAGATCTCCCAGTCCAGGATAGGAAGCAAGAGCAGCCTCCAGTTCATGGATTCCATCAAACGGAGCCTCCAGTCATTCAGTAACCACACTTCCCTAGTTCCCATCCAGCTGTGCCCAGAACTGAGTGGGTGGAAAGCAAAATAATTCACCCACCACCACTTTCTTACTGAGCCATTATGAGAAGGCACTGTGCCAAGTGCTGGGCATGGTTCCTGCCTGCCAGGAGCCCACACAAAACTGTACACAAACAACCAAGCTGCCACTACACAACTGTGGCCTCTAACATGCAACCAACTGTGGTATCACATAGAGCCTCACTAGATGTGCAAATCCCAAGGGTCCATCCCCCAGGACCAAATGAATCGAAATCTCCGAAAGTGTGGCCCGGGAATCTGCTTTTTTTTTAAGTCTTTTTTTTTATTAATTTATTTTTTACATTCCAATCCCAGTTCCCCCTCCCTCCTCTTCTCCCACTCCCCCACTTCTCCCCACCCTGCCTCCCATCCACTCCTCTGAGAGGGTAAGACCTCTCCATGAAAGTCTACGAAGTCTGTCCCATCATCTCCTTGAGGCAGGAACAAGGCATCTCTCCACCTCCGCACCCCTATATCTAAACTGAGCCAGGTGTCTCTCCATATAGAATGGGCTCCACTAAGTCAGTTTGTGCATTAGTGTTAGATCTTGGACCCACTGCCAGTGCCTCATATATTGCCCCAGTTGCACCACTGTCACCTGTATTAAGGGAATCTAGTTCCGTCAGAGACTCCCACTTGTCAGAACAGAGTCAGTGATCTCTCACTAGCTCGGGTCAGCTGATCCTGTGGGTTTCCCCATCATGGTCTTGATTCCTTTGTTCATATTATCGATCCTCCCTCGATTCAATTGTACTCCAGGAGCTTGGACTATTGGCCCATTGGTTAGTTGTGGATTTCTGCATCTGCTTCCATCTGTTTCTGGAAGAGGGTTCAAGCTTCTCTGAGGTTGTGGATTGCAGTCTGGGTATCTTTTGCTTTATGTCTGGTATCCACTTATGAGTGAGTACACACTATATTTGTTTTTCTGGGTCTGGGTTACCTCACTCAGGATTTTTTTTTCTAGTTCTGTCCATTTGCCTGCAATTTTTAGGATGTCATTGTTTCTTACTGCTGAGTAGTACTCCTATGAATCTGCTTTTTAAAACTTACCAATAAGAGCTGGAGTCTGTCTCTGTGGTTAGGATCTCTAGCTGCTCTTGCAGAGAGCCAGAATTCACTTCCCATCACCCACATTCTCACAACTGCCTGCAATTCTAGTTCCAGAAGATCCAAAACCCTCTTTTGGCCTCCACAGGCATCTGTATACATGTGTGCATCCAGTCATACACATAAGTAAAAATAAGGCTTTGAAAAAATCTTACCAAGTGACTCTCATTATACACATAAATTTTCAAAATTTCAAGAGTCAGTCATCAACCTCCCTTAAAATGGCAAAACAGGGGCTGGGGTGACCGCTCAGTGGATAAAGTGCTTGCAGCATCAGCATGAGGACCCAAGTTTGGATCCCCAGAACCCAGTAAAAGCCAGACATAGAGGCACGTGTTAATAATCCCATGCTAGTGGGATGGAGACAGTTAAACCCTAGAAGACACCAGTCAGAATGTTGAGTTCCAGGCCCAATGAAAATATATGAGGGAAGACATCTGTTCTGATTTGCTTTCCGTCATTATGGTAAACACCATGATCAAAACTAGCTTGAGGAGGGAAGGGTTCATTTAGCTTACAGGTTACAGTCCATCATTGAGGGAAGTCGAGTCAGGAATCTGGATTCAGGAACTGAAGCAGAAACAATGGGGGAACACTGCTTACTGGCTCACTTCCTGTTGGCTTGCTCAGCTTGTTTCACATAAAGCCCAGACCCATCTGCTAGGGGATGGCACCGCCCACAGTGGGCCGCGCCCACTCCAGTCAATCAGCAATCAAGAAAATGCCCAGCAGATATGCCAATCTTGTAGAATCAATTCCTCAACTGAGATTACTTCTTCTCAGGTCTAGGTTTGTATAAAATAGATAAAAACTAACTCCAAATGTGACAACACCCAGTGTCAACCTCTGCCTCCCCATGTGCATGCACCAGGGCTTGCACACACAGACACACACTCAGACACACACACACACACACACACACACACACACACTCACACACACACACACACACACACACACACACACACACACACACACTTGCAAAGCAGTCCCAGGCCTTGTCTCACCTTAACCCTCTTCCTTACTTCATGTCTAGAAACATATTAACTATATTGCTATATATTTTATCCACAGACAGACAGATAAGCTTTGAGAGCAACAATTTGGGTTGACTTTGGTCACTGCCATAACATTGATTACCCCACAAGGTTCCAGCACAAAGCAGTGATCAATAAATATTTGTTGATTAAATAACAGATGCTAGAACACGCTACATCCCACACAGTACTAGTCATTGGGAAAGCCTGGAGAAAGAGACAGAAGGTAGCTGGCCACAGAGTGCTTCATGAGAGTGGCATCCAGGTTGGTCTTTAGGTGGTATCAAACAGGGATAAAGGATGCTCGAAACAGAGAGGTTAAATCTCTTATTGGAATAGGTGGCAGGTGGTTGATATCACCACCAATTAACCAATAGCTGCTTTGTGCCAAGAACAGTCCTAGCCTGCATCCCTCACTCCTGTATACTGAATCTCAGAAGTAGGCAATGTCCTTAGAGGGTGGGGTTGGAGCACTGACTGCTCTTCTAAAAGATCCAGGTTTGATTTCTATCACCCACATGGTGGCTCACCACCATCTGTAACGCCAGTTCCAGGGTGATTTGAGGCCCTCTTCTGGCCCCCAAGGTCATTGCATCCTCATCATCCTGCATCTACATACAGGCAGGCAAAATATTCATACACATAAAACTAAGATAAATAAATCTTAAAGAAAAAATGTAAAGAGGGTACCTAGACTCGGTTATATTAAATAATCTGCTCTCCCCACAAAAAGATCTTTGGAAGAACATTTGGCACAGCTTTATTTACAATTTCCCCAGACTGAAAACAAACCCAAATGCCCATCATCAGATGAATGAAGTAGTCAAGTGCACTGTATTTAGACGATGCAATATCACTAAGCAACAAAGTGGAACAAACCACGCATGCGTGTGCGTGCACACACTCACACACATGTACTCAACAAAAGGATCTGAAAGGCAGGCTGAGCAAAACAGAAGACATACTCAAAACACCTATGTTGCATATGAAATTCTGGGGCGTAAATGGAGTTAACAGTCCTAAACTGAACTGAAGCAAACCTTGGGGAATAGAAATAGGAAATCAGCTGTCCCTGGGACCGTGGATGGATGCTGACTGGGAAGGGCACAACGGGGCTTCCTGGGGGTAACAGAAATATTTTCTACCTAGACTGGATTAGTGAGTGTGTGGCTGTTTGTATCTGTGAAAGGTCATTTATGTTTTATTAAATTAAGTCATACTCAGTAACAACAAAGATCTAGAGAGCCTAGAGGTGGCTTAGTGGGTAGAGGCCCCTGTTGTCAAACCTAACCACCTAACTTTGCTGGGACACACACAGCACAAGGAGAGTACCTCTAGTTGTCCTCTGACTTCCACACACACCCACACACATGCATAAATACACGTGTTTTAAACATTTTTAAGGAGCTAGAAATCATTTCCTCTACTTCACAAAGCCACATATGGAGCTACGAAGCCAGTAGATAATGGGCACCAGTCTGCCTTAGCTGAGTTGGGAGCTCCCAGCCTGATAAAGTGCCCTCCAAAATCTGAATGGAAGGAATTCCATTCTCTGTAGATGGAAACCATGGGTCCCCCAGTCCTCAAACCACGACAGAGTCTCACAAGGAGGCCAGACTACTGTCCTGCTGCAAATTGAGAAACTTCGATTCAACCCCAGCTGTGCCAGCTGTGCCTTTCACCTGCTCGGTAGCCCATGGCTGTACTGCTCCATGACTCAGTTTCCCCCTTCTATGAAGCAAAGAGGAGATCAACAGTTCCCTTCAAGAGATTCCAGATCCTCCATGCAGGGGGCCAGGAGCTCCTGTGCTTACCAGGCACGGTTTCTACATTTTAAAAGTAACATGCTTGTGATTTTCCTAATGCATGCTAATGTTACCATGATCAATAAATTATACAAGTATTTCGAAGCAAAAACGAAGCCACAGCGGCTTATTATTGTATGTTTTCTTGAACAAAACAAAAAAAAAACAAAAGAACAGCTACTGCTCATGACTTCGATTTAAAGAGGCTAGGAATCTCTATGTAGAGGATTGCTAAGGGGACAGTCACCAAGGGGATGGTCGCCAAGGGGACCGTCGCCAAGGGCCCTTCCAGGTCAACTGCCCCACCGTTGTCTGACATCGTTTGGGCAAATGCTTGAGAGAGACAAGCCTCTTGTTCTGGCTTCAGGAACAGAGCCCCCAGTGTGTGGGTTGTGTCATGGCTCTGTAACCCATATTACACCACCTCTTAACACAGACACACCGCTACAGTGTGCCTATTACCACATCTCCAACTCTGATGATGAGCCCCTGTGAGGGAGCTTGGAGCCTGGATATTTTCTTTTTCTCAACCTTTCGCCATCATTTCTGGAGTCTGAGGGGAAAAAAACGTGGAGTTCCTGGTCACAGTGAACCCCACGAGCCAGCACGGAAGGCCACAGCCCACTGGGGAATCTGCCAACAGGACTCTGGCTTAAGCTGAGCCAGGTGTTCCATCACCCCAGCATGACGGACTGAACAGCAGATCCCTCGTCTAAGCAAGCACATGGTCACACCTTCCTTTCAAGCATTCTAGTGGCTTGTCCTGCCTCCACAAAACTTCTCCAGCCATGGACCAGGGGCCTTAGAGCACAGATAGAAACCTAAATCTCCACCCTCGACTTCTGCACCCTCCCCGAGGCGGGTTGCGACCTCTGAGGTTCTGGTGCTGAATCAGAGGTTTCTAGAGCTTCCGAATAAAATACGCGGGGTGGGGGTGGGCAGGATGGGGGGGGGGCTCGGCAGAGTCCTGCTTCCCAAAGGCGGCAGTGGAAGACAGTCTGTCCCCACTCTGGTGGGGTTTGCAGATCCATTACCTCCAAAAGACCTCTTCTAGCTAATCTCTACCTCCTCCCCAGCCCGGGTACCCAGACTTTAAGGCAGAAATGCCCATCTCCACCACGGCCTCCAAACCAGAGGGTGAACCCTGTCTTGCCCATTTGGTATTTTAAACGTTAACAAAGCCAAGGACAGAAGATGACCCACTACCCCATCCTTCAGCTCCTTGTAAAACTCCACTTGCTGTTTTTAATCTATTTTCCCACCACCACACTGGAAGCGGCTCCGGAACCCGCCTTCTCTCTAAGGCACCATCCCCCTCTCAGGCTTCCAACTTTGCGGATCAGCGCACAAAAGATAATCTGCTCTCCCCTCCACGAGATGCGTGCCGCCCACCTCCGCCCCGGGACGCCCCCCGCCTGCGCGGCCAGCGCCGCCCGGACCAGGGTGAACTGCAGAGGGCTCCCGGCCGCAGCCGCTCCCTTAGGGCCTGAGGACGCACTTGCAGAGGCCCAGCCCCGGAGGCCCAGCGATCGGCCGGACGCTCTGCTCCCGCAGTATCCCGGCAGCACCCCTGCAGCCAGGAGCTGGGCGGACAGCCTGTGGGGAAGGGGACAGAATCCCGGAGGGTCGCGGATCCAGCCACCCGACGCGCACTCACCACGCTGCACCGCAGAGCCCGTGCGTCTGCGCCCCGACCGCCCGGAGACCCACGCGCGCTGCTCAATCCGGGCTCCGAGTGACGAAAAGCCGCGCTCGGCTCCAGCCTGAACCGGACCGACGCACAGACCCGGGGACGCACCGACCGTCTAGCTTCCCAACTAAGTTTCAAAGTTCCCTTCCCTACGAGGGAAGAGAACTCGGACAGCGCGACTGCCCCTGACCCTGCCCGCTGGGCTCGAAGAGGAGCTGGGGTCCGACGCCTCAGGTCCCAGGATCCAGGCACAGGCTCCGGACGGTGCGGCGCGGCGCTACGGGGACCTAGCTGGAGTTGGGGACAGAGATCTTGGAAAAATGGGCTGGGGGGGGGGGAGGGGGGCTAGGGTTAGAGGTGCCTCCTCGTGGCAGCCCAAGCCTGAAGGGACGCTAGCTCCGGATCCAGGGAAGGGACAGGCCTTGATTGGACGCCACCAGCATAGAATCCAAGGCGCCATGGGGCAGTGATGGCCAATTAGTAAACGGCCCAATTAGTGCGCGGCACCGACAAGTTAAAACCTCGACGCGCGAGTACAGACGACGACCGAGAGGTGGGGGCGGGGAGTGAAGGGTGCTGGAGCCTGTGACTGTCCCTGGGTGTGCCCGGGTATCAGTGCGTGGCCGTCAGGGCGATGGGTAGCTGAAGCTTCTCGTCCAGGGGATGGATCTCTGTGACCGAGTGCACTTGTGGGTCATTGTGAGTGTGAGCTGGGACTGTCGGAGCTACTTCTTTGTGTGACTGTCCCTGGTTGTCACTGAGTGTGACAGCGGATAGGATCATTTGCAGCAGCGGTGTGTGTGTTAGTGCAGCCGTGTACGTGGGCGAGAGGCTGAGCGTGGTTGACGACAAACGACTGGCACGGTGACTTATGTGGGACGGGGAAGGCTGTGTGTGGTGCCGCCTGGCTGGGTGACAGAGAGTCGCTGCGCGTTGGCTTGTGAATGAATGCGAAGTGTGGGTGAGTGTGTCACCGTGTCGTCGTGTGGGTGGCTGTCGGGCTGACTTCCGCCTGTGATCTGCAACTCGGGCGTGTGTGTGACCGCGAGGGTAGCGGTGTGAGCCGCACGTGCCCGTCGACGGGGCTGTTGTGTGCCTGTCCCCCTTGTGAGCCCCAAAGTGGCCGCGTCCGCAACCGCGAGGTGACTCCTGCCCCACACTCGAGCCCGGGACACTCGGCCCCTGCCTACCTTGCCGCAGTGGTAGTAGTCCAGGTGCGCCAGGCCGGCCGGCTCGGCCCCGGCCCGCGCACCCACCGCGGGCGCCGAGGGATACAGGCGGACGTCCATGGCGGGCGCGGCGGCGGCGACTCCCGCGGGCAGTGCTGGGCGGGCGGCGGTGGGAGCCCTATGCGAGCCGGTGTGCGAGCGCGGGGGGCGGGCCGGGGGCGGCGCCCGGAGGGGAGCTACGCCCTCCCGCCACGCCCTCCCCCGCCCCTCCCGCGAGCGCTATTGTTCCGGCCTCGGGCGCCGCCGAGGGCAAGGGGGCCCTGGTCCTCCTCTGGGTTGGGCAGTCGCCTGGGTCCCCGCCCAGCCCTCCGCCCCTAGTGTTACTTGCCAGTCCAAATGGACCTTTCCTGTCCCGCCTTTTGTCACCAAGAGCGAGAGGAAAGAGAAAAGCCCCTAGGCTACACCTGTCCAGAAACGGGACATTCCCCGCCCTAAATATTGAAGGCAGTGTCAATCCCCACCGGGCATGCCAGGCCTTAGGAAGTGGTGGCAGACGCACCCATGTGGAGATGGGTGCTGCCTTACCTGTCGAACTTGGCCCCTTGACTCACAAGGATCTTAGAATAGTCTCCCCCCCAAAGAAAACCTCTCTCTCTCTCTCTCTCTCTCTCTCTCTCTCTCTCTCTCTCTCTCTCTCTCTCTCTCCTGTCTCTCTCTCTCCTCAAGCTGATCTGAGTTACTCAGAAAGAGAGAGGCTGGGGACCCAAAGTGCATAAATGTTAATTTTATATATGGGGGAAATCGAGGCAGGGACTTGCAGCATCAGTAACAAAGAGCATCCAGAATTGAAAGCCTTCTCGGCCCACTTTAGTGTAGGGACTGGGAAAGCTCAAAGGCCTAATACTGTTGGCCGTCATCCAAGGCCTCGTGAACACCAGAGAAGCAGTGTGGATCTGCCTCCCCTGCTCTTTGTCATGCACCAAAATCTACTGTCAGGGCCGGTCTTTTATTCCTTTCCTTCATTCATCCCCACCCCACATCCAGTTCCTCGGTTCTGAGTTCTGGAATATTTTCTAGGTCTGTCTGGGAAGGACAACTGGAGAAAACAGCTTGAGCTTCTTGCCCATGCAGAAGACAGCTTGAAACTAACAGGTCTAAACGTCTGCTTGAACTTTGCTCCTCCTGGCCAGGAGCAAGAATCTCTGTAGCCATGAAATCCAGGCATGGCGACATCAGTGTGGGAACTGGTCCTTCAGTGAAGGCTAGAGAACAACAAAGGGAAATTACAGCCCAGAAAGGAAAGAGCTTCTAAATAAACTTCAGTATTGTTTCTAGAAACACCAGGCTCAGTCTTATCAAAAGGGAATTTCCCACAGGCCTCGCTCCTTTTTTTTACTCCCCCAGATCTAGATACCCAACTAGCCTGGCATATTCACTGGAACACACACACACACACACACACACACACACACACACACACACACACACTCCACTTCTCCACATCACTTTATCATAAATCAAGTATTTCACACACTCATGGGCTGATTCTTCGTTCTCTGTTCTTTTTACTTTTCTCTCATTGTGCCATTAGCACACTGGATTATTCCAGCTTTGTAATATATCTTAATATTAATATCAAGAATAAGTCTACCCACTCTTTATGTCCTTTAAGGCTTCCTTAGCTATTGACCTTTGCACTTTCATAAAAATCAGCTGGGATTTTCATTGCTCTCAAATTAAATCTTTATGTCAGTTTGGATGAATTGGGTATTTTCTTTGTAAATTATTTTTATCCATGAACATGGTATATCCACTTATTTAAGGTTTCTTTACAACTTCTCTCAGTAATGTCTTATATGTAAAAACCTGGCACACCTTTTATTAGTTTTACAACTGGGTTTTTGTTGTTGTTTTTATGCTATTATCAATTATTTGTTTTGTTTGCTACTAATGCAGTGGTCAAGACTTTCAAACAACTCCATAAATCCTTTGACACTTCTCCCAAGGAATAGAGTCTAGTAACTTCACTCTTGAAAAAGTCTGGTCTTAGCCGGGCGTTGGTGGCGTACGCCTTTAATCCCAGCACTCGGGAGGCAGAGGCTAGAGGATCTCTGTGAGTTCGAGGCCAGCCTGGTCTCCTGAGCGAGTGCCAGGATAGGCTCCAAAGCTACACAGAGAAACCCTGTCTCGAAAAACCAAAAAAGAAAAAAAAAAAGAAAAAGAAAAAAAAAGAAAAAGAAAAAAGAAAAAGTCTGGTCTTGTTGAATGGTTCTCAGTAAACAGAGAGCCTTCTGAGGAAGCCCCACCTGCTTTGCTTCTTTTTTGGCTTCAGTGCTTGGAGCTGTAAGCCATCAGGTGAGAAGTCTGGAGTCACAAGAGATGCCCCAAAAATGGCACAGCTGAGTCTTCCTCTAATCCAAAATGTTCAGTACTTGGAACAAAAATACAGGTGGGATCTTTGTGAGTTCAAGGCCATCCTGATCTACATAGTGAGTTTCAGGCTCACCAAAGCTACATTGTAAGACCCTGTCTCAATAAAATAAATAAATAAATAAATAAATAAATAAATAAATGAAATGTTCAGTTGCCATGACAGATAATAAATACTTGTTGTTATTTTGAGGTTGTTTCTCAACCATGCAGACCTGGTATATACTAGAAATAGTTTTACATAATGTCCTTATACCCAGCGACATTGCCAAACTCATCCATTTTAATCATTTGTTCATGGATTCTTCGGCTCTTGAAAAATCATAAAGCTATTTCCCGTCCCATCTGTAAAAATGTAAGTTGACTCTCAACTTTCAATCCTCGTATCTTTTTTTTTCCTTCTTTTTCTTGCCTTGTCTCACTTGCCAGTATCAGTAATAGCACATTTGAGAGAAGCCATCAGCAGCCAACCTTGTCTCCCTTTTGAGCAGAGAAGGGATATCAATACTCACCATAAACCATGTGCTAGCTGGGCTTATGCATCCTCATTTTTCTTTGCTTTGTGTTTTATGCATACCGTGTGTGTGTGTGTGTGTGTGTGTGTGTGTGTGTGTGTCTGTCTGTCTGTCTGTCTGTCTGTCTGTCTCTGTCTGAGAGAGATGGAGGGGGTGGGGATCTTCACAAAACCATTTGAATTCAGGAGTTAAAAGTGCTACATGAGGTCATCAAGGATTGTGTAACAACCCGGTGGTGATCACAGAGCCAAAGGCTCTCCTGCCCAATTCCCCACTACCCACACTTCTGTAATCCTGGTCTCACCAACTCTAGCCAGAGCCATCAACAAAGTCCACCACAGTTTGATGGCTCGTGTGAGCAAAACTTTCATGGAATTCTCTGGGATCTGCCAGCAGCAGCCTTCTTCTCAGGGAAGGGTTGACAATGGTGGCTGCTAGAAGTCTGGTGTGAAGCCCACCAGGGAAGACATACAGATCACAGAGCGTGGCTTTCTCTTATTCTGTTGCCTCATCAGATAGGATGCTCCCCTGAAGGAACACCACAGCCATGCCTGTTGACTTCAGGATAGTATGGGTCTTGAACCCTCCTCTTTTCTTGTTACCCTCAATGGGGCACAGAGAGAATGGACAGGCTGACTCAGGTCAGCTTGGCTATTCCTTGCCTACAACAGCTCCATATTGGGGGAGTCCGCTTATGGGTCTTCCCACTTTCAGCTTCTTTTGCCATAAGTAGCTAATGGTCAACATTCAGCTGTGCTTGAGTGTGTTTTTATTATTATTTTGCTATGGTCATGACAATAGGAGATGAGGGGGGCACACTGTGTTGTGGGGCACATGGGGGACCTCCAGGGAAGCATGAGTATCAGTTGGGGCAGAAGAAGAGGATAGAAGTTTACATAAGGACGCTTGTCACAGTTTGTCCAGGTTGGTCGTCAGTGGGTCTGGGATTAAAGATTGTTCCTAGCTGGCTGGTACCTGGCCCCTGGGTACTTGGAGCAGGTAAGTAATGACCCAGAGTACAGGTACCCAATAAAAGGGAAGGTTGGAAGCAAAGACTCTGGATGTCAGTTTTCTTTTGAAAAGTATGCTCACACCACATACTGTTAGGGTAGGAGTTGGCTAATCCTAGAAAGGATAACCTGTCCCTTCCAGGTTATCAAGACCTCAGTTGTCAAAGCATCAGATTACAAAATAAATAAATAAATAAATAAATAAATAAATAAATAAATAAATATAACACAGCCAATACCCATGGGATCACCAAGGGCAATGAGTCCTACTCCACCCATAGCTCCTTTACCCAGGGAATGTTATGACTTCATTCAAAACGGCCAATGTTTTAACAAGCAATCATGGCAGAAGAGCAGTTATTCAAGTGGGGAAGGCTTTGGGTATGTCCTGGGATCTTCCTCCTTTCAGGTTTGTGGTAGGGTTGTATCTTTGCATATGACCACATGACTCATTTTACCTAAGGGAACAGGAACCAAAGTGATATGTGTCACTTCTGGGTGGGAGCTTCACGAGACTGGTTACTTATCTGGACTTGGTGGTGCACGCCTTTAATCCCAGCACTCAGGAGACAGAGGCAGGTGGATCTCTGTGAATGTGAAAGCAGCCTGGTCTACACAGTGAGTTCTAGGACAGCCAGAACTGCATAGTAAGAGCCTGTCTTTCAAAGGCAGCATGTGGGCGTGGGGGTGGGGGTGGGGTGGGAGTGTTGTATTTAACCCTATTCTCTTTTCCTTCATCCATGAAAAAAAACAGTAGCAAAAATTAACTCATGTTTTACCATCCATTTTAACTTGCTTGCTGGGTGTAGACTCTAAGGTGCTAACTCAAGGCTTCTAGCAACTGTTACCACATAGTTTCTCTGGCACAGGGACAATGATTCCCCCATTTTGGTGACTGTGATTAATACAGGGGCTGACATAGCAGAGATGCTTGGTTCCCACGTTGGAATAGATCCTTTAAGGACATATACATGCACATACACACGTGTGCACTCACACAAAGAAGTAGCCCCTGCTTTGTACAAATTCCTGGAGACAGAGGGCAGCGAAAGGAGTCACATGTGAGCACTTGCCTCCATCTTTCTTCCCCAACATAAGTGTGGCAGGACACATGCTGACCTGGGCATTAGAAAATGGGGATCAATAGAGAAAGGTTCACCTGTCCTATGGGAAGTCTTCCAAAAGTCAAGAGATAAGACTATTTGGGCCAAATATTCTAGTGCCAGGAGTTTACTATAGTGACCCTGGATGGAGGTCACTAGTGGAGGGTGGAGGGATGAGGGATGAGGAGGGGAGTTAGGGCAAAGTAACCACCAAGAAAGGGTGCATTGCTGCGGGCAATAGGGACTGAACTCCACTGGGGGATTCTGGAAGGCAGGGTAGCACAAATATACCAAAGAGTCAATTACCCCATCCAAGGGGCAAGGACCTGGGGTCTTTTCTTAGCAAGCCCTAACAGCTGGAATTAAGCTGTGCTGAGACAAAACTCTTTCCCAGGCAGTTCGTCCTGGCAATCAGATGGGAAGAACGTGCAGCTGAGATGACCTGTGGCTAAATCAACACAGGACTCAACAGGCAGATGTTTGGGGGGGCACACTGGAAAGCTGATGGTAGTGGGCATGGAGACAGGTTTAAAATCAGCAGGATCTACCACAGGGCTCAGGTCTATGCAACCAGGAATGAAACTCTGCTTTCCCTCCACACTCCATTCTGTGCTTGTGTAAAAAAAAAAAAAAAAAAAAAAAAAAAAAAAAAAAAAAAAACCTCCCCTCAGGAACTTACTAGAAGTGGGTCCTTATTGTCTGGGGGCAGCAGTTGGGCTTTGCTAGAGCCCTGGCCACTGTACTCCCGTGTGGGCCAATAACACTTCAATTTGTTCATTATTTCTGGTAAGTGGCCAAGCCAACCTGCAGCTCCTGCCAAGCATATCCACTGGGCAAAAGAGCAAACGCATATGGCAGAGGCTTCCACACACGGTCGCTCCCGTGGCCCACTCCACCGAAGAGCACAAGACAAGGACGCTGGAGTGCTGGATTCAGTCCTGATGTTCTTAGGCTCCATGTCTGACTTCAGCCAAACCTCTGAACCCCTTTGAAGCCTCAGCTTTCACTTCTGCAAAATCAGGTGTTAATATCTGACTATGTGTTAGCATGTGGGAGAGAAATCAGCAAAGCTAAATGTAAGTGAATCATAAAAAGAGAGAGAGAGAGAGATGACCACATATATCTAGAGGGAAATACAAAGCAATATTAATAGTTAAGAATCACTGCCTGCCCTGTGCCAGGTACTCTGAGGAGCACAGTGAGTCCACTTCCCCTGTCAGTCTGTCAATCACCCCAGGAAGTGAGCCGGACTTCTATTACTTCTTTAAACGCCTAACTAAAGCACAGAGTATCCAACTTACCTGTGTACTAAGAAATACAACTAGTTGAGTTGACCGCCAGACTTCCTCATGGAGCCCTAGGACTTACTGCATCTATGTAATCTTATCCATTCCAGCTGGAGAAAGAAAGAAAACGGTCAGGGTTTCAGATGGAATTGTTTTTCTATTTAAATGAACTCGAGGCTTGAAATGTTTGAAACACAAATATCTTTTAATTTTTCTATCTATATTAGTGTAGAAGAATATTATTGAAGTATTGGGTGATTATTTTGTACCCAGGAAACTTTCCAAGCTCTGTTTACTCTAGTCCTTTTTTTTCTGTCATTTCTCTCTTATTTTCTATATGGAATATAATGGTAACCCCAGAAAGAAGAGAGAACAAAAGATGGTGTTGTCTTTTCATCTTTTCTAATTATTTCTCCCCTTTGTCTTTATTTTAACACCCCCCTGCTTTGTTAAGATATAAGGACATGTTTGCATGTATTTGTAATAGACAGGAGATATCCATCTTACCTTCATAGCACTTTTTTTTCAGTGAGAACATTTCAGATCTAACCTTAGCAACTTCCAAGCAATCCACACGTTGTTATGAGTCTTTATCTTTACTTATTGCATTGTCTAGCTCCTCTAGAGTCTATGTTAACTGGAACTAGTAATGTCAGGTACCCTGTCTATTTGCTGGATGAACACACAGCTCACACTCCACTTATTAGCCATTAAGGAAGATACTAACTGGTAGTCTGGTGGTGAGACAATGAAAACATATCCTGTGTCCACAGGCTGGAATTCTACACGATGTTCTTTTCAAATTCACTTTAATGGTGTCTGGTTACCCTTTGGATAAGGAAACCAACAGGTCACCAAGGCCCCCAACGATGTCTGCAACAAAACTTTCACTTAATTTTCTTGTTCAGAAAGGAGGACACAGCAAGAAAGTGCAATGTTCTGTTTTGGTCTTGACTAATGTATTATGTGTTGCCTTATTTCTGCTTTTGTTTGCTCTGTAGCCCCTTTAAAACACCCAGAGAAGGAGGACCACTCTACATAAAGAAATTTGAATTTTTGAATGCCCGCTTCCCATCTGAAATGTCACTCACACATTAAGTCTGTGTCCCTGAGTTGCTGTGGCAACCTCAGCCGCACTCTTTGCCCAGGGTGACAAAGGGGCCCTTTGTTAGCTGGGAGGCCAGGTCTGGGTGCAGGGACATCCTATTCAGCCCATTCTAACAAAGGAACCCACGTCCCCCCTGTCTGAGCAGGCCTGCCACTGGCCCAGTGGTGCCTCAGCTGTCCACAGCCTTCCGTGGGGAGACTTTCCCCTATGATTGGTCTCTTTGAACCAAAGTTGATTTTCTTTTTCTTTCTCCCCCCCACTTTCTCTTTGTGCTACTTGCCATACAACACACACACACACCGCAAAGGGCCACCCTTGTGCTTTTGCAAAGAAAAACACCCGTTGAGAGGCCTCCCTGGAAGAGGCATGAGGATCCCCATCTTAATCAAATCTCCTAAAGGTTCTTATTAAAATGGACGATCTATCAGTCATGATTGAGAAATGGTCTCAGTTTTAACAAGCAGACTGGCCCCACCATGGAAATGGGTCTTGGCTGCTGCTGGCTCTCTGAACCCAACAGCAAAGGGGGTTTGCTAAAGGCAGGCTTCTCACATAAAATATGGGAGCTCATGTTTCATCTAGCCTGGGAACAATCCCCACCCCCACCCCAAGGGTTGAAACCCAGGGTAAGCAGGTATAGCTCCATGAACACAAGGCTGGGAGGCTAGCATCCTGATTTCTGGTCTTCACCTGACTTCAAGTTCACAGGTGAAGAATAGCCTCAGATATTAGCTACAGCCTGTAGCCTCTGAGCTACTAGAACCATGGGCTTCCATGCCTACTGCCTGCAGAATGAGGCAGGAGGAACCCTTAGCCCTTTGCCTTTAGCCCTTTGCTCCATCATCATGCCCACCAGAATTGCCACAAGTTTCTCTCTCTGGTCCATGGATGTATCCAGTGATGTACCTAGCGATGTAGGAGAAGCTAAGACAGCCACCTCTGACATAATCAGAAATAATGTGGAACCCATACACTGCGGCTAAGGGCCAGCACAGCCCCTGGCACACTTGTGTACTCGGAAGATCTCTGTTAACTCTTTGCATCATGAATGAAGGGCTCTCCGGGAATGGATTCAGTTTATCTTATCAAGCACTCTGACTGAAAGCAATCTCTTCATTTCATTTAATTTCCTTCGAAGGGTGCTCTCAGGCCTAGCCCCCAAGGCATGTCTGGAGCTGGCTTGTCTAGTCCTGGTAGTCAAAACTAGCTCTCCAGAAGCTCGGAGACTTCTGCACTCCTCCATGAAGACTGACAGCGCGGCACAACACAAGCTTGTTCCCAAGTGCACAGAGAGCGTGTGGACATCAGCCTAGACTTGGATTTCTTTCAATGACTTCTTGGAGGAGGGACCCTTTTTAATTCGCTAGGCTTGGGGCTCTAGCCAAGTTGACCAGGCTGGGTCAGGAATGCTTCCTTTATTGCTCAGCAACTCTGTAACTGAAGTGTAGATTTGTTAACATTGTTTTAAATGGTATCATTTCTACTGGTTACATTTTCATTTGTCCTGGAGCTGCCTCGCCCCCTCTCTATAACACACACACACACACACACACACACACACACACACACACACACACACAGAATTTCTTACAAAGTTGCAGTATATTAAATAGCTGCATTTATAATAAGATTCCTCCCTTCCCCCTTTGTGGGTTTTGTTGTTGTTTTGCTGAGTATCAAAAATAAAATTCCAAAACGGCAGTAGATTTCAGCAGCTTTGAAATAGCCTAGGTTGGTCCAAAGGCAGTTTCATTTTGGATGCTGTGTGGCCCCATGTTTAGTTAGGTCTTATATTAAATTAACAAAGGCATGGCTGTGATCGGGCTCCTATTACTGATGTCTGGCACAGTGCCTGGCCCACATGGGACTCCATAAATCTAAGAAACCCACACCCTGGGTTCCTGTGACCTCCCTGAAAGGAGGCAGATTAGAGTTGGCAGAAAAGCCTGTTGTTTGTGGTTTTCTATTCTAAATCCAAGCTTTTCTCCCATTGTGGTAAAACCCATGAACACATGTGGCTGGGACAGGATCCCCAGTGCCAAGAACAAGTGGTGAGGCTCAGAATGAATTGCCAGAAAGTCACTGTTATTAATAAATGGATAAAACAGATATGAAATAATGTTTCAAGATGGGCTTTGTGCGTCACACGCTATCTTGCAAACAAAGGCATGAGGGGCCTTTCCTTTTTCTAGCCAGTTTTTCATTGTATATGTACATATGTGTATGTGTGTCTATGTAGGAGATCCAAGGATAAATTGCTAAAGCCAGTTCTCTCCTCTAATCTGTAGGTTGGGGGTTGAAATCAGGTTGTCGTGCTTGGTGGCAAGTATCTTTACCCACTGAGCCATCTCGATGGCCTGAAGGACCCTTCCTTTTGGCAACGAGAACTCATTGCATACTGGCAACTGGGGGCATCTGGAGGAAAGTATCCCTTCATGTCCCCCAGCTCTGCTAAGCAGCTCCACCCGTACTGTAACTCTCTGTGGCCCCACCCCCATTTCCTCCAGTCCTTACACACCTTCTCTCAACCCCACCCCTTGAGTGGACTCCCCACTTCCTTCTCCTGTTCGCCACTTCTGGACCTTCCTTCCAGATCAGAAGCCCTGGGTGGAAGAGGGGAGGGGCTCTAATGGCTTCTCTTGTTCGGTGTTCCTGCTTGTGCCAGAATGGGCCAGCAGGTCCAAGGCAGCCCATCTAAATAAGAGATGGGTATTGCAGTGTGTGTGTGTGTGTGTGTGTGTGTGTGTGTGTGTGTGAGAGCAGTAGGGAGTGTGTGTTGGGGTTGGGGGGAGGTGTGTGTGTGGGGTGTGGGGGTGTTCCATGCTCAGTATTTACAAAGCAAGACTCACCTAGTCAGGGGAGGGTTAGAAACAGGCTGACACCTAAAGGATGGATGGATGGAGATGGAAGACAGAATGTAGTTTCTTTTTCTTTTTTTTAATTATGCCACATTTATTTATTTTGTATGTCCAGGTTATCATGTCATGCATGCAGAAGTTGGGGAGCACCTTCTGTTTCTTTTACTTAGCCCTCAACTTTTATTCCTACCTCCAAATCCAAAATTAATGTTAGTGCTATTAACCTGCTCATATATATATATATATATATATATATATATTATATATATATATATTTCTTCCGAGTAGTATGGCTCTTTGAATTTCATGGCTTCTTTTCCTTATAGAAGTTTTTTTCTTTTTTATGCAATTTAATCTGTCAGTCTTTTCCTTTTGTTTTTCTGGAGATTGTTAAGATATTCTCCTTTGTTTCTACCACACTGTATGTGTGGATTGCCTCTGTTGCCTTTTCATCTGTGATCTATTTGAAGTTCATTTGAGGTGTGTGGGGGGAGACAAGATAGTTTCCTTTTTTTTTTTAAATCCAATGGCTAGCCAATTTAAATTCTGAATACAAATGTGAGCCCCACTTTCCTCACTGCTGAGTCAGTGCCCATCCCCCATCCTTGCCTTTTGTATACTCTTCCTGTACCACAGAACCATCTAAGTAGGTCAGACAAATGTCACCCAAGGTCAGGTTTCAGGCAATTCCATTCTGTTCTTTCATCCCCACTCTTTCAGATTTATAATCAGTTTGTTAAGTTCCCACAGACCACATGGGGTGTTCTTACTTCAGGCTGTGCTGTAGCCCAGTGGAAGAACATTGCTTAGCATGGGCAGAGTCCCCAGCGTGGGAGGACTTGAACTCAAGACTAGGTGGGCTGTGCACACTCCCTACACTAAATCTTCCCATTTAAGATGTGGCTGTTTGGCAGAGTCCCACTTTATTTCTTTCTGTGTTTTTTTGTTCGTTTGTTTGTTTGTTTGTGTCACCTTGACACAAGCTAGAGTTATTTGGGAAGAGAAGCTCTCAACTGAGAAAATGCCTCCCTAAGATTGGCCTGTAGGTAAACATGGCCACCATTTTCTTGATTAATGATTGATGTGGGAGGTGGGTGGGGTCACCCCTGTCTGGACAGGTGGTCTTGCGTTGTATAAGAATTAAGCCTGAGCAAGCCATGGGGAGCAAGCCAGTAAGAAGCACCCCTCCGTGGACTCTTTTTCAGTCCCTGCCCTGACTTCCTTCAGTGATGGACTCTGGCATGAAAGTATGAGCTGAAATAAGCCCTTTCCTCCCCAAATTGCTTTTGGTCACAGCGTTTTATTACAAAGACAGAAACCCTGACTAAGACGTTTTGTGTGGAGATCCCTTATTTCTTCATAAAGACCATTCTGTGATCTTATTTCTGGAAATGTCATGGAAAAACTCCTGACCCTCAGGGCACCAAGTTTTCCTGTTTCTTCTCTCTGCTCTTCTGCACCGATTTCCCATTTCCTCTTCCTGACTTCTGGAGACATTGGTTAAGATGACCTCTGGCTATAAAATCAGGCTGAACACATCTGCAGTTATTCAGGAGATGCAGACAGGGGGATCACTGAGCCTGGAAATTGGAAGCCAGCTTGGGTAGCACACTAAGACCCTGTTTCAAAAAAAAAAAAAAATGTTGAAAAGTGAAGCCTCCATGTTGATCTGTGAGCATCTGAAACACAAATACAGCGGCAACATTTAGCAGGAATTCTGTGGACTTCAGAGAGTGATCCCTCCTGCCCTTCGCATAGTGACCCTGGGAGCAGTTCAGTCCTGGGTTCAACACTCACTTAAGTTCTTCACTCAAAGTTTGACCTCAGGGAAGGCAGCTCTGAGCCTCTACTTCCATGTCTACGAAATGCAAAAATAGTGCTCGGATGTTGGGGTGATCTCATTCACTCATCTGGCAGTGTGAAAGTGTGCGGGTGTGTGCACACAGATGTCTGCTCATGTGCTTGTGTGCACTCGTGTGTGTTACACACTCAGCACCATTTTAGACAGAGGGTCCAGGCCCGACAAAACAGAAACCACACCTTACAAGATTACAAGTCCTGAGGAAAATAAAGCAGGGAAATGGAATGGTCTATCAGGAGTGGGCCAAGATGGTTAAGATCGAATATTCAAGGAAAGGAATCTGTTACAGTAACATTTGGCTATAGCAGGCCAGTGGCTGACCCAGGGGGTATCACTCAGGTGCTATGGCAGTTATCAGGGTGGCCGGCTAGAGTGACAAAGGTAGTCATGGAGTGTGAGAGCAGGAGAAAGGCTCCAGATATCTCCAAAGAACCCTAGAAATATGAAGAACTGAGTTCCCATTAAGGAAGTTCCCATTAAGATTTAGAAGGGGGAGGGGGCTCAAGCAGGTGTCTCACACTGACCGTGAGCACTATGGAAGTTCTTGTCACAGCCTCCTGAGACTGGATCACTCATGAGGCAGGAAGTTCCTGTAATGGGTTGAGTGACAGATATGCTCTGCAAGAAGCCCCCTGTCCTTCTAGGCAACTCTGGGAAGGAAATAAGGATTGTTCAGTGCCTCTCAAACCTTGGTGCAGCCAGGATCCCCAGGGGGATGGCCGTGCCTCTACCTCATCAGTTATGCTTTGCTAGGTCCTAACAAATTACACAAACCAGACGGACGCAGCTGAAGTGCAAAGTGCAGGCTGCCCCAAATAGCTAGTCACTCCTGGAGTCTGTTCCCACTTGCTGCTGGCTCCCCAGCCTCAGATCCTGAACCTCCCAATCTCAGCACTGGCTCCTGGGGTCTTGGCAGGAGAGGGTTAAAGCCGTGAGAACTGCAGAGTCTTTGCTCAGGAGATTGGAATGTGGAGGATTGCTCTGTGTTGGGCTGGTGGTCCAGGGCTGAGCAAGGCCATTGTTATAGAACAAGTGAGCCCCAGGAACAGGCCAGGGACGCTAATTATGGGACACTTGTGTCTTCCCTGATTGTGAGGTCTTTGTGACCGTTAGCATAAGAGCCTAAGGAGCTCATCTACTGGTTTTGGTTCTAACTTCCCCCAGCCTGTTGCTGGAGAGTGTGGGGAGGAAAAACTGTTAACCACAAAAGGCAACCGAGAGATTCTTGTGTGGGTCACACTGGAATAACGAAGAAGCTTGAAAAATGTAAATTGGGGCTCTGGGATTTGATTCGGTGGGTGGGTGTGAAAACAACAAAGCTGTGTTTAGCTGTTGAATCACAGAGCCTGCCATGTGGAAGCCAACGGAAGTCCAGCAGCTGCAAGGGACATCTCCTGAGTCCTCGCTCTATTCTCTATTCGGAAGGTTCTTAAAGCCCTGCGCATGTTGTCTGACCCTTGCAGGTTAATGGAGACTTCCTCTGACATTGACTTGAGCGTTTCACCTGCAGAAGCACATCCCTGGCCGTACAAAGTCTCAGATCTAATAGGAAATGAGAAAACAGGAATTCTGGAGTGGAAAGAGTGAAATCTGAATTCTCAAAGGACACGAAAAATGACGGGGGGACTGGAGGCTGACATTTTTACCACTCTGTAAACCTATATCAATACCTACATCCATATGAAAGTGAGTACCAATATATATTTCATAAAGTTGGACTGGGGCCGTATTTTACGGTCTGGTTACAAGTTCCTTATCGGATATATTTTCTCCCACTGTATACATTTCCATTTTATCTTTTAACTGTGTGTGTGTGTGTGTGTGTGTGTGTGTGTGTGTGTGTGTGGTACATAAATACAGAGGTCAGTGTCGATACCTTCCTTTGTTGCTTTCATCTTATTTTCTCTCACTGAACCTGAAACTCCCTGCTTGCATCAGTGGGTTGGGTTGGTCAGGGAGACCCTTGGGTCTGCCTCTTCCTTTTCCACCCTCAGCTCCCAAGGGAGCTTCCCAGTAGAGACTCTGCTCCTCACCAGTGAATGAAGATCTCCACCCAAAATCCTTTTAAGAAAGATTTATTTGAGATGGTGGAATCCAGGAGAGTGGCTGCCTCTGCCAGGGTGGAGAAGGACAGCGGCCAACTGAACAGGCAGAGGGGCTTATATAGGGTTTCTTAGGGGCAGAGTTTTTACAGGAAGAAGATTTTCAGGGAGGGAATTGGTCAGATTTCAATCCTTTTGAGCTTGGACAAACTCAGATTGGCTAGTCTTCCTGCTCAGGGATTGGTTGGTTTCAGGAACAGTTTTGGCTCTGGTTTCAGGGCCAAAGAGTGTTTCTTTCACTGGCCCTTTTTAGCCTTTTGACTCTAGTTTCAGGACCAGAGTGGGATTTTTTTTACTGACTCTGGTTCCAGAGTCAAGGTGTGTCTCTTTGGTTCTGTTTTCAGGGCTAAAGTATTTCCTTCACTGGCTCTGTTTTCAGGGCCAGGGTGTGTTTCTTTCACTGGTTCTGGGTTCAGGGTCAGGGTAGGTTTCTTTGGCTGGTCCTTTTACGGTACAACTGTTTTCTTCCACATGGATCCCAGGAAATGAACAGGGGTCATGTTTGATGTCCTGTTATGGAATATTCCTTTACACTGTGTGATGATATGTCACTGTGATTGGTTTAATTAAAAAAACAAAAGCTAAACAGCCAATAGTAGGTGAGATTTTCCAGGCAGAGAGAATGCTAGGAAGAAGGGCAGAGGCGAGGACTGAGCAGCCAGACGAGGAATGAGTTGGACATACAAAATGGGATAGAGGTAAAAACTACATGGTAGCATGCAAGTTAATAGAAATGGGATCATCTAAGTGATAGGAGCTGGTTAGAAACAAGCCTAAGCTATCAGCTGAGCTTTCATAATTAGTAAGTCTCAGTGTGGTTATTTGGGAGCTGGCTCACTGAACAGAGCAAGTCCAGCTACAATGTCCCTTAATGATAGACTGTGAACTCGAAGCAGAAGCCAAACAAAGCCTTTTCTCATTTAACTGCTTTTGTTCAAAGTGTTTTATCACTGCAACAGAACATAACAAACTGGGTAGTTCATAAAAAACAAAGATTTCTCTCACAGTTCTGGAGCTGGGCATCTAAGAGCATGTTGTGGCATCTGGGGAGGGCTTCATGCTATGTCTCATGCTAGCCCAGGTTCTAATTTTATCAGGGTCCCGTCATGGCCTCATCTAACTCTAATTATTTCCCTTAAATGCCATTAGAGTGTAAACTTAGGGATTAAATTCCCCACACCTGACATTTGAAATGACATTAAAACCACAGTAGTTTGCAGAGTCTGTAGTCTTTGCTTCATGTCATCTCTGGAATCTCTGCTTGGCTACCTTGGCCTGTAATGATTGAACAGAGATTTCCTATTAAAAGAATAAGAATATTGCTCCTGACCAATAAATAATCCTCCCATCATTTGCCTTGTTCCCCCCTACACACACACACACACACACACACACACACACACACACACCATCATCATCATCTGAAAAAAGCCATTTACTGAAAGACTTTAACTCCAAATTTGAAGAAAATTTTAATATGAGACATGAGATTAAAGGCGAAATTATAATTATTGATATTATTTTTACTGTGAAAAACTAAAATTAAAGATGAATAAAGTCGGTACAGAATTTTCAGCTGAGCTGGAAGCAACAAAGCACTGAAGTGAAGTCTGTCAGTGTTGAGGAGATGTGAGAGAGACAGTGGGAAAATAAACAGGAAGATTACAAGAGAGGAAGCAGAGACCCAGCACACAGTCCACCATGTGGAGACGGGGGTTTCCAAAGGAGCATGTGTCCATCCATTCATTTAACAAATTGTTGTGGATCATAGAGAGCTGAGGAGGAAGTGTGAGCAGAAGGGTTTCTGCCTTCACCAAGCCTATATTCTGGTGGGAGTACAAACAGAAAAGCAAGAATAAGATAAGCCATATCATGTGTAAGTTATGCCAAACACACCATCATATGATGGTGTGTGCAATGCTGCAGGCCACATGAGGAATTAGGATTTTGAACCAATTGGAAGGATCTGAATGAAGAACTTAGGATTTAAAATGATTCTTATAGCTAATGTTGTGAAGAGAAAAACTGTATGGGGTCAAGGGTGAATGAAGGAAGCTAAGTTTTAAGGCTTTTGAGAGAGCAAGAGAGCATCAGGACAAGTGGCAGGGAGAGTCAGACAGACAGACAGTGACTGGTAGGCTGGTCCATGGTAAGTGTGGTAGAGGAGGTTAGAAGTGGCCAAGTTGGCAGAGATTTCTGAAGAGAGGCTGACAGAATGTGGGGTGGTGGAGGTTAGAAGTTGCTGAGGGAGACAGAATAATCAAAAGAATGTCTAGATGTCTGGACCTGAGACACAAGGTGGCTGACCAAGCCAGTAACTGAGGCAGGGAAGACTGCAGGAGGAATCTGTTCTGGAAACAGGAGGGTGCCAGCCAACACAGTGAGCTCTGTGTTGGACATTGTTAAGTTTAAGGTTCCCATTAACTATCAGTGGGTGGTTATATACAGCAGGTGAATTTATAAACTGAAGATCATGGGGAATGTCAATACTGGAGGCAGAACACAGGGAGGTATCAATATAATTGATGTTTAAAACTTCAACGCTGGGCTGGAAAGATGGCTTGACAGATAGAGTGCCTGCCATGAGAACATGAGAACTGGGTTTCGTATGCCCAGAATCAATGTAAAAACTGGGCAGGTGTGGCAGCTCCCTGTGATCCCAGCACTAAGAAGGCAGAGGCCGAAGATCCTCAGGGTGAGTTGGCTAACTACATTGACTGGAATTGGCTAGCTCTGGGTCCAGAAAGAGCGAGAGACCCTGCCTCAATGAACAAAATGGGGAGTGATCAAGGAAAACTCCGAGTCATCTTCAGACCTACATGCATACACACGTGTGTGCCTCCTCACACATGCAAAAACACGCGCATCCACATACACACCATGCACACATGCAAAATAATAAACAAATACATGAATGAATAAATAAACAAGCAAATAAAACACGAACCCTTACAGCCCATGGCTGTGAGACTTAAGTGTGGCACCTGGAGTGCAGGTGATCACAGAGAAAAGGGGTAACAAGGGACAATAAAAATTCACCATTATGGAATTTACTCCAAACGTTGCATATTTCCAAACTTTTCAGAAAGAATGCCCTTGAAATAATCTTTCATATTATGGAAATACACTCTCAGTTTCTTGATTTCAAACAAAAGTCACCTTAGACAAACATCAGCCCAAAGTGGCCTCGGTCGATGCTGGTTTGCGGTGATTAGAGATGTCAGCTGACAAAGACAGTGAATGAGGAAGGCAAAGACATTTGACACAGATTTTGTAATTATTGCTGAAGGTATCACTTCTCAATTGCAAGTGTCAGGTGCCTTTGTAAACAAGCCTGTTAGAGCTCACTTTAAAATCAATACAGGAAATGGTTGTCTGTGGAAACCAAGCACATTCGCCATCAGGACAAATTAAACAACCAAAAACATGGCCTGACGTGATGGCTTATTGAGATTAAAATGTCTGAGAGTCAAAATATAGATTCAAACACGAACACATCTCAGTCCCTCAAATGGAAATGGAGACAAGTAGGGTTAGGTGAGAACTAAGGGAGTTGTGTTTTAACCCGAGGAGGATAATTTACACTAAAGAACCCCAGCTATCTTGTTCATTGCAGTCCAATATCTCTGGGAATCATGAAGATTTGACTAAACATTCAAGGATTGGCTGAGATCTGTTTAAGAAATAGTTGTCACCTTCCTTCTACTCCAAGTCTTCACAATCTGGTAGAAGACAGAATGGCCTCTGCCCAGAGGACAGCAAGTATAGTTGTTAGACCTGAGAATGCTGGGCAAACATCATGGGTCTTGAGATGTTCATATTTCTTTTCCATCTAGTTTGTGACTCTTTGGTGGTAAGATCTTCTTCCTCCAGGTATAAGGTTATAAAAGTCTTCAGGGGATCTCTCATTCCTAGGCAAGATCCTTGACTTCAGAAGTAGAGCGGGGTGCACAGACAAAAGGCCAGTCCTTGAACTTACGGAGTGGGGTGCATGAAGAAAGGGCCAATCCTTGCACCTACAGTAACACAGGTGACTTCCCTCCTGCTTGTGTACAGGACTCCCGAGAACCTTCTCTGATATATGCAGCTGACTAAAGATGACCTGGGCTTTGAGGAAACCCTCTCACATGAAGACTAGAGAACCACAAACAAAGTGAAGATGCATATGACAGAATAGTGCCCCTTCCCAATCCTGAGATCCAGTGTGTTATGACACATGGAATTTCATGGGCTTGTGCCTACACATCATGAAATCACTCATGAGTTGATTTCAAGATGGATTGCACAATATGTGCTTAGGGATCCCAGTCCCCTTGACTGTTCCTTTGCTATGCTCTGGAGAGATGGGACAACTAGAGAAGACATAAAGATGCATTGTTGGCCTTGGAGACAGAGATAAGGGTGATGAAATAAGGGATGTGGGCAGTCTCTAAAAGCTAGAAAAAGCAAGACATGAAATCTCTAGAATTTCCAGAAGAAAATGTCCTTCCAACACAGTGATTACAGTTCATCAGAACACACAGTGACCTTCTAATCGATGCAACTGTGGAGTGGTACATTTGTCCAGTGTTAATGTTTTACACTGGCATTTAGGCCTGACCCAGGCATGTTCAGAGAACAGATATGCTTAGAGAAGGAGCTCTCTTTTTTTAACGTATTAGTTTCCTCAGAGGAATGAAGTATTGCAAACATGGAATAAGAACAGGATTCTATTTTAAGAAAAGCAATATTCTGAGATCTGAAAAGAAAGTACTCTTCAAGTTAAAAATATGATAGGAAGAATTTTTTAAAAGTTGGCAGCTGGCTTGGAAAATATAGAAGAGGAAATCTCCCAGAAAGTAGATTAAAAAGACAAGGATCTAGAATCCAGGCAAGAGCAGATAAGTAGAAAAGCCATCCATTAGAAGCCACCCAAATAAAAGGAATTCCAAAGAGAATAGTCTACTAGCCATAAAACAAAGCTAAACCTGTACCAAAGGACAAGAATCAACAAAGGCCACAGGTACCCATGACAAACGCAGGCCCAGGCTGCAGTATAAAATTTGAGAACACTGGGAGCAGTGATGTGTTTAAAATATTTCTTATATTTTAGGCTACCTCATCGATACAATACTAGAGGAATGTAATAAAGACTCAACCACAAAGGAGGAATTATGACCCTCCCTCTGCATCCCTATTATTGTTTTATATATGTTCAGTGTGTGCTTTAAGTGCATATATGTTTACGTTGATTACATTTTCTGCTGTTGTCCTTTTGTTACTCTCCTAATGTGTTTACTGAGTTTCACATTAAATGCTACCATGCTGTATGTTGAAATTAGCCAGCTTAGATCTCTTTTGATATTTGCCTGGAATCTAGTCTTTGATTTTTATAATGTTCTCTGCTTTTTTGTATCTTGCCCTAAAATCATAATCTTGTTCCTTCTTCTAAAACTTGATTCTGAAGCTGGGCATGGTGGCACATACCTGTACTGGCCCTTTCAACGACTTCCCGTTTTTCTCCATATATTTAAAACTGTTCTTATTTGAATCATTATTTTTATGTCTGTTTCAAATTCTAGATCAATTTCTTAACGTTCTGCCTCAGAAGGGACGTCTTCTACTTACTGTCTTTCTGTATAAGTGACATTCTGATCTAGTGTCTGGGCATTCTGACCTGTTGAGTTCATGGTTCCATGAGCATCAGCTCTTCTGGTGAAGGGTCAGTATGAGACTCCAGGCTCCAGGTTCTGCTGGAATCCCTTCAGATGGATGTCAGTTAAGTAGAGGAATGAATGCTCATGGAGGTAGAGACGCTGGCATACCACAGAACAACAGTCAGCTCCTTCTCTCATGCTGCTCCTTCAGAAATGCCTTGGAGTGACTCCTACTTCATCACAGTGTTTGGACAGCCCACTGATGGTGGAGATCTGGGCTGCTATACCCAAGTTCTGTAGTCAAGTGAGAGCCAGAGACCACACCACACCAAGGCATTTGTGAAGAAGTGGTAAGGGCAGAACTTCCCTGCAACCCCATGGGTGTCCACCTGATTCTGCCGCCATCATGGATAAAACTCCCATCACTGAAATAAATCTGAATGCCTAGGAGGCCGAGGGGTAAGTATTGATCTACTCAGTTACGGATTTGGGGAGAAACGAAAGAGATGAATTCACAAAGCACAATTGAAATAGTGCAAGGAGCTCTCCCTGGGTTCATAAAAAATTACATTTGTTACCACACACACCCCGTTGTGTAAGTGTGTGTGCGTGTGTCCTTTTGTTGAAACATTTGAAAATAAATTGAAGCCAGGTGTGATAGCACACACCTGTATCCCCATAGTCTGAGACAGTGGAGGCCGGACTGAGCTACAGAATGAGTTTCTATCCAATCTAGACAGTACCGTGAAACTTTCTCAGAACAGAGCAAATAAGCAAGAGAGTAAGTTGCAAGCATCTAGTATTTCAACACAGATGCTCCTGAAAGGATGGCTTTCTCTTTTGTATCATTGACATCAACTACAAATAGTTTTTTTTAAACTTCTAAAGGTGATATTTAGTGTGCAACAGGGTTGAAAATCATCTCTCTTCCCGCCATTGCCTTAAGTTTCCCTAGCCTTCATCCTCTAGTTTACATGAATGTTTATACACAGGTGCACACAGACAGACACACAGACAGACAGATGGACACCCACTCCGGCTCCAAACTGCTCTCAGACTCCTTAGAGGGTCACAAAAGCTTTGGGTCCCTGAAATCGCAAGCTCCTCCCATTCCTATGGCTTCTCCAGAGTGGAGTCTGAGAAGTGGAGCCATCACTGCAGACTGCAAGGCTTCTGCAACTGCAGCTCAAGGCTCTCGAGGGCTGCACACGTATCTTAGTGCTGATCTATTCTGTTGAGTCTAGCTTCTGGTAAAGTGGTAGAGAAATCAGAATTTGGGGCAAAACACGACAGTATGAAAATACTGAAGATAATCCTAGTGCTTAACAAACTCTGATCTTGAATTTGCCTGTAAGCATTTTTAAAGGTATGCACACTATTTCTGCTTTGAAAACAAAACACAGACTCACAAACATCACTCAGCCTGTTTCAGGCTGGGCTGGAAATAGCCATTTAATTAGCATTTAAGGCATGTAAGCTCACCTTCAAGTTTTCTTTGTAAAATGTTTCTTGAAAGAGTGCATCTTTCCCGACACCGTTTCTGTAATAGATATTATAAAATTGTAATTACTTTTCTAGTGTGATACACAAGGGATAATGTCTGAGTGTTGTTTTAATTTTCAGTCATTGGGTTTTGCCAAGGTCAAGTATCTTTCTACATAGTAATTTAGTCACTTAGAATATTTATCATGCTTGCCTATTTTTAAAAATTATATAATTTATTTTTATTTTGTGTTCATTGGTGTCTTGCCTGCCTGTTTGTCTGCATGAGGGTGTTAGAAGCCCTGGAACTGGAGTTACAGACAGTTGTGAGCTGCCATGTGGGTGCTGGGAATTGAACTCTGGTCCTCTGGAAGAGCTGACAGTGCTCTTAACTGCTGAGCCATCATCTCTCCAGCCCCAATGTTCACCCATTTTTAAAAACGGGTTTTTATTAAAAAGTTAAAGTCTCTTGTCCAACAGTTCTATCAGTTTTGTAGGTTTCCAGATCTTTCTCTAAATCACCTGAAGACGTGTTCACTTTCTGAGTTCTAGTAAATTCCACTATGAAGGTTTGCAAAGTACAAGACCCAGGGCAGAAGTGTGGGGAACCACCAAGGAGGTCTCTTCACAAGTCTGAGCTTCATTTCTGTTGCTGTAAAATAGCCACGTGTGACAAGGGCAACTTAAAGGAGAAAGCAGCTACTTTAGCTGCAATGACACACTGCAATCCATCACCAAGCAGAAGTCACTGGGGCAAGAGCTTGAGGTAGCTGGTCAAGTCACAACCACAGTCAAGAGCAGAAAAAGTACACTTGTGCTCACTTGTTGAGTTCTTGCTCAGCCCAGTCTCTCTACTCTTACATAGCTCAGGACACCACCACTTCACCCCACCCCTGCATAGGGAGTGGTGCCACCCACTGTGGCCTGGGTCTTGCCACATCAATTTATTTGTAAGACAATCCCTACAGACATGCCCATAGGCCAACCCAGTGTGGACAGTCCCTCAGGCTGTCTTCCCAGGAGATTCTAGGTTGAGTCAAGTTGGCAGTTAAAGCTGAACATCGAGCCATGCTAGACTGAGACAAATAAAATCCCATGCAAAGATGGGGAAACGAAAAAAGGAAATGTAAGCAAAAAAAAATGGGAAAAGATGAAATCCTAGAACTGTAGTGAGATATTGACCCCCGCCCATACCTGTAGCACTGACCACGCCCAAATGGTGGGGACAGGTGAGGACATGACTGAGGACAGGACTGGATCTGGAGTCTCCATCTTCCTGTGTCTGGTGTAAGTGCCTTCTCCCCATATAAACTTTACTTAACCTGTTCTGAGTCTAGTGAATCTTGATTCCCACGAGATACAAAACAGTACCACCTAGTGAAGTTGGAGATGTCACAACCCATGGCTTTGTGACTTCACTGTCAATTACTGTCCTGGAGCAGTTTGCCTTTTGCTATATTTTCTGGAAGTCCAAGGCTCTTCAGAATTAGACATGCACTAGCTAGCATTTCATCACTGTGACTAACCTATCAGAAAGAATAGCTTTGGGAAAGGATGCCTTGTGTTGTCCGTGGATTCAGAGGGTCCAGCCTATGTGTGCTTTGTCTCCTGCACTCGGCAAAGCACCATGATGGTGGGAGCATGTGCCAGGGGAGCATCCTCACTTCACAAGTGAAGCAGGGAGGAAGCAGGGAGGAAGCAGGGATTTGTATAACCTTTGGATTCTTTTTTATACATGTATTTTAATTCAAAAAAGATTATTTTCCATTTTACATACCAACCCCAGTTCCCCCTCCCTCCCCTTCTCCTGCCCACTTGCCTTCCTCCCTTCCCATCCCCCATCCTCTACATTCTTTAAAAAAAAAGATTTATAATTTTAACTATGTGCATGTGTGTGTGTGTGTGTGTGTGTGTGTGTGTGTGTGTGTGAGAGAGAGAGAGAGAGAGAGAGAGAGAGAGAGAATGCACATGTATGTGCAAGTACATGAAGAGTCAGGTCTCCCTGGAGCTGGAGTTACAGGCAGTTGTTAGGCACCAATGTGGGTGCTGGGAACTGAACTAGGGTCCTCTGCAAGAGAGTAAATGCTCTTAACTACTGAGTCATCTCATACCTGGTCTAACCTTTAAAGGCACACTCCGGTTGATCTGTGAAGACTTCACTTCCCAAAGATTCCAGACTCTCCAAAATGAGCACCACCTCTTGGGTGGGGGAAAGTTTATGTTCCAGCCATAACAAGGAAAAAGGAGGAAACAATGGAAATACTTCTCAGTAAGAGAATGGATAAGTTTTATGCAGGTAAATGAACTGTATCTACTTGTAAGAAGGCAAATAAATCTTCAGAGTGCACATTGAGTAAAGCTATTTTGCAAAGACACACACTGTATGCATTATTTTATGCAAATGATAGAGCCCGCCTAGCATCACCACACTCCATTCCCCATCATACAGAATGAGGCAAATATTCAGATATGAGGGAGATGTACTTCTTTTCAAACATGGGGCTGTTACCTTTGGGGATTGGGATGAGTGTTGCTCCAACTGTACCCATTATGTTTCATCCCTTCAAAGAAGATAATGAGGGGGAAGTTGTGTGTGTGTGTGTGTGTGTGTGTGTGTGTGTGTGTGTGTGTGGACTGACCAAAGCAAACACGACAAAATTGTCATATTTGTTAAATCTTGCCAGCATTATTTTCTAATATCACTCTGTTTTTTTCTGGGTTGCTGTAGCATATTTTAATTTAAAGACAAATTACTCGGGGGAGAGGCACCTGGAAACGCTTCTTCGAAGTGATTGTGGTGGTCATTCTACAAATGTGGCCTTGGTTAAGGTTCATTGAACTGACACTTACAAATTATAGTCCAGTTGATGGGTGACAGCGGGTGTGCAGGTAGGTGTGTGTGTGAGAGAGAGAGAGAGGAGAGAGAGAGAGAGAGAGAGAGAGAGAGAGAGAGAGAGAGAGACTAGAGATCAGCCTTGAATATCCATCTGGAGGTGTTCACCTGTATTTTGAAATAGAGCCTATCATTTATTAGGCTAGACTGGCTAGCCAGGGATCCTCCTGTCTGTCCCCCTAGTCCTGGAATTGCAGGTGTACACTACCACACCAGCTTTTTAACTAAGGCTGGGTAATGAACTCCAGTTCTCACATTTGCCCTCCAGATGCTTCACTGACTGAGCTGTCTCCTCAGATCCTCAAGTTAGTTTTGAAAGAGAATAGTCAAATGAGATGCTTCCTGGTCAGCCCTCAGCCTCTCCTGTGGCACCTGGTTCCAGATGGAAGTGAAGGAGAGGACAGCAACCCTAGACTCTGGGCCAGACTTGAGAATCCGTCTCCAAACCTGGCGGCTGCAGGTTCCCCAGATCCTCAGAGCAAGAGGGACCACCTCTGTTGTGGGAGCAAGAACACTGGGTGTGCAGTCTCATTTAGAGTGCTGGGGGATGGGAAAGAGCTGACTGTTTCTGCTATGAGTTCATTGTGTTCTCTGGCACCTCAATGTTCTCTCCATTTAATTCTTCGGAAGCACCAACAAATCAAAGAAGCTTGCCCTGAAATTGTTATTTGGATGAACGTGACATTTGTAGGCCAGCGAGGGAAGCTGGGGAGCTGATGGGTTTGCAGCCCTCAGCTGGCATCTTGCAGCCTGGATTCCCAAACAATGTGCATGCATGGAGGCGGAGCCACTGCCAGGATGGAAAAATACAGCTGGGTGGACAGCATTCAACAAGGTGAGGGAGGAGGGGGAGGGGAGGGAGGGAAGCTGGCTGGCTAGCGTGGGTCACTTGCTTTGTAAGGAACAGGCAACAGTCTCCCTGCACCGTCTGAAGAGTATTACCCATTTTAGAGATGGAGGAGCCAACTCAGAATGGGAAGACACCCCTGTACCAAGAACACAAAGCTGAGAAACAGACTTGGAGTTATCCAATATGGTTGATTCGGAATTCCTGATCCTGACACGTCCTTAAATCCAAGGAAACCCTGGCAATACTTGCTTCGTTTTAACTTTCTAACCCTTCTTTTTCTTCCTTCCTGGGGAAACTGAGTCGAGGAGAGATTCAGGGCCAAGCTAAAGTGTTGGAGCATTTGTGGGATGGAGCCAGGACCAGACAGGACTGAACGGAGAAGCTGGGGAAGATGGGTGGACCAGAATTTGAGGAGTGTTGGTGTTCTGGGTGCCATTGTGGAGACAAGGAGCATCACGGGAAAAGGAGTTACATCTAAAGAGTTATTGCCTGCTTTCTGTTGCTATGATGAACACCACAATCAAAAGCAACTTAGGGGAGGAAAGGGTTAATTTCAGCTTGTATTTCTGGGACACTGTCCATCACTAGGAGAAATTGGGGCAGGAACTCAAGTGGGAACTGAAGCAGAAACCACATAGGAACACTGCTTACAGGCTTACTCTCTGATTTCCCTCAGAGAGACACTATGCCCTGGAAGTGTACGCTGAAGCAAATACTCTTTACTCCACTTTGCTTTTGGTTGTGGTGTTTATGACAGTAACAGTAAGCAATCTGGAAGAGGAACAGGAGCCAGGAGTGGGGTCCCTGCTGTGATGAGCCTGGCCATGTTGTTTTGGTGGAAAGATCATGAATGTGGTCTTGGAACTTTAGGCTGAAAAAGCGGTTGGGTGCTCAGCACTTTGTGGGCTGTTCTAGTAGGAGCGTGAAAGATAAAATACCGAGAGAAATGCAGAAAATGGAAGCTTGGATTGTGACATTTCAGAGAAAGCAAAGACTCCAGCAGGGTCATTTGTATGGTCTTTTGGATTAAGAATTGTGAACATGAAACCCATGTATCATTAAAGCAATGGACACTGGTCATCTGGGCTGAAGAACCAGCTGTGATTAAAAAGGAGATCAGCATCGTTGAAGTGAAATAGTCTGAGGAGTAGTTTCTCCACACGCAGAAGCTGTGATCCAGGAGCTGGCTGCATCTCAAGCTGATAGCCAAACTTGGTAACGTGTGAGCATCTTCTATATGGCACTTGTCTTAGTGTATGAACGCTGCGTGGAGAGAAACTGAGGCATGGCATCATGTGTGGGGGTCGGAGTCCCAGAAGAGAGGCCATTAGTGAAGGTGCAGCCTCATTTCCAGTAGAGGTCTCAAGTTATTTGGAGATGCCAGGACCCTGTTACATCCACCAAGGGCGGCAGCAGGTGTGGAGTGGAACCAGCTTGATCCCAAAGATGTAATGTGTGTGGATGGCAGATCTGAGGAAGCGGAAATGCTAACCCTTTGGGAGCAAGAAGAGTGAGTCCCAGATGTCAGACGTTAGCTTTGTACACTCCTAGATTTGGGGTTTGCTTTAATGTGATTGCTCCTATGCCATGGTTCTTCCCTTTTTGGAATAAGACGTCCATTGTTTGTCTTTACGTTGACATAAGCCCACAGTTGAGTGAGCTGGACTTTTAAAGGTACATTGAAGCTTTTAGATGTTGAAATTTTTTAAAGAGTGTGGGACTTTTAAAGTTGCACTCTATTTTATATGGTATTAACATAATATCTTGGGGACATACAAAGGAAAGGCTAAGATTTAATGGTGATGTGTTTGTATGTCAAGTTGACAAGAGGTGCGTTTTCCTGCTTTATTTTTATTGTCAACCTGACACAACTTAGATTCATTTGGGAAGAAGCAATCTCAATTGAAGAATTTCTTAGATCATATTGGTCTGTGGGGCTTATCCTGATTGCTAATTGACATGAGAGAGTCCAGCTCAGTGTGAGGAATACCATCTCTAGGCAGTTTGTTTGCAATGTATAAGAAAATTGAAAAGGCTGGGCGGTGTTGGCGCATGACTTTAATCCCAGCACTCAGGAGGCAGAGGCAGGCGGATCCCTGTGAGTTCGAGGCCAGCCTGGGCTACAGAGCGAGTTCCAGAATAACCAGGCCTGTTACACAGAGAAACCCTGTCTCCAAAACCAAAAAAGAAAATTGAGAAGGAGGGAGGGAGGAAGGGAGGGAGGGGGGGAGAGAGAGAGAGAGAGAGAGAGAGAGAGAGAGAGAGCCAGTAAGCAGTATTCCTTTGTGCTTCCCACTTTTTCCTCCTTGACTCTCAGTTCTGACGTCCATCAGTAATGGAACGTGACCTAGGAGTGTAATGTGAAATAAACCCCTTCTTCCACAAGCTGCTTTTGGTTATAGCTTTTATCGCAGCAACAGAAAGCAAATTAGGACACTCTGAAAACGAGGCTCAATGTGCTTCAGACTTTTCTCAGGGTCTTGCATGGGCCTCAGAGAAGAAAGGACACTGGACATGGAAACTATGGCAGGGGTCACAGAAGACAAATATTCAGCCTGAAGGGCCATACTTACATGGGGATCATCAGCGAAGGAGCCATGGCCGGTCCCACTACCCAGTGTCCTTACAATACCACTGGGTCATTTGGTATTCCAAATACCCTGTGTACCAAAATGAACCAATACCTTTCATTAAGTGAGACATGCTGATTTTCCATGTGATTTTCATTTTACATCAAGCCTAAAGGATGCTAAAAGGCATACATTTCTGTTTTCTAACAATGTTCACTGGGAATCTCCTTCTAGAAGCTGTATGGGAAGGGATATCTCAGAAAAATTATTGACAATAAAACAATTTCTGCAAACCTAACCTTACCCCAGAGTTCCACCATGGGCCCAGTTTGGTGTTTCAGCTGCCTCTCACAGTTCCTAGCTTTCCTTGGATATCAGGGTAAAGCATAAGTTTACTTAGCAGAGTTCTTTGGACAAACCGAGAAAGGAAGTAACTTGCCCAGTGCCACCTAACGATAGAGAAAAACCCAGGCTTGAGCTACACAGTCTGGGATCCGTTCCCAGGTCTTGATTTCCTGAATGTGAAAGCTGGAAGGCAAGGAAAGAATATAACTCTATTCTTTTCCTTCCTTTCCAAGGGAGCCCAGAGAAGTTGGTCATCTTGCTATTGGTCACATAGCTTAGCTAGAATCATTGCCTTATTTCCTCTGCATATATTGAATGAAGCTGTCCCAGCCCACAGTGGGAAAGGAAATGGGTGAAAACAGTCTGGAAGCCCAAGCCATGAGGAGGTGACAGTTGTGTTTGATTTTTTTTTTCCCATTTGCAGCAGGCAGGGTAGGGAACCCTGTTTGTTCATAATTATACTTCTAATAGTACCTGCTTTTAATGGTGGTGAGGCTTTTTTTTTTTTGCAGTTCTTTAACAGTGAGATGAGAAAAATAATCATAAAATTTAAAGACTCTGGGTAGTTGTTACAATTAAGTTCAATTAACTATGCCCTTAGGTAGAGTAGATATGGCAAGAAGTGTCTTGTAGAATCCAATTTCCTTGACAAATACACTCTCCAGCATAGAAGGAGGTTATTATTTCATTTGTTGAAAGGGAGTGCGGTACAGTGGAAAAGATGCAGAATTCAGCATCAACGGATCTGGTCCACAGCATCTCATCTGCCACAGAAGAGTGACAGACATGAGCAAATGGACATAATAACACCTGTTTCAGTGAGCTGTCAAAGAATTAAATGAGACAATGCCCAGGAAGAAGCGATTCACAAATGTACCCCAAATATTCATTACAGCCACTTCTGAAATATGAAATCAAATGAGCAAATTATTCTGAGAGCTTCTTTTTTAAATTACCTGAAATGGAGAGATGGATCTGCAGTTAAGGACACAGAGTGCTCTTCCAAAGGACCCAGGTTCAAGTCCCAGAACTCACAGAGAAGCCCCAAACCATCTGTAACTCCAGTTCCAGGGGGGCTGACTCCCTTTTCTGACCTCTGGAGGCACAGGCACACAAGTGATGCACAGACATATATGCAGATGAAACACTCATAGGCATAAAATAAAAATAAATCTCTTTAAAACTCTACAAAGGTTTTATTTTGTCATCTGAGTTTTGGAAGGCATTGCTGGAAGTTGAACTCAGGGCCTTGGACAAGCTAAGAAGATACTAAAATGGTAAAAGTACAATAATTAAAATTAAAGACAAATGATAGCATACGACCAAGATCCAGTCTCTTTTGTGCAAAGTGGGCTCTCATACAATAAGAAAAATGGCTAAACTACTTAGAAAACAATGAATGAAATAAGGGAATAGGCCACTGAAATAAGAACTATCATGAAAAGTTACTCAAGTTTACCACCAATCATTAAAGAATTTCAGTGGAGTGTGGTGTCTCATGTTTGTAATCTCAGCACTTAGGGGCTGAGGCTGGCAGACCCAACGACAACCTGAACTACGGAGAGAAACTATATCTCCAAACCAATAAACAAACAAATTCATCTCACAATATTTCTCCTCATCTGAGGTTTATTTGCTGAAGTTTTAGTTTCCAGCAATCTGCTATCATCCAAAACTATTAAATGGAATATTCAAAAAGTAAACTATTCATACTTGCAGGCCCATGGGCCTGAGAAGAAATTTACTAGTAAAAATGAGAAGGTTAAGTAATTAATAATGTGAGCTTCTGGATCAATATAGGAGACACTGGTATGAACTAGAATCCTATAATATAAACATGGGAATCAACACAGAGATAATTTATGGATGGATATGTATAAGCACATGTCTAAGGGCACACATAAGCCTAGATGCACTAACCCCTCAGGTCCAACAAGCAGACTAAGTGCCCAGATCTTAGTTTTAAATCTTATGAAAATAAACTAAGTGTCCTCAAAGGAATGGCTGATGCCAAGGCTAAGGAAGAAAGCAAGATGAGATGATGACCCTGAAAAATATCTGATGAATGACAAAGTCCCATCATGACACAGGGGCCACTGTGTTCTGGAAGGGCCAAATCTGGGACATGTGTGGATTATAAAGTAGGCATGCATGAACTCCCGCTGACATAAATACACATATGTGTATACACACACACACACACACACACACACACACACACACACACACACACACAGGAAAAGCTTTGCTGTGAGTAGACTAGTAAAGAACAGATAGAAGGAATGACAGAAACAAGGAGTCAGCATTTGGCAACAATCTCAAAAATGGTTCATTGTCAGGAGCATCCCTGGAGGAGTTTAAGTAGGGCAGAGTGTCAGCCTCATCTCCAAACACCTTCCTGCAACAAATGTATCAACTGCAAAAGGGAAACAGAGAGTCTAAGGTGGGGAAGCCAGGCTGACACCAGCAGGGCCACATCGCCAGGGTTAGCACCTCCAGGCGAGGTCGCCACCATCGTGTGCCTCCTGAGATAATGCCTGAAGGTGCTCACAGGCCCCGGGGTCTTCGAATTCAGGAAGTGTAGCCTGAATCTGGGTGGAAGGAAACATCTGAGAGACCTGGCCTGAGGGCCATGCTTGAGAATGGGAGACCCCTACCAGCAGGAGAGCTGAGTGTTTACAAGACAGGCAGAATGGAGGAAATGCCCGCCCGGATGTGAGAAAGTGCAAGTCACACCATGTGCATCCTTGAGGACCATTCTGTACGTGAAGGGAGAAAACGCACAGCTGACCCAGCTGGACAGTGCCCGTGGCTCACCTGAGATGCTGACATGGACGCTGATCCACTTTGAAGGGCGGTGTGGTGGTTCTGTAGAGAAGGAGCTTTGTTGGAGGATGTGGACACAGTGTGTAGGGCTGGTGGGGTGGGGTCTTCTGTCTGCAGTTTGCCCTCAAAAGACTCAGGAAAAGAATGATGGACAAGGGTGGAGGGATGGATATGATGCAGGTTAACATGGGAAATGCAGGGAATAGGGAAGCTCTTTTTTATTGTTCTGGAAACTTTTCTGCACGATTGAGATTATTTGGGGGCACATTATCTTTTAAATATCTCCCAAAGGCTGGAGAGATGACTCGGTTGATAAAATTGCTTTTTCTGCAAGCTTAAGACCCTGAGTTCAAATTCCCATAAAAAAAAAAAAAAAAAAAAAAACCTGAGGTGGCTGCACTGGGAGGCACGCGATAGGGCAGATCCCAAGAGCACACCCACCAGCCAGCCGACCCCAAAGGACAAGCGCCCAGGTCAACATGCACCTGCATGTTCACATGTGTAAACACGGAATGATGCACCTGCATGTTCACACGTGGGCACACGGGAGGGTGCACCTGCATGTTCACACGTGTACACACGGGAGGATGCACTTTCACATTCACACGCATATACATGGGAGAGCACACCTGCATGTTCACAGGCATACACTAGCTCCCAAAAAGCACACAATGCATACAAATAACTAAAATAATAAAATATCCCAAAGGTGTCCATCTTGTTAGAAATGTTGGCAGAAGGAACTGCAGAAGCACCATTGACATATTTCAAATGGATTTGATTTTTGTTGACTACAGAGTCTTTAAATCTGCCAAATAAATGAATAAAATAATCAATGTTAGTGAAAGAGCTGAGAAGGTCTGTTTTACTGAGAGGTTAAATTTGATATAAAGGACAACGTTAACAACTGTCATTCAAAATATATCTTATTCAGGGTTTAAAACATATGTAAGACAAAGACAATTTAAGCTGATTGGTCTAAAACAAAAACGGGATTGAAACATTGGAAACAACCAAATGCCCATTGAAAAACCTTGTCACAATCCCGTGACTCCGTTCTCAGCCACCTAGAAACAACGGTGTATTGTTCAGTGAGTGTACAAGGGAGCTTATGATATATTTTGAAAAACAAATTCACATATGCATTTATTTATTCAGCAATATGTGTTTATATATAAATTATTGCAAAGCATTAGGTGCATGAAGATTAATGTAGCCATCACTGCTCCTCTTGAAATGCAAATTTTAGTTACAGATTATGCAGACATGGGCACAATATTTTGCCATCTTAAATAAAAGGTACAACTTGTTAGAATGATTTTTTGAGACAGGGTCTCCTGTTTCCCAAGATGTCCTTGAACTCACTATATAGTGACAATGACCTTGAACACTGGGTCCTCCTGGGATTACCAGAATGCACTACCATACCTGGTTTATTCAGTGCTGGGGCCTGAACCTAGGACCTGCTAGGCAAGTGCTCTATCAACTGAGCCACATGCCTCGACCCTGTAGAATGATTTTCACTAAATGTCATTTAGAACCAAGAATGTGGGTGGTCACGCGTGTCATCATGTACTTGGGAACATCAGACTCAGCACTCTATGTCCTCTTTCCTTACTGACAGTTCTTTCTAGAAAATTTGCAATTTTTACATCAAGCATATATTGCTTATAGATCCTAGGGGATGAAGTCATACAAATTCCGATGACTCAAGGTGAAATAAATAATGACCTGATGTTACCCAAACACACAAAACAAGAAAAAGATAGGTCTTTCATAGTGAGCTGTTGTTTCATTCCCCGAGAAATTGACCAAAATTATTATTAATTGCTGCTGTGGGCCTCGGCGCTTTGCCATGTCTGCAATTTTAAAAAGCAAACAAACATCTTGTTCGCAAGATAATCTCCAATTGTTTATGTTTGGTCTCCCTGAGAAAGGACGTTTTGTGACTCACCAGTGCAGTGAAGAGGAAAGGACAGTCCTCATGGTTTTCATTGTCTACGGCCAAGACCTGGGCTGAGGATCAGCTATGCCCCTGTTCTAATCATGGAGGATACACAGGTCATCAGCACCTCTGTATGCTCCAAAACCCCAGGCTCCACCCCCTGCCTGACACATGCCTAACTTCTTCCATGGCAAGAGATCTAACAGGAGAGGCTGGTGAACTTGAAGGAGGAAAAAGAACGCCACTGTCCATTCACTACTGTCTAGCTGCACATCACACCTTCTGTTGTGGATTTTGACAGTGGTCCCACTAGCAATGCCTTTGATCTCATCGCGGCAGGAAATGAGATGTTTCTACACCACAGAACAGTACAGAAAGAACAGTCACTGCTGGTTATGCACACTCATCTCTGCCTCAGAATTCTGAGGCGAACCAGACCTGCTCCTAGCCTGTTGCTTAGTATGTTAATAAGCAAGAAGATCAATTGCTCAGTCTGTTTTTAATATCTGTATGCTGCATGTGTATGAGCGTGTGCATGAGTGTGCATGCGTGGGTATGTCCATGTATATGTATGTGCATGTGTGTATTTGTGTATGTGTTTGTATGTGTGCATGTGCATGTGTGTGCAACCCTCATCTTCCTCAGGCACCCTTCATCTTATCTTTTGGGGCAGAGTCTCTCACTGAACCTGGAGCTCACTGACTTGCTAGACTGACTGCCAGAATGCCCTGGGAGCCTCTTGTCTCCACCTTCCCAGCATTGGGTTTTAAAGGCCCAAGCCACTCAGCCCAGACTTTTTTTTAACTTTCATTTATTTGTTTTATGTGTATGGGTGTTTTGTCTACATGAAATTCTGTGTACCAAAGTGAAAGGAGAGAACCAACTCCCAAAAGTTATCCTGTGTCCTTGCACACTTGGTGTTGCACACATTTCCACACTCACACACAGACCTCACACACAGTACAAATTATAAAGAAGAGTCAACAGATTTTTCTCAGAAAAGTCCTGAGCTCATCCAGGAATCTTTGTCCTTGAAGACTGCAAAAGATCAAGGGTCCCAGGAGGCCTAAAAACTCCTCATCTCTACTTTTTACCATCTGACACATTCCACGTGAAAATCTGACTGTCCACTTTCTCCTGAGAGCCATTGGCAATGCTGCCCCTGCCCCCAGGGACCAGCTCTGATGTTGGGTTTGAATCTGAGATGGTCCCCGAATGGTCAAATTCTGTGTGGTGATATAATAAATGCTTGTGCCAGCTGGAGGTGCTGGCTGGGGAGGCTGGGGAGGCTGGGGAGGCTGGGGAGGCTGGGGAGGCTGGGAGGCTGGGGAGGCTGGGGAGGCTGGGGAGGATGAGGAGGATGGGGAGGCTGGGGAGGCTGGGGAGGATGGGAGGATGGGGAGGATGGGGAGGATGGGGAGGATGGGGAGGATGGGAGGCTGGGGAGGCTGGGAGGCTGGGGAGGATGGGAGGATGGGGAGGATGGGGAGGCTGGGGAGGCTGGGAGGATGGGGAGGATGGGGAGGATGGGGAGGATGGGGAGGATGGGGAGGATGGGGAGGCTGGGGAGGCTGGGGAGGCTTTAGAAGGCAGGGCTTTGGCTGGTTGGAAGCAGATCACTAGGTGTGGCCCTCAGAGGGTGATACTCAGCTGCTGTCTGCTCTCTCTCTCTCTCTCTCTCTCTCTCTCTCTCTCTCTCTCTCCCTCCCCCCCCATCTCTCTGTGTGTGTGTGTGTGTGTGTGTGTGTGTGTGTCTGTGTACACGTGTGTCTTTCCATCTCTTTCTCTGGATTCCTTTTCTTTCTTTTCCCTCTTCCCTTCCTCCTCTTCCTTTTCTTCTTCTTCCTCCTCCTCCCTCCCTCCACCCATCTTTCCCTCTCCTGGCTCCTGCACACTCTTGCTGCTATGAAGTAAGTTTTGCCACCATACTTTGTCACAATGGACAGAATCCTCTGAAAACATGAGCCAAAATAGGCATTTCCTCCCTCAAGTTATTTATAGGGGTTGTGCTCACGATGGCACTGTACATAACCAATGCACCTGGCATAAGTTGTTCCTTAGCCGGGCAGGGCATCCTCTCTCTAGGGTCCAAGCCCTGCCACTCACAATATGTCATCTCTAGGAATAGGCCATGTCTATATTTTCCCTCATGGTCCCTTGTGAGCATTTGCTTTTGCAACCTCTGACCAATGTACATTTTACAGATGCCATAACTGGCCTCATGGGTGGGGAGCCAAGGAGTCAATTAGCAGCATCCCAGAATCCTGAAGCTCACTATCCATGTTGCTTTCCTGCCTGTATTACAACCCTCAGGAGACATCAGAGATAATGGACCTCTAGATCTCTGTCCACCTCAGTGGAGTTTCAAGTCATCCTGGCACAGCCCTGAGTTTTAGTTCCCCATCTGTAAAATGGGTATGATGTTACAGGACTGGTTTAAGGTGAACAATTTACAGGGACACCGCTGGTCTTTCCTGAATGTCCCCTCCTGTCTAGAGATGCAGCAAGACCAGGGGAGCAGAATGGGAACAGAGTTGGGTTGTGAGGAAGAGCATTGCCTACTCTGTTACTCAGACATACAGTTTTGATGTATGTCTTCAGCCCCAGAATTCCTGTGTGCAAACAGAACACCGCAGCTCCTCCTAAGTATGCCTCCCTCCCACCTCCCTCCCACCTCTGGACCACAGCTGTGTGTCTGTCTATGAGGAGAGGGAAAGGAGTTTGCCACTATCGGAGAAGTGACTACAGCAGCATGCTCAACATCCTAAATGACCTTGCCCTCTGACCCCTCAGTCTGACTCTTACCCATGCAGATAAAAGCTGGAGGGGGAGTAGTGACAGCCACCTTTATGAAAGGACTGTGGTCTGCAAGGTGAAACTGTGAGAAGCCCTGAGTGGGTTCCTTGCCCTTCCCAAGCCTCAGTATCCTTAATCTGTAAAATGGGGCAGCCACAGCACAGCCTCCACCAGGCTGGGAAGATTAAATGAAGTCATATCTAGTGCACCAACAACTAGTGTACAGCCAATATCTGGTCTCCTATCCAAGGGCCTGGCAGCAGATCAAGAGATGGGGCTGCAGGAAGTTGGAGGGGGGGCACTCAGGCTTCATCCCTATACCTCAGACTTTCAGAGTTGTATGGCTGGGTCTTCCAAGCCATTTCTCAAAGGGTTCCACCTTCCAGCTCTTCCCTGTCCTAGAACCCAGCCAGGGACACGGGCTTTCAGCCACAGGTGAGCACAAATTAATGGGCCTCTGACCCATTTTTCTAACAGATTCATTACCTCATCATTAGCCTTGAGAAGAGGATGGCAGCTGATTAGGAGGAAGCTGTCACAGCTGAGGTGGCATGGGATCTGAGTCATCTGTCCACTGCCAGCAAACTCTGACCTCAGCAACTGCTGCCAGGATCAGGCAGAATGAATTCACTGACCTCATTACCATGTCTGCCTCTCCTGTATTCCCTAAGGAAACAGAATGTTACCCCCACCTCAGCCTGTCCTGCCTTCTGAGTGATTCCAGCCAACTATGTGGGATGGAGAAAAGGATAGAGCGCCAACACTCCCTGCTACGAGCCTGGTAATGTTCACGAACATTCTCAGACCAGGTTAGAAGCTGGGCAGCCATCTTGGCCCGACTGACTGAGCTGGACCTCTTCTAGGAGACTAGTTGGGGCCACTCTGCAGATAGCAAGGACCTACATAATCTCACACACCCAAGTGACAGGGGAGAGACCAACCATTGTCAACAGGATGCAATCCCCAGGTCTTAGTTCCATGTTAAATCATGTTTAAACACTTGAACTGCAGGTAGCATCAGGATAAAATACACAGGAGATTCCTAAGACACTACCAAAACACAAGAGCAGAAAAGATCTCATTAATAAATTTCTACTTGGATTGTGTGCTGAGATCAGAATATCTTAAATGTGTTGCAATAAATAGAATGTGGTGCTAAAATTCACTTCACATTTCCTTGTATGTTTTTAATAGAGCCACTGAAATTGTAAAGTTCTGCATGTGGTTAGCATCTGGCTTCAACAAACACCAAGCTCTGCCCTAGAGATTGTGGGAGCTGGAGTTTTTCATGTTGTCACAGATGGCTAACTGGAGGTTCTCTCATTCGGCCTGGATAGGAATCGCTGGTAAGCAAAGAGGAAGTCCCTTAGTGTTAATGACAAGCTGAGCCTCAGACCCAGAGGCTCTAAGCCTTGAGGCCTAGAGACTAGTGGCTCCAGCAGTCACAGCTTTCTGCCCCAGGCTGCTCAGGTTTAGAGCAGGGTTTTTGGAGGGTTAGGGTCACAGTTAGAGAGTTAGGGCTAGGATTAGGTTAGGGTTAGGGTTATGTTTAAGGTTAGGGTTAATTTAGGCTGGATTAGGGTTAGGGTTTAGGGTTAGGATTTGGTTAGGGTTAGGTTGGGTTAGAGTTAGGGTTAATGTTAGGGTTAGAATTATGGTTAGGGTTACGGTTAGGGTTAGGGCTAGGTTTAGGCTGGGATAGGGTTAGGGTTGGGGTTAGGAGTGTTGATGTCAGGACCCACAATGTTTTAGCCCGTGGTGGCTCTTTAGAATCTCCTAGCGACTAAGGCTTGCAATCCTCCTTCTGTCATTGTCCTCTCTTCTCTTTGTCTGGGATTCTTCAGCTGTCTCCTAGGTAGATCTAAGGGTTGCCATGGTGGTTTGCATGAGAATGGCCCACACAGATGTTTGGGAAGGATTAGGAGTTGTGGCCTTGTTGGAGGAGATGTGCCACTGGACTTTGAAGTTTCCTAAGACTCACACCATCCCGGGTTAGCTCTCTCTGCTTCGTGCTTGTAGATTAAGAGGTGAGCTCCTGGCTCCAGCTCCAGCACCATATCTGCTGCCTGCTGCCATCTTTCCTATGCTGGTCTTGGTCTCCAACACTCTGAAACCATAAGTCTGTAATTAAACACTTTCTTTTAAAGCGCCTTGGTCATGGCGCTTTATCATGCAATAGAAAAGTAACTAAGGTGATCGAGTGTCTTAAAATATAGCTCTGGTGGCTCTCTGGGACCTTTAACCTCCTGTGCTCCATGGCTGCCACTCAGCAGCTATTCTTTATGTGACCAGCCAAGCCTGTTCTACCTGGATACAGACCACAGTAGGCAGAGACTGTCTTTGTCACTTTCCTGTCCCTGTGATAAAATACTCTGATGAAAGTGACTTAAGGGAGACAGTGACTTATTCTGGCTCACAAGTTGAGGTCACAGTTCATCATGGTGAGGAAGTCACACAGGGAGCTGACATATCTGTCCTTATTGTATCCACAGTCAAGAGGCAGAAAGAGAAGAATGCTGTTGGGCTTGTGTTGTGGAACATTCTTTTAAGATGTGTTACATTTGTTTAAGCTGTGGAACATTTGTTTCAATGAGGCAAAGATATGTTGCATTCATTTACTTTGTATTTGTCTAACTCTGTGAAACTGTGTTACTTTGCTTGCCTAAAACACCTGATTCGTCTAATAAAGAGCAGAACAGCCAATAGCTAGGCAGGAAAAAGAATAGGTAGGGCTGGAAGGCAGAGAGAATAAAGAGGAGGAAAAAATCTGGGAGAAGAGAGACCAAGGAGCAAGAAAAGAAGGGGCCAGCCATCCAGCTAGCCACGGAATAAGAGTGAAAGTAAGATTACAGAAGTAAGAAAACAACAACAAAAAAGGCCTAGAGGTAAAAGGTAGATGGGATACTTTAAATTAAGAAAAGTTGGCTATAAACAAGCCAAGCTAAGGCCAGGGATTTTGAAGAAAGAATAAGCCTCCATGTATGATTTATTTGGGAGCTGAGTGGCAGCCCCCCAAAAAGCAAAAAAAACCAAAAATGCAAAGAACAAACAACAACAAACTTGCTTTCTCCACTTTATACAGTCCAGGATCCCCTGTCCAGGGAATGGTCCCACCCACAATTAAGATGGAACATTCCCACAGCAATTAATGTGATTAGATAATCCTTCACAGATATTCCCAGCCTAGAACCTTTTTTATTTTAATTTTTTATTTTTACAAAATTATAATTTCACATGTCAATCCCTTCTCCCTCTCCCCCTCCCCCATCCTATGCCAGCCTCCTCCCCCTCCCCTCTGCTTGCCATGGAGGGTGGGACTCTCTACGGGGGCTCCCCAAATTCCACAACATCATTCTGGACATGGCCTAGGTCCTCCCCCATGTGTCCAGGCCAAGAGTGCATCCCTTCATGTGGGATGGGCTCTCAAAGTCCCTTCTTACACCAGGCAAAAATACTGATCCACTACCAGAGGCCCTGTAGGGTGCCAAGGCCTCCTCCTTGACATCCACTTTCAGGGGTCTGGATCAATCTCTTCTCTGACCTATAATGGCTCCCTCTGATATGGTATCTCTCATCCTGTTCTCCTCTATTCTTCCTCCAACTCAACATTTCTGCTCCTCCATTTCCTCCTCTCCCCTCCTTTTCTCCTCACATTCTGACAGCTCTCTCTTCCCTACCCTCATGCTCCAAATTAGCTTAGGAGATCCTTGCCCTTTCCATTCTCTGGGGACCATGCATTTTTCTCTTAGAGTCCTTCTTGTTTCCTAGTTTCTTTGGTGATGAGAATTGTAGGCTGGTAATCCTTTGCTCTATGTCTAAAATCCACATATGAGTGAGTACATACCATGTTTGTCTTTTGTGACTGGGTTACCTTACTCAGATTGGTTTCTTCTAGTTCCATCCATTTGCCTGTGAATTTCAAGATTCCATTGTTTTTTCTGCTGAGTAGTACTTCATTGTGTAAATGTACCACATTTTCTCTATCCATTCTTCAGTTGAGGGGCATCTAGGTTGTTTCCAGGTTCTGGCTATTATAAACAATGCTGCTATGAACATGGTTGAACATATGTCCTTGTTGTATGAATGTGCATTTTTTGGGTATACGCCCAAGAGAGGAATTGCTGGATCTTGAGGCAGATTGATTCCCATTTTCCTGAGGAACCGCCATACTGATTTCCAGAGTGGTCTTACAAGTTTGCACTGCCACCAGCAATGGAGGAGTATTCCTTTTTCTCCACATCCTCTCCAGCATAGATTGTCATTGGTATTTTTGATTTTAGCCATTCTGGCCAGTGTAACCTTAATCCAGATAACCCTCACAGCTATACCCAGAGGGCATTCTAGACAACCCCTCACAATTGTACCCAGAGGGCATTCTTGATAACCACTCACAGCTGTACCCAGAGGGCATTCTCGATAACCCCTCACAGTTTACACAGAGGGCCATGGTGTACCCTGAGGGTCATTCTATGTAGCCACTCACAGGTGTACCCATTCATCTCCCCACAATTCCAGATTCTTCAAGTTGACAACACTAGCCAAGCAGAAACGACTCAGGAGAAGCCTTTTTTTGGACCTAATGTTATAACATGGGGGTTCTACACAGGAAAGAAACTTCCAGAGTAATCCTAAACAATCTGTCTCAATAGCCAGAAGAGGAGTGTGGCATGTTCAGGCATAGGTTCTAGTCCCACCTATCACAGGCCACACACATGTGCACAGCTTGTGGTTCCACCAATCACAAGCCTTACATGCGTATTCATCACAGTCCTTGGCACTGTGGTTTACCAGTGAACTATCCCTCAGAGGCTCATGCACTTGAGCTTCTGTTTCTGAAGAGGAAGAAATCCCTAGATTTCAGCAGTTCAGAGTGCGCTGCTCTTGCAGAGGACCTAAGTTTGGTTCTTGGCACCCGTGCTGGACTGCTCACAACTGCCTGAGACTCCAGCTCCATGAATCTGCTGCCCCTTCTGGCCTCTGCCAGGTGCCTGCACTCATTGTGGGTATATCCACACCCCTCCCCACCGTACACACATTTACATGTAATTGAAAGTCAAAGAAATCTTTTCGTTTTTAATTAGAAAGCAGAGCACTGCTAGAAGTACGTCACTGGTAGGCAGGCTTTGAAGTCTTATATCCTGTTCCATTTCCTCCTCTCTCCCTACTTCTTGACTGCTGATGGGACTTGATGGGCCAGCCTCCTGCTCCTACCATTATGCTTTCTGCTATACCCCTCTGGAGCTGCAAGCCAAAACAAGCCCTTCCTCCTTTAAGTTGCTTTTGTTAGGGTATTTTATCACATCAGAAAAGGAGAAACTAAGACACTTGGAAATGAACTGATCACGGGCCTTTGGTGAAGTCATTGGGAAGTGTTCCCTCCTCATCTTCAATGAGAATAGCTGCAGGATGAACAGTGTTATCTAGATCTCCAGGCTACCCTTGCCTAGAGTGAGTCTTCCAAAGACAGGGTGGAGTTGCCTAGAGCAGTCATGACCTTGGCAAGGTCTCCTGAAGCAGCTGCTATGATCTCACCAGTAGCTGAGGTTGCTGTGTCCCACAGGATCCCATGGGGTACCAAGGAGGCATCTTCTCAATGTGTCCATTAAGCATTCAAAGCACAATAGTCTACTCAGTCATTACAAGAGGAATGGCTCGATTGGCGACAGCTTCTTGCTCAAGGCAGCCGGGTACAAGGGAAAGATCTGGCAGCTGTCAATCCAAGAGTCAAATTTCTAGGTCCCCAATAGCTTAGCTTATGTGAAGAAAAAGTAAACATTAAATTAAGAGTGCTTACCAAAAAGGGGAGGGGCTCTTATTAATATTTATATGCTTTGTGTGGTGTGTGCATACATGTGTGTGCATGAATGCTTGTGTGTGTGTAGAGGCTCTTTTGTGGGTGCTGGGACTGAACCCAGGTCCTCATAATTGCACAGTAAGCACTTTACTAACTGAGCGATTCCCCTAACCTGACATGAACATGCTTATAGCACTGAACAATGTTCAGTTCCCAGCCCAATCTCCTTTTGTCTGTCTCAGCAAGTGTGTGGCTTTGGGTACAGTGAGTCTTTGTGAGTACATGTTGGGGTATGAAACTGATGGGACTATGCACATGGATGTTGCATGCACATGGATGTACACGTTAGGGCATGCTGCAGACAGAACGAAGTGGGAAGAGGAAATGTCCCTACACTTAGGTCTGCCTGGTCCTCCACAGAGCTCCTTAACTTCATCATCTTGCTGGATCACAAGAACCTGTGGGCTACTGGCTCTGGTCTTATTTTATAGATAAGGAAAATGAAATGCAGAGATGTGTGCATGGGTGAAGACTACAACACAGAACAGTCCTTGTCGCTGTTGTGATTCTGCCGTTGTTCGTAGGACATTGACTGTGACAGTTCAGAGTGCTCACATTTGTACTTGTTACTGTTTCATTTACATCCGCAGCACAGTGCTAGTTGAGGACGGGAGCCCTGGGCGCTTGGACATGGAAGCGCGTGCTAATGAGCCCATCTGAAAGGATGTCTCGCTGTGCCTGCCTTTTGTTGAAGCCGGCTGATCAGAGTCCTTATAAAGCATTCCAGATTCCTCAGCCCCTCAAAACCTGACTTAAAGAGAAGAGATAGCAACGGATGTGACACAGCTTGGCATTTTGTGTGTGGGAGAAGCGGAGGGCCACTTGCCTCACAGTGCACTCCTCAAACAAATCCTTCCATTCCAACACCAGCCAGTTGGCTCCTATCTAAGGCTGACTTGGAATAAGCCCTCAAAATTAATCAATAAACCGAAGACTTTATTTAGGCATAAAACACAAAAGTCCCTGACGTCAAGCACCAGATACAGGCTTTCTTGACTTCAGCGATGAACACTGAGTCCACATTCCCCTATGCATTGCCTTCTCCAAATCAGAGGAGACCTGTCATCATTCACTGATGTTTGTCAACAAACTCTGTGATGTGTTAGATGATTAATTCAAAACAAATTAATCACATAGCTCCTTTTTAAGGCACAGAATAAAAAGTATCTGTGATATGCAAACTTTGAAACATGATTTTTAAAAGTCTGTCAGATGGAATCATAATAAGGTCCAGAAAGATGTCTCAGTGGGTAAAGGAAATTGTCACCAAGTCTGACGACCTGAGTTTGAATCCCGGGACCTACGTGGTAGAAGAGGACTGTGAAAATTGTCCTCTGACCTCTACGTGTACAACATGATGCCCAGAGAGAGAGAGAGAGAGAGAGAGCGAGAGAGAGGGAGGGAGGGAGAGAGAGAGAGAGAGAGAGAGAGAGAGAGAGAGAGAGAGAGAGCAGGCACGCAGATAGACAGAGACAGAGAGACTAAAACATAATTCAAAATATAAATAACAATAAAAAACAAAAACAAAAAACCCTGCAGCACTGGACACCATGAGGAAATTTCTCTGGAGCTTGGCCTCAGCCATACCTCAGATGCCGGGTCAGCAGAACCCCCAGTTTCCTCATGGCACACCCCAGCTAAACTTGTTCCAATACATCAGTCAAGCTGGTTAAGGACTGACCACACCCCCAAGCAAAATGTATTTTTAAAGCTACCCAGAGCCATAAGTAGTGACACACACCTGTAACCCCAGGCCTTGGGAGGTGAAGCAGGATGAGGGTAGGCTAGGTTCTATAATGAAACCCTCTCTCATAAAATAAAAATAAAATAAGCTCGGGACAAGTCTCCATCCTGACCTCAGTGAATGGGAATGTGATGAATTTTATGTCATGGGTCTGCCACAGTTCCTACAGTTCTGAAGGGACAGCTGGGGTCTGAGCTGATGTTCTCCATAAGTACAAGGAGACGATTCCATCCTCCACAAGGTCAGATGGCAAAGCTGTGACAATGGGCAGAGAAGTGTTCACATGGGTGGTACACGGCTGGTGCCAGCAACTGTGGGGACCCATGCCTGTTATCTCTCCTGCTGTGCCCCCTTCCCACTGCCTCAGCAGCCCTGGAACCATGCAGACTCTGAAATGTAGACCATCTCAGGATTCAGACCCAATTACCAAGGCTCTGCAGGTGTCTGGTTTACCTCTTGGGGACATCAAGAGTCTTAATTAATTATGATCTGAAAAGGTTTGATGTTCCAGGAATAAAAAGGCATAAAAGAGCCCTTACTATTTTCAGGAATGTTAATTATTTAATGGACACTATTCATACAAAATTAGGACTGTTAAATATAGGTTAGGATTGGGAGCACTGTGGGTATTTTAACCCTAAGTCCTCTCCTCCAGCTCATGTCCTCAGCGGTAGGCTGCTGGTCCAGCAGGAAACAAGACAGCATTCTAGTCTGAGCTGTGCTGTAGTGTTGCTGTGAAACCCCGGACAGGTTGCTGTTTGGCTGACCTCAGTTCTACCGTCTGTTAGTATCTGTTGGATGGTTTTCAATGTGCCTTAGAGCTGACAAGAGGATTCAGAAATGTCCCATCGTGGGTTCCATTTTCCAGGTTCTTTTTCAGGTGGTCTGGTATGGGGGCCAGAATCTACATGTTAATAACATTTGTAAGTCTGTCTCAGAGGTCTTTGGACCTTAGTCAAAGAAAGCTGGCTATGTCCCTGTGACATCCACTGAGGACCCCTCAGAGTAAAAGGTCCCTGTTCACTGGCTGATTGTGTGCTGAAAGGGTACATTAAACTCCATTCAACTGAACTTCCCTCACCCCTTGGGGTTCCTCTTTGTCACAGTTTATACAGCTAATTCTGGTGTTAAAACATAAAGCACCACTCTCCTGTTAGCTCCTAATCATTTAGGACAGTGACTCCCTGAGGAGCATGCATAGCCCAAGCCTCAGACACTGGAGAGGAAACTCAGCTCCATCTCTGCCCAGAATCTCCATGTTAGCCATCCATCCCATCATTTATCTCCATCTGTCATTTCTCCATTCACCACCATGTACCTCCATCCTGTCTGTCTGTCAACCCGTGACGGTGAATCTTGATCTTCAACTTGACTGGATCTGGAATCAACTGAAGGAAAATCTGCTGGACACACCTGTGAGGAATTCCTTGACCAGGCTGAAAAGTGGGAAGAGTCAGGCCTGATGGTCCATGCCTTCAATTGGAGCACTGAAGAGGTATAGGCAGGCAGACCTCTGTAAGTTTGAGGCCAGCCTACTCTACATAGCAAGTTCTAGGCCAGCCAGAGGCACGTAGTGAGACCCTGTCTCAAAACAAAACAAAGTGGGGAAACCTACACTAATTGTGAGCAACCCAGGTAAAAGGATGAAAAAGAAGGAAGTTTCCTTGCTTGCCTTCACTGTTGCTGGCAAATTCATCGGCCCTGTCATTACCACCACTGCTGGATCCCTTCACTGATATCAGAACCCAGCTTCTTCTATGTCTCCAACATGGATTGAAGACCAGGGTTCTTCAGGAATCCTCCAAGCCTGCAGTGTAAGATTCAGACAGCTTAGAACCCATCCTGTGCACTGAGCAGTTATCTGGTTCTCGGCCTCTTGAGGCAGCCATTGTTGGACTACCCAAACCATAGCATGGTAGCCAGCCCTATAAACTCTCTTTAACATATATTCATTCTATTGGTCCTGTTTCTCCAGATAATCTAATATACCATCAGTCCTTCAAGCATCCAATTTATCCATCTACTCATTCATCCACCAATTGTCTACCCATCAATCCATCTACTCTTTCATCTACCCATCCACCCACTCACCCATTCATGCATTTGTCATTATCTCTATGTTCAGCAGTCCATGTCTCTGCATCCTTCTATCCCTGCATCCATCTATCTAGTCTCTCATCCATCCATCCATTAATCTAGTCTGTCATCCATCCATTCTACCCATTTGTCCATTGATCTTAGACACACTATGTGTTATGAATCAGAGCTACAGACACAGAGCATGGAGCTTGCCCTCTACCCGCCCATGTCTACAGCCTTTTGAGGAATACAGACATTAAAAAGTAAGTAATTCCAAGTCATGGAAACCGATCCTCTGAAGGGCTTGACTGGCTCTCCAAATCTGAAGCTGGTGGGTGGTATATAATGGCCCTTACCCTGAGTGAGTGATGAAGGAGTCTTCTCTGAGGTGTGATGGTAATGGTGAAACCTCACGGTGGGTGATGGCATATCAAAACCTTCCAGTCAGAAGGAAGAGTGAATGCAAGCCTGTAGCAAGTTTATGATGGTCACTGTCTCACAAATAATGGCATGGAGCTTTATTAATTATGAAAGCTTGGCCATTCACTCAGGCTTGTCCTACTAGCTCTTATGACTTAAATTAACCCATATTTTATTAATGTGTGCCTTTTCTTTTTCTGTTTTTTATTAATTTATTTTTACATTCCAATCCCAGTTCCCCCCCCCTCCTCTCCTCCCGCTCTCCCAACCAATCCCTCACCTCCCATCTGCTCCTCAGAGAGGGTAAGGCCTCCCCTAGAAAGTCTACTAAGTCTATCCCATCATCTCCTTGAGGCAAGAACAACAGACCTCTCCATCCCCCACGCCCCTGTGTCTAGGCTGAGCCATGTATCTCTCTATATAGAATGGGCTACACTAAGCCATTTTGTGCATTAGAGTTAGGTCTTGGACCCACTGCCCATGCCCTCATATATTGCCCGGGTCACACCATTGTCACTTATATCAAGGGAGTCTAGTTTGGTCTTATGCAGGTTTCCCATTTGTCAGACCTGAGTCAGTGATCTCTCACTAGCTTGGGTCAGTTGATTCTGTGGGTTTCCCCATCATGGTTTTGACTCCTTTGTTCATATTATTGCTCCTCCCTCATTGTGATTGTTCTCCAGGAGCTTGGCCCAATGGTTAGTTGTGGATTTCAGCATCTGCTTCCATCATTAATATATGGCTTTTACCTCTTTCCTATTCTGTGTGTCTGACTCATTCCACATCTCAATGGTGTCTCCTCTCATGCCTGGATTCATCTCGAGTTTCTTCTCTCTGCCCAAAAGTTCCACCCATCTTTCCTGCCTAGCTGGTGACCATTTAGGTCTTTATTAAAACAATTATAGTAATATATCTTCACACGGTATACAAATATCCCACAACGCCGGGTGTTGGTGTCCCACGCCTTTAATCCCAGCACTTGGGAGGCAGAGGCAGGTAGATCTCTGTGAGTTCAAGGCCAGCCTGGTCTTCAGAGCAAGTGCCATGATAGGCTCCAAAGCTACACAGAGAAACCCTGTCTCGAAAAAACAAACAAACAAACAAACAAAACAAACAAACAAACAACAAATATCCCACAACACAAGCCCCTAAGCATGAATTTCCTGTGAGTCCGAGTTTGCTCCCCAGTAGAGTCTTTTGGCTTCTTCCTTTCCACCCCCAGTAACTCATCCCATGCCTGAGGCTTTGGTAAATCTAGACTATTTATCATTATGAGCCCTATAATATCCACAGTCTAGCCTCACCTATGGTCTGAAGCTAATCTAGGCTTGTCCACAAGACACCTTGGACAGCAGAAAACGATGTGTTCCTATGGAAGGTTCCTCTTTGATGAATTGCTCCACTCCGTTTAGACATGACCTATGGGCCATCATAGCCACTTTTTGTGGATCTGTCCCAGTGACCCCATGGTGTCCTCTACTGTGAATTTTAGTTTATATGCATTTTACCACAATGAAATGAATCACAGCTCTGCCTTGAGGTCTGGATTGTTTGACTTAACAGTTTCCACAGTCAGGAAATATAGTTAACCGCAGTCCAAGAACTGTGCCTTTTATTTATAATCATGGGTGAGAAGACAGTTTTGTTAGATGTATAGTGATTGACCTTAAACTTGACTGTCGGTCCTGGCGTGTATTTGGAAACCTGCTCAGAAGAACTTGTAACAAAGATTCATGACTGACTGTGTAGCAGAGGAATCAGCATGTAAGAATATTCCAGGCGTTTAATTGGCTCTTAAAAGAACAGCTCCGGCAAGCTAATTAAATATCAAGTTAGGGAATGTGTTAATTGATATTTAATAAGGGTGTCAATTGATGTCTAACTAGTCAGTGTGTCTCTTGAAATGTGTCAATTAGATGCTTAAAGATGCTTTCAAGGGGGTTAGGAATTGAAAGTGTGGAGGTTGCCATCTATTAATTTTCTTTAACTTTTTTCTCTGGATTGCAGAGCCCCCTGTTTTACATCTGTGAGCCCCCCTGCTGACCTTCAGCTACTGTTACATGTAGACCCACAGAGGCAGGCAGGAACAGGAGGGAGTTTAGTCAGGAAAGCCACGTGAGAATTGAAACCAAGGGAAGGCTTGACTGACTCAACCCCAGGTGTTGCCCAGGTGTTACAGAAGGTCACGGCTGCCCTGCTACCTGAACTGAAACATTACTGTCCAAAGTCAAAGCAATAGACGTATCTGAAAAGTATCACGGTCTTTTCCCGTGGGAGAAGAGGGATGTGTGGGAGGTGGCAAGCAGGAGAGCAGAGGGGTTTCATTTGACTTTGGAAGACATTCTAACGAGAGTAGTGATGGTCAGGACGGAGTAGAGCCAAGGAAGCTAAAAAGGGTACATGACAGTTCCAGGCAAACACCCATCATGTGCGGATTAAAGCAGTGGGCGTGAAGAGGTCGGCAGACGGGAAGATTCTAAGGCCCTTCAGGAGAGAACTGGAAGGTACTGGAGAGGAACCGGATGTGGGGGTGAGGAAGAGGAAGTGTGAAGAAGAGACCCATTGCTGCCTTGACCAATGCAAGGGCAGCTCTGCCCCTGAGGTGGGAAGGAGAGAGAATGGGGAGAGCAGGCAGAGAAGGTCTGGCGAGTCAGCTTTCTATCATTATAACCAAATACTAAGTAACTTCGACTCTCAGTTTGGGGAGCTCCAGGCCTTGATCAGTTGGTCCCATTGCTCTGCCATCAGCAGTAAAGCAAAACACCATCATTAGTGTGGTGGTACAAAACCATTCACCCCATAGCCAGTGAAAGAACAGGGCCAGAGTCCCATGATCCCCTCAAGGTCATGCCTCCAATGACTTAGAGACCTCCCATGAGGATAGGCTCATAAAGGTCCCTTCATGCCTACTAGCACTACACCGAGGAGCAATGCTTTAACATAGGAGACTGTGGAGTCAGGAGGAAGAGCTGTGCTTAATAAGAAATGGGTCCTAGACATCTTGGGGTCATCTAGGAGCCATGGCATGTTCCCTGGTGACACAGGTCCACAGCTGGGAGCAGAGATATGAGCTGGCAAGTTCCCTGAGTTGCTACAGAATTGGGGGAACCAAAGCAAGGTGCAGTGGATAGTGTCACCTGGATCAAACTTTGAGCCACCCCAACAATCACACCCAAGGAGAGGAGGAAGCACGGTGGGGACATGAAGGGACAGCCAAGAGACAGAGGACAATCCCATAGGGTCTCTGAGCCCAGGACAGACAGTTTCACAGTGGAGGTCCAGTTTCACAGTCATGGATCCACCAGAAATCATTGTGAGAGGTCCAGATGAGTGCCCACCCTAAGAAGGGCACTGCAAGTTGAATGTAGGTGGCCAGCCACCACCACACCAGCTTCTTTGTTTCTGTCACACAACCTTCAAGAGCTGAAGTGTCACCTTTCTGCAGCCACACTCCACAGCCAGCAGCATGGCTTCTGAACTTGGCAGAAGTGAATCCAGCATCCAGCAAAGTTCACCCAGGGAAACAACAAGGGAAACAGGACTGAGACAGGGAAACAAGGGAAACAGACCAGGGTTGATTTTGCAGAGAAAGAGGAGAGGGGAAAAGAAAAGGAAGATGGAAGGAGAGAGGGAGGGAGGGAAGGAAGGAGAGAAGAAGGGGGAGGGAGAGTGAACAGGGAGACAGAGGGAGGGGAGTAAGCACCATAGCAAGAGGCCTTCTGCAGACATAGTCTAGATTCCGTTCCAGCACAAAGGTGTACTCCCCAGGAGGGGAGCAGTGCAGAGAGGACCACAAGGAGTTTGAGGCAGTACCTGGCCAGAAGGCCTCGGAAGCTCTCTGAGCTTTCCTGATGATTGTGGAGCCACAGCCTCTGAGGGAGCCTCTGTCCTGGGAGTCACTGTGGGATTCTGTCACCACATATAATTAAGCAGGCTGGTAGTGTCACCAGGGAGCATCTGATAAGGCTCCTGTGTGTGCTCATGGGAAAAGGACAGAGGCAAGACAGCAACACAGCAATCAATCCAGGACCAGACAAGGCAGGGTTCAAGTTCTAGGACCCGTTAGCTAGACATCCCTGACTGTGTCCCTTAGCATCTCTGAAGACACTAGAAAGTAGGGAGCAAGTTAGTCTGCTCCTTCTGTGGAGGCAGAATTCAGAGGGGAGCAGAGGAGGCTTCAGCTCGCCAGACATCACACTGCAGCACCAAGTCCATGCACAAGCCTGGCTCTTCTCAGTTCCAACTAGAAGGGAAAACCATCAACTCCAGAGCTGTTTCCGAGATGCTTATTCAGTTACCAATAACAACCGTTGCCATGGAAACAGGCCGTCCAGCCAGCCAGCCTGGAATCATTCTCAGGCCAAAGCCAGATTAGTCATCTCCAAACCAAAAAGGCTGCTTGAGCCCTAGCTTGCCCTCAATCTCCCAGCTGAAGTTGAGGGGATGGGTCTCACCTTGCCTTGCCATGCTTTTCCTGCCATGCGGTCCCACTATCTGAAAGTTGACTGAGACGTGAGACAAAGCCTACCGGATTGCACGGTTTCAAATCCTTTGGAAAGTCAGAGGATAGCAGCCTGTGTCAGACGGTTGGCTATTACAGAATGGGGGGGAGGATCCAACGTAATGATTCCAGCCGCAACAGCCTGTGGATCCAGGGCAGCTTTGGAGGTGGGTGCTGCCATCAGGCTCCATGGCACTTCAGAGGGAGCCAGCCAAGGAGTGAGCTCCACAGGGGTAGTGATGTTCACACCTGAACAAGACTTCAGTTTCTCCAAGGCCTTGAAGCATGTTCCTAAAGAGAAAGGAAAAAAAAAATCTGAATACTGGGATGTGGATCAGTATTAGAGTAGTTACCTAGCATTGGGTCAGTAGTACAGTACTTGCCTAGCATGAACTCGGCAGCCGAGTACTTGTGTAGCATGAGCTGGATAGCAAAGGACTCGCCTAGCATGAGCTCCGTAGTAGAGTACTTGTGTAGTTTGAACTGGGTAGTAGAGTACTTGCCTAACACCGGCAAGGCTGTAGATTTGATCCCCAGAAGGGTAGAAAACCCAGAACGGTAGGTCAAAAGGAAGCTGGAGATCTGGGGGAGCGGCTCAGGGGGTTAAATGCTTGTCATATAAGCATGAAGAACTGGGTTTGGTTTCCCAGCACCTCATGCGAAAGCCAGCATTGACAAGGAGGAGATAGGAGTATACCTAGAGATCACTGGCTGGCCATTCTAGTCAAATTAGTAAGGTCCAGGATCAGAGAGAGGCCCTATCTCAGAAATTAGAGAGCAACTGAAGGAGACACCTGATGTTAACCAATGACCTCCACAGGCACACACACACACGCACGCACGCACGCACACACACACACACACACACACACACACACACACACACACACACACACACACAGAGCATCTGCTTGCGCAAAAGCACACACATTCACAAACATCCCCCACATACACATATACACAGAGAGGAAGCAGGAACAGCCCTTCCTACTGGGGCTGAAGGGGTGAGCTTAATCACAGCAACCGGATCCAACAACCCCCACGGCAGCCTGAGCCCTACCCATCACAGGAACCTTCACAGGAGTGAAGACTGAGACTTCATAGGGGTCTCCCCAGTGTTACTCGGTGTGAAGAGAGCTTCCAAGCAATGGTGGCTCCCGCTGTGGGTTGAGTGGTAGTGAGTTCTCTGTCACTGGAAACACACAAGAAAGGTCAGGTGACTAGATGAAGTTTTTCTGAGGGTTTCTTGACAGGAAGTCAGAACTAGATAGGCTGGGAACTGGCTCTTTGATGAACCTCATGATCCCACTGCGACTGGAGATGTCACTACCTCATCTCAGATCTAAACGTGCAGATCCCCAGCCACCTGAGCCTGTTAGCTACCGATTTCCATCGCCAGGGCTGGGCTCAGACCTGGGAGTTCTCAGCTCTTACACAAAGAAATGATCCAAAATTGGATGTGATGCTGCATGCCGACAATCTCAGCCTTCAGGAGGGTGAGGCACTCAAGGGTAGCCTCGGACGCATAGCAAATTAGAGGCCAGCCTGAGTTGCATGAGACTTTGTCTAAAAAAAAGATTTTAAATGCAAATCTCTGTTATATTTATATATCAACTTGTATAAATGATTTAACTTTCCATATTAAAAGTTTTAAATTAAAAGTAGTAGTAAGTGACCATCCCCCCTCTTATCCATGTTTAGCAAAGTGCTCAGATTTGATGGGCCTCAGCATCCTTGTGGGGCAATGGGGCAGATTCTTCCAGGAGTCTAGAGTGGAGCCCCAAAGAACACAGACACACGGGGTGCTGTCGTGTCTCCCCAGTTCCTGAAGAGACCACAGCTTCTCTGTGCTGAGGAAGAAGGGCCCATGCTCCATATTAATCAGTCCCATTAATTTTTCAAAGTAGACAACAGCCCACTTACTCCTCCTCCACAGTGCCTCATCCATAATTGATCCCAAGCTGCTCTTAGCCAAATAGGCCAGTCAGAGGCTGGCTGCACAGCTCAGGACACTTTCTGCTATTGAGCTCTACTCGAAGTCCGGACTCCATACATAAAGAATATATATAGAGGGTCAATGCCTTCCCTTCATCAGAAACAGTGACGGGGTAGAGAGGACATGCTCCCTAAGTCCTGTCATCAGCTTGAGGGGAGTAGAGATGGTGAATAGGGGCCATCTTTCTGGCCCAGTAAGTAAGGGTGCTTTCCACAGGCCTGATGACCCGAGTTCAGTCCACAGAAGCCGGCCGCATGGTGAATGAAGACAATCAACACCTGAGGATTGTCTCTGCTCTCCACACACTTGCTGTGACATGCATGTGCCAACACACATACACACACACATATGCATACACATATACACATACCTGCACCCATGCACACATACACACACATATACACATACATACACATGCACAAAACATGCATACACACATGCACACACATACATACACACATACATTCACACATACAAACACACATACACATACACACATGCACACACATACATACACACATACATTCACACATACAAACACACATACACATACACACATGTACACATGCACACATACATATATACACATACATACACCCATGCACACATACACACACATATACACATACATACACATACATACATATGTACACATACACAAGAATACCTACACACATACATACATTCACATATACACACACACACATGCACAAATATACACACACATACACACACATACACTCACATACATACACATGCACACGTACACACACATATACACATACATACACATGCACAATACATACATACACATATGCACACACATACATTCACACACACAAACATACATACACATACACACATGCACACATACACACATGCACACATACAGATATACACACATACACACATACATACACCCATGTACACATACACACACACATATACACATACATACATACATACATACATACACACATACATACACATACACAAGCACACCTACACACATACATACATTCACACACACATACACACACATGCACAAATACACACACATACATTCATACACACATAATCACACACATACACATCACACACACTCACATACATACACATGCATACGTAGACACACACACTAAATAAATAAATACATGTAAAAGACATTTTAAAAAAGAACACACCTGTGTCTCAGCTCACTTGTCTGCAGTAACAAAGGCCATAAACCAGGGCTGGGCATACAGCTTAGCAAGTGCCCGCTAAGATGTTCAGTCCCAGGACCAGGTGTGTTGGTATACACCCGTAACTCCAGTGCTCAGGAGATGGGGGCAAGAGAACCAGAAGTTTAAAGACACTGTTGGCTACATAGTAAATTTGAGACCAATCTGTCAAAAATAAAAACAAACAAAGCCCTCAAAGACCATAAACCAGGTGTCTTATCACAGCAATGTTATTTCTGCACCTTGGGAGGCTGCAGAGTCCCTATTCACAAGTCCCTATTGCTTGTTTATTTTGTAGCTTGTTATGCCCCCCGTTATGTCCCCCCCCTCCAGGCAGGCTCATATAACAAGCTCTTTGCCTCTTGTGATGATCTCTAGTCTGTCACTGCAAAGAGTCAACAAACCCAGGTTTGTGCGTCTTCAGGTTAATTCATGGCAGCATTTGCCTGAGAAATATTAACAAAGGCATAAAGATTGTATGAGATGTCCCCAAGAGGAAAGTGTTAAGTCAGGCACGGTGGCTGATGCCTGTGATTTCAACGGTTGGGCCCAGGGGACGGGGGGGGGGGGGGGACAGACGGACGGGGGGCCGGGTTGTTGCCATGAGTTTGAGGTTGGTCTGGAGTCCAGGGTGAGACTATGCCTTAAAAACTGGGAAAGAATGAGGGAGGGAGATGTAGGAGGGGACAGGAGGGGAGAGAAGGGGACACTGAGAACTGGGGTTACAGGTACACGCCACCACGTCTGGCTTTTTACGTGGATGCTGGGGAATTTGAACTCAGGTCCTCCTGCCTGTAACTGAGCCACCTCCCTAGTCCTTATATTTATCTTTTAAAAGCTGAGTTTCTGTGAGAGCATCAGACACTGGAAAAGCTGGAGCAGGCTGGTGCTTCCATGGAGCTCCACTCGTAGAGAACTGTCACAATTTAACCTATCTACCTATCCCCGGGATGTCACTACAAGGCGACCTTTAAGATTTCTTCATTTTTTAATGGTGATCATGGTGTGTGTGTGTGTGTGTGTGTGGGTGGGTGGGTGTGGGTGTGGGTGTGTGTACACCTGCAGAGTCTGAAGAGGGCATTGGATCCCCTGGTCCTGGAGTTCCAGATGGTTGTGAGCCACCCAACGTCAGCGCTGGGTGCTTATTGCATGTATGTATTTACGTATGTATTTGTATGTGTATGAGAGACAGATAAGCCACAGTGCACATTTGGAAGTCAAAGGACAACTAGTAGGAGTCAGTTCTCTCCTTTCATTGTATGGGTCCTGAGCATCAAACACAGGTCCTCAGTATTGGTGGCAAGAGCCTTTACCTTCTGAGCCATGTCACTGGCCTGAAGATATATTTCCTAACAAAAGAAGCACGCATGCACACACTGATGGCTAGATGAAAGGACGGAATAAAGGGTAAAGGGAAGAGGGGAACAGGATGAGGGACACATGGTTTATAATACCACTTATCTGAAATATTCAGAAAACCATACCCATAGGACAGAGGCAGCCTGGTGGGGACAGGGCGGGAGAAGAGGAGGGGAAAGGGGACCATGCTTGGACTGTGATCGGGGAAAGGCCTCCACAGAGGGACAACAGAATAGAGTCCTAAAGAACCAGGGTGTGCCCCACAGACCTCCCTGGCAGAGTAAAGAGTTGGCGCAGAGACTAGAGCTGGGAAGAGCCTGGGTGTGGAGGATGAGACAGGCAGGTGGGCAGATCCGCAGTGAGGGTTTAGAGGTTCCTCCTAAGGGAGGAACAAAATTTGTGGGACCTTAATGGTGGGTGGACAGTTGGGGCTTGGCTACTGTTTTAGCAAGGCCTCTCTTGCCAAATCATGGCAAAGGGGCTGGGGGTGGTCACAAGTACAGAATGGAGGAGCTCAGCAGACCAGTGAGGAGGGACAAAGTGGACACAGGAGCTGAACCACCAAGCAGGTACATTTGGGAACTATCCAGGGGCCTGAGCTGAGATTTGCTGATGCACAAAATGTTCGGCTCCTAGCAAGAGCTTTTTCCTCTGCTGCTCTTAAAGGCTTTTTACTCTTCCCTCATCCATTTGCAGAGAGAGCGAATACAGGTATTTTTAGAAAGTCTTCAGGAGCGAGAGCTGAAAAGAGGAGGTGAAAGTTGCCCCCGCCTCTTGGGCTCTCCAAACCAAAGCACAGAATGTCTCCAGAAAGCGGCACAAGAATGTATCAGACAGCTCCATCCATAACAGCCCTGACAGGGCTGTGCCTACCCAAATGTCCATCGGCACTGGGGTGTGTCACAAACGCACTCTGCTATTCAAAATGTGACACAACAGAAAAATCAGGTGAACTAGAGGGCACTGTGTGATTCCTCCTGCACGCAGCTCGCCCACAATCAAAGCCATCCCCAGGCAGAGAGGAGCACAGCAGGGGCCAAGACTGGCTGGGGAGGAACACAAGGGGAATCGAGGCGGATTCTATACCCTTTCTGGATAAAGCCGGAAATCTCCTGTATCTAGATTTGAGTGGTGGTATGCAGGTGTCATCCAACTGGGCATGGTGGTGAGAGGGGGAGGCAGGAGGATGGCAAGGTTGAGGGCAGTCTGGGCTACCGAGCAAGACAATCTGAAAAACACCAAACTGGGGCTAAGGAGTGTTCCAATAGGCAAAGTACTTGCCTTGCAAGCATAAAGACTCAAGTTTGATCTCCAGAATACGTGAGAAGGGTGCCATGCACCTTCTTTCACAGCACTGGGGAGACAGAGAGATGGAGCCCTAGGGCTCCATCTAGGGCTCACTAGCCAGACAGCTGAGCCTATCTGTCTCAAAACACAAGAAGAGACAGATATGGTGGTGCATACCTTCAATCCCAGCACTTGGAGGCAGAAGCAAGAGGCTCCTGGAGAGTGCTGCCTAAGCTACATAGGGAGACCCTGTAAAACAAGGGGCTGGAGAGATGGCTCAGCAGTTAAGAGCCCTGGCTGTCCTTCCAAAGAGGAGCCGGGTTCAAGTCCCATCACCCACATGGCAGCTAATAGTCATTTGTAACTCCTGTTCCAGAGGCCAACCTTCCTCTGGCCTCCTCAGGCACTGCATACACATGGTGCTCAAGATATTCATGCGGGCAAAATGCCCAAGCGCTTAAATCAAAATAAAATCCCCAAAAATAACTTTTAAAAAAGAAGAAGGTAGATGGTAAGTGAGGAACAGCACCCAAGGCTGACCTTTGGTCACTGTGTATATGCTCATGTATCCTGGCTTAGTTCATTAGGTTGCTGTTGCTGGGATAAACACATGACCAAACATAGCAAATAATTTTATTTCATCTTACACTTCTAGGTCAGTCAGGGCAGGAACTCAAGGCAGGACCTTAAATAAGAACCCTGCTGCTCATGGGCTCATGCTCAACGCATGCTCAGTCAGCTTTCTTACATAAGCTTGAGCACCAGCCCAGGTGTAGCACCGCCCATTCTGTGCTAGACCCTCATGTATTAATTGACAGTCAAGAAAATGCCTCTCAGACATCTCCATAGGCCAATCTGATGGAGGCAACTCCTCAGCTGAGATCACTTCTTCCCAGGTGACTTGTTTCAAGTTGATAATAAAAATTAACCAATCTACATGTGCACTGACATACACGTATATCTGCACACGCATGAACACATACAAAAAATAAGAAGTGTTTCTGATCACCGGCAGAAGTCGTGTGTACAACGTGGGCTGCTGCTGATGTCTCTGTCCCACAACCCACAACCCCAGTCTAATCTCAAACAAAACATCAGTGAAACCCCACCCCCATGGAGAGCCGCTGGGCAAAAACAGCTGTCAGGATCATGACAAATAAGAGGAGACTGAGAACTGTCAGAGCAGATGAGCCTAAGAAGTTGTGACAGCTGAATGCATTCTGGAACCCTGGGACAGAAAGAGCCATGCATGTGAAATCCAAATACACTATGGAACTTTGTTCCTAACCACGCAGCTACACTGGCGAGTTACCTTTGATGACTGTATTGTGGCAATGCAAGATGTTAACATCAGGAGAAAGCAGCTGGAGAGGACTTGAGAACTCAGGACTACCTTTGCAACACTTTGAAAAAAACATGAAATAGTTATTGTTTAAAAAAGTTATGAAGCTGAATACTTAGACCCGTATATTTTATGACATGTAAGTGACAACTCAGTAAATTGTGGAGATGAGGGGTAAGGCATCTAAGATGCTTCTAAAGACTGGGAGCATAGGTGGCACAGACAAAGGGAGGCACTGGGACTCAAGGCTGAGCTGTCATTTCCCCAGGCTCAGTACTCAAGAAAGGCCCACTGACTTGGCCCTTGCAACTCCCCAATGTGGAAGGCTCATGTGATTCTTCAAGGGATTCTGAACCCCCTTTCAAAGATGTTCCTGCTTCCTACTTCTCTCTTGAATGTTACTACAAATTCAAATCTTTCCACAGTTCTCACTGGTTCTCCCAGTGTCCAGCACCCCGAGGAGTCAGACCTAAGATAGAGGTTGGCTGCTAGGAGGGAGCGCAGAGGAGCATCCAGCTCTGGTTAAGCAGTATCGTGGGTCAATGGTTCATGGTTCAGCAACTGAACATGTGTACTCCAGAGCCACCTGCCTGGGTTCATCCCAGCTCTGCCACCCTCCTGCTGGGTGTTCTAGCTACCTGCTTGGAGCCCCATTTTCTGCATCTGGGAAATGGGAATGCTCACTTCTTCTTGGGCCACCAATTTACCTATGTTTTCTGGAAAGCACAAGGACACTCCTTGTCTTCTGTTTACCCTCTGATTCTTCACACACTGCTCCACAGACCCCTTCCAGCTAGCCCTATAGTCTTAGCTTTTCACTGCACTGATAAACACTTACCCTGCAACTTCTGCTTGCAGATACACCACACTGCAAGGAGTCAGCAGAATCCCGCTCCTTCCTGTCCTCTAACACTTTCCTCTTGCCCCAAGTCATTCATTCCTTTCTCTGCCCTCACCCCTTTTCTGACTGCCTCCTGCACAGCCTTCAGCTCACCTCCAAATTCTATTTTCTCTGTCTCTCTGAGCCATGCACCGATTCCTTAAATCTTTTTGCTAAGTTGCCTCCATGATCCAACATAAAATCAGACTGATACCTGCAAGCACTTGATACTTGCTGAAGGAATGGATGATTGGATGGATGGATGGATGGATGGATGATGGTCAGTTTGTTGGATGGGTGGGTGGGTGGTTGGATGGGTGAGTGGATGGTTGGTTGGTTGCATGGGTGGGTGGATAGTTGGTTGGATGGATGGATGATTGAAAGGATGGATGGATGGATGAATGGATGGATGGATGGATGGATGGATGGATGAGTGTATAGATGGGTGGGTGGGTAGATGAGTGAGTAGATGGATGGATGATTGAGAGGATGGATGGGTGGGTGGATAAATATACTTAATTCAGGCTACGGGAGATAGAAAAGGAATACAGAGGATATGAAATGTTGATGGGTCTTAGAGGATGTCTGGAAGTTCAGGGAGCCACTCCTGGGGTACAAAGAAGAAAATTGGTAGGAGACAGAATCACAGCTTCACACTTTTTCACAGAACAGGAAGTAAGGAAGACAGAGGCAGCATCCAGGTCAGAGTGAGGGCCAGATGAACAGAAAGAAAGAAGAAAGTCCAGGGACTGAGAAGGGAAACGGTGCCAAGGTTGAGTAATGAAAGGGGCAGAACTCAGGAGAACTCGGGTGCGTGTGGCCTGTGTAAACAGCTGTACAGCTCACACCTGCCACACACACACACACACACACACACACACACACACACACACACACAAAGGCATGCAGCCTTCCCTCTCCAGCCAACACCTGCACAGCGCACAGCCAGCATCTCGCAGAGAGTTCTCCGACCTTATAAAAACAAAATGGCACACACGATGGCAAGGTGAAGCCCAACAAAACTCCAATTCTTACTATATTGGGTTCCCACTGACTAAGGCAAGCAGTGGCTTCTAGAAGGCGCTTCAAGCTCCAGTGGTTTTCCTTTTCTCAGAGGCAATTGCAACTTTCATAAATGCTGGGTGGGGGTAGGAGTAAGGGGGAGATAGTGAAGACAGACAGGGGCTGAGCTATTGCTCATTATAGGCAAGTCCTGATACGGAGAGGTGAAGGAAAAAAAAAAAAAAAAAACCCAGACGGTGCTATCTTCAAATATCACAGTGTTGTGACTTCTAACGGCATCCACCAAATCTTGTTTCATTACATCTGCCAAAAGGGAGAAAAAAATTGAATTACCATGCTAATGTCTTCTCTTTTGGTGAAATCTGTGATTCAGGTACGTGGATATAAAATACATCATTAGTCGCTTTTAAACTTGTCTCTAATGATGAAAACACATCTTGGGGCATCAAGGGGAGACGGAGCCCAGCCCGGCAGTGGCAGCAGAGCCTTGCAAAAACCTTAATGTGACAATACAGTTTCTTTTTCCCTCTGAGATGACAGTTAATTCTAGACCAGGACGGCTGTCAAAAATGCTTAGTTCTGCTCCACTTGAGTTAATTACTGGCCCTGGGGCAGGCTGCCCTCCACTCCTCTGCTAATGGGGCTGGGCTCCAGGTAAAAAATCCATTTGCAAGAATGTTTTCCTTGCTCCAGATCTAATTTATTGAATATCAAATATTTATGCCAATGCAATTAAAGTGACAACATTGCTCTCCCCTCGCCCCAGCCCCCAAGCTTCAGCAAGTGCAGGCTGGCTGATGGAATGCTTCAGCCAATCCTGTGTACTGTGGCAAGAGTGGTGGGTGGGGGCGGGTATTTGAGTTTCTCAAAACCCCTTGGCCCTGCAAAATGACCTGAGAGCTCTTTCCATCTTCCTCTGGAAACAGGTGGCTGAGATGAAGAACTGAGGCAGGAGGATCATCTGGGTTTCACTGCAACCAACACCCTTTGCCACCCCTGCTGTAGTGTACCGCTGCTGAGTGAGGCAGAGTAGACCTGCACCTGGCCCCAGCTCCCACCCAGTCTGGCAATGGAGACAACGCTGGGATATGTGGGAATGTGGCAAACTCTGACAACACAGATAAGCTGGCTGTCTTAGGTAGGGTTCTCTGGCTGCAATAAAGCACCATGACCAAAAGCAACTCGGGAAGGAAAGTATTTTGCTTGGTTGGTTTTAGCTTATACTTCCAGGTAACAGTCCATCACTGAGGGAGGCCAGGAAGGAACTCAAGGCAGGAACCTGGAGGCAGGAACTGAAGCAGAAGCCATGGAGGTGTGCTGCTCGCTGGCTTGCTCCCCATGGTTTGCTCCTCCTGATTTCTTATAGAACCTAAAACTATCAACCAAGGGTGGCACCACTTAATTATGGAGAAGCCCTGCAGGCTTGCCTACAGCGGGATCTTACGGTGGCACTTTCTTAATTGAGGTTCCTTCCTCTCAGATGACTCTAACTTGTGCCAAGTTGACAAAAAGCAAAACAAACAACAAAAAAACTAGCCAGCACACTGAGGAAGCTCTATAACAGTCCTTATGGACTGTAGTTTTGGGGTCCCCACAGCTTGAAGGCTAGCCAACCTTCCTTCCACACAGTTGAACCTATCTGCTGAAAGTTCTAGGTTCAGGGCCAGCAAGACATCTCAGCTGGTAATAACACAATAAATCCGATGGCTTGAGTCTGACTCCTAGAACACATGCTGGAAGAAGAGAACCAGCTCCCAAAAGCTGTCCTCTCTTCTCCACACTGAGCACCGCTGGATGAGCACGAGCACATACACAATGCATTGATTTAAAAGCAGTTTTTAAAAGAAAGGAAGTTCTGGCTCCAACAAGGTGTGTTACATTGTTTCCAGCACTCTATGCTCACCAAGAGGGCTTCAGCCGGCCTAGACCATGGAGCCTCCCAGCATGGCTGATCCACATTTGTCCTCTAAGGTCTGGTAAGTCATAGATGCACCATTTGACGACTGCCCAAAACAGAGGTGACCAGTGAAGATGGACCCATAACAATTCAATGGGTACCCTCCCCCAAGGATGCCTGATGATGTGGGGGGGGGAGGTTTTTTCTTTTTTCTTTGTTTCTTTTTTCCTTTTTTTTGTTTTTGTTGTTGTTGTTGTTTTGAGACAGGGTTTCTCTATGTAGCCCTGGCTGTCCTGGAAAATGCACTGTAGACCAGACTAGCCTTGAACTCACAGAGATCCACCTACCTCTGCCTCCCAAGTGCTGGGATTAAAGGCCTTTTTCTTTTTCTTTTTTTCTTCCCTGAAGTAGGGGGCTCAGAAAGTGCAAGGCGGTGCTGTGTCCTCTGGCTAGTGACTTAACCTGCTATGCTTTAACCTCTCCCTTCCTAGAGCCAAACAAAGGCTTCTCCTTCATTTTGAATGGTGACTTTGAGGAGATCCGGGCCTTCTGGGATGGCCACATCAAAACTTCTGGGTGGTCTTCAGGAAAGTGTCACTAAACACACTGTGACTTGGCTGACATGCATCATCTTTTGACTTTGGCTCTTCACACTTTGTGACTTTCATCTCATGCTGCAACCATCCTGTGACCTTGAGGTAACCATGAGGGACAGGCCAAAAGAATCAGAAATCTCTGTCTAAATCTCAGCTTTGGCAAAGCCAGGAGGGACTCTTGACTTGTTAGAGAGTCCCCTGATTTCCTGGACCTCAGTTTCCCCTTCAGCAGAATGAGTTGCTCCAACTAGAGGTTCTAGATAGCATCCTATGGGCTAAAGTTTCAATCAAGTGACAGCAGTTGAGAGAAAGAGAAGCAAGGAAAGGCCAGAAGACAACAGGTGATTATTGGCAGGATATTTAGATAGTGAAGTGTTGCTGGGCAGTGGTGGTGCACTCCTTTAATCCCAGCACCCAGGAGGTAGAGGCAGGGGGATCTCTATGAGTTAGAGGCCAGCCTGGTCTACAAAGCAAGTTCCAGGACAACCAGGGCTACACAGAGAAACCCTGTCCTGGTAGATAAATAAATGAATATCATCACTTTTGTATGTGTGCAGGTGCACATACGTGTGTTTACTCATGGGCATACCAAAGGTAAATGTTGAGTGTCTTCCTCTAGCTCCATCTTAGTTTTTAAGACAGTCTTTCACTAGATGACTCACTGATTGGCTAGATTAGTCCACATCATCCCCGTCTCCATCTCCCAGTGCTGGGATTATAGGTGCACTGCCACCTATAATGCAGATTCAAGCTCAGGTTCCCACTCTTGTACAGCTAGCATCTTCCCAGCTGCCCACCTCATTTTTTTTTTGATTCAGAGCCTCTTACCTGACCTGGAACTCACCAGTTCAGCTGGCCAGTGGACCCTGGTGACCTCCCAGGCTCGACCTTCCCATTGCTGGTACAGCTGCATACCACCACACCTCCTGTCACATAGGTGCTGGAGAACCAAACTCAGGTCCTCATGTTTGTACACCATCTAGCATCAGCTGAGCCATCTCCCTAGACCCCTCTTCATTTATTTTTATCAGCAGAGCAACTCAGATTAGATCTTAACAAGATTGGTCTCATCCTCATAATCTTGACTTGGGGAGAGAAAAAGGCAGCTAACTCATGGTATTTAAATATTAAATACGTACATTATATTGAAAGATTGATTTCATTCCAGGAAAATAATTCACAGCATCCAAAGCCAAGAAAAAGGAGACTTAGCCATCCATGTAAATAGTTTCTAGTTAGCCAAGAGAAAGCACACGCTGCCTGCTTTGGCTCCCACCTTCTGCAGAGACACCCGAGTGCCTGCTCCAATCTGCCTTCCCAACAAAACGTTGGTACCACTCAAGGAAGCAGCACACCCATTTAAAATGCTACATGCCCCAGCTGCTCTGCCAAGAGGGCAGGCCACATAACAGAGTCTGGCAAGTGACTGGTGCGGAGAAACTGCTGGTGGCGGCTGTTAGGAAAGTGTCACTGAACACAGCACCGACTTGGCTGGCACATCATGTCATCTTTTGTCTTTGACTTTTCACACCTTATGACCTTCATCTCATTCTTCAACCATCCTGTGACCTTGAGGTGACTGTGAGGGACAGGCCAAAAGGATCAGAGACTTCCATCTAAAACCCAGTTGTGGCAAACTCTGTTAACTTGGCCAGGTCATTTAAGTTTTCTGAGCCTCATTGTCATATTGTTAAAATCAATAGAGGGGTTGGGGAGAAGACTGGTAAAGCACTTTCTGCATGGGCATGTGAACCTCACTTCAGTTCCTAGCACTCACGTAAAAATGTTAAGCATGGTTGGGCACTCCAGTAGTCCCATCTCTGAGGTGATGGAGACGGGACCTTCTGGGACTTGCTAGCCAGACAATCTAGCTGAATAGAGGTTAACTCCAGGTTCAGTAAAAGACTTCACTTCAAAAAAGTGAAGAATTGCCAGGCGGTAGTGGCACATCCCTTTAATCCCAGCATTCAGGAGGCAGAGACAGGTGGATCTCTGTGAGTTCAAAGCCAGCCAGAACTACAAATAGAGTTCTAGGATAGCCAGAGCTGTTACACAGAGAACCCTGTCTCAAAACAAAACAAAACAAAACAGAGAATGAAAAAGGCATTCAGCACTGACCTCTGTACCCTCAAGTATGTACATATGTGCATGCACACCTGTACACACAAGTGTGAGCACACATGCATATACAGACACACACAAATTAATTGAAAGGTGTCATTACCTAAAGGATAGTGTTTTATAAATTATATAGTTCCCAAAACAAGTTTGTACAGTATTCAGGAAGCTAGGATGGGAAGATTATGAGTTCAAGCTAGCCTGGGCTACAGAATGAAACCTGTCTCAAAAGAAACCCTAACATAATAAGTATTAAATTTATGTTGGTTGTGGTGCCACACGCTGGTAGGATTGCTGAAGCATGCCAGGTGGTGGTGGAGCACGCCTTTAATCCCAGCACTTGTGAGGCAGAGGCAGGGGGATCTCTGTGAAT